>NC_079208.1:47773168-48373168 GCF_026745355.1 Beta vulgaris subsp. vulgaris | reverse complement strand
AAACAAATCGAGCACTATTGCTCTTATGCGAAGAATATTACCCAAACAAGGCAACAAGTTGAGTTGGTCGCGTCAAGTTGGAAGCCTCCCCATACCTCTATGTTCAAAGCTAACTTTGATGCTCATGTTAACCCGGCTGGAGAGATAGGTATGTGCGTGGTCTTTCGATATGATGTGGGGCGCATTGTGGCTTTCGATTCGAAGCATGTGGCAGCAAGATGGGACCCAACTACTACTGAAGTTGTTGCGCGTTTTGCTTTGGACTTGGCTCATAGGCTCAGTTTTGTATACCTTGTTCTCGAAGGTGATGTTGTGCTAGTGATTTATGGAGTGAGGAAGGGTGATGTGGGTCTCGCTCCCTAACTCGTGTGATTCATGATGTGTTATGTAGGTTGGGGATTTAAATTCTTTCTTTTTATCTCATGTAAAGCGAGCGGGTAACGTTATTGCCCACCTGTTAGGTCGTTGGAATTGTGCTTGTAACTCTAAACTTGTGTTTCTTAAAAGCATTTGTGCTTTGGGTGAGATTGACTTAATTTAATTCCCCTCGCGACTTTTCCTCTCAAAAAGAAAATAAATTAAAATGGGTATTTTAATTTCCTTTAACCCATTGGGTTAACCATAAGAGTACTCTAGATTGCGAATCAGTGCTCATCAACCCAATCTGAAAGTTACATAATTTGAAAATAACCCGAACTTGAAATTTTTTGACCCCGATTTGACAAACTTATTTGGCAATTTAATGCTCACACTTTAAATCA
This sequence comes from Beta vulgaris subsp. vulgaris, assembly GCF_026745355.1. Lineage (NCBI taxonomy): Eukaryota > Viridiplantae > Streptophyta > Magnoliopsida > Caryophyllales > Amaranthaceae > Beta > Beta vulgaris. Next base: position 48,372,407 of record NC_079208.1, on the reverse strand, counting down.
AAATCTTAAGTTTGAAAATAGAATTATTGGCTCTCTCTTTTCCCACTCCATTATGGGAAAATAACCATTAGATAGTTGTATTTATAGCAATAAATCTTTTCAACACCGTGGACACCAACACAATACTTACCATAACATGCATGGTGTGTATAAAAAGGGTGTAACAATCACCAAGCAAGGCTTATCTAGTGGTCAATATTTGGCCTAACTCGTGACTTCAAGGTCATAGGATCAAATTCCACTATGGGTTATTTGGGGTGAGATTTCACTTACCATCCCCCTCCCTCCAAGGAGTCTGACTAGCAAACCTGACTTGTTATACTTACGCGAGGTGCTAATCTAGTAAGATCCTTTAATTTACCAATTTTTAAAAAGTGTTTTTTCACCAGGTACCCCTGTGGTTTTTCAAAATTCATGGGGTACCCCTAATTTTTTTTTATGCATCAGGTACCCTTACTGTTTCAAACAAATGTACGAAATGCCCTTAATGACTAACGAAGTTAAGTTTTCGTTAGTCGTTAACCCTAACTCATCCCGCTAACCCTAATTAAACTCTAATTAACCCTAATTAACTAACTAAACCCTAACTTATAACCCACCAGTACCCCTCCCTTACCCCACCCACCCACCACCACCTACAACACCCCTCCCCTCCTCTACCCTCCCATCGCAGCAGCAGCCCTTCCCCCACCCCTCCCCTCCCCCACCCCCGCGGCAGCCACCCTCCCCCATCCCTCGCAGCCCCCTCCCCTCCCCCGCTCTCGTCGATTTTCGTCGATTTCCCCCACCCCTGTGGATGTTATTCTTAATTTCTATCTCCTTTTTCTTCATTGATTTTCTTGATTTCAAAAGGTTTTCGCAAATTGATTTCGCAAAAGGTTTTCGAAAACCTTATCGAAAATGGTTCTTGATTTTGAAAATGTTTTCGAAATTGATTTTCGAAAATGTTTTCGAAATTGATTTTCGAAATTGATTTCGAAAATGTTTTCAAAATTGATTTTTTAAATCAGTTTTTGAAATCAAGAATCTGGTGGTGGTTGCTGCTAGGGGAGGGGGGATGCTGCCGGGGGTGGGGTGGGGTTGGGGTTGGGGGTGGCGGTGGATTGGGGAAATCAAGGGGGGGAGGGAAGGGAGGTGGTGGTCGTTGGGTGGTCGTTGTGGGGTTAGGGTTTCAAGTTATGGGGTTAGGGTAGGGTTAAAGGTTAGGGTTTAGTTAGTTAATTAGGGTTTAATTAGGGTTACAAGGATTAATTAACCCTAATGACTAACGGAAACTTGACACCGTTAGTCATTAAGGGCATTTCGTGCATTTTACTGAAATAATAAGGGTATCTGGTGCATTAAAAAAAAATTAGAGGTACCCCATGAATTTTGAAAAACCACATGGATACCTGGTGAAAAAACTGTTTTAAAAAATAACGGTAAAATTCATCTTGCAAGGCAATTACTGTTGTAAGGAAGAAATAATTATAAAGTATATGCTAATATTTCCCTTGAAAATAGTGAATGATGCCTTGTTAAAATCTCTATCCTAATTCCTATAAATGAGAATGAAGATTGCGTTAAGCCTTATACGGAAGTAGTATAATAAGATTACTAGTTTTAGGACCCGTGCATGATGCACGGGAGTATTAATTGCTTGATAGCATAACTAATGATCAATAAAAAGAATCAAAATAAGAAACATATTTAACTAATCATATATGAAGGCATCAAATGTTATTTACAGAAATGATTTTTTAACGCAATCTATATGTTTGAAAACACTTCCTTGTAAACTACGTTTGTTGTACTTGTACGCACTCCGTGTTCTTTGTCCAAAAGGAAGTATCTTCAGACCTTTTTTGCTCGTAACTCTGGAAACAGCAACATAAAATTGGCGTGGCTAAAAACAGGTCTCGGGAGATACAGGCCTACATGAGACAAAGATTGTCCTTGACTTTTATTTATAGTCATAGCAAAACAAACCATTAAAGGAAATTGACGTCTCTGAAATCTGATAGGAAACTTGGTGGAGTCCGACGGCGTCAATGTCATTCTTGGGTAAAAACTTTTGCACCCACATTACTTCCGGAAATAACAGTAGCTTCAATAACACGATTACCTAAATGATTGACGACTAACCTCGTGCCATTACATAATCCAGATGTTTGATCAATATTACGTAGAAGCATAAGGGCGCACCAACCTTTAATCGTATGCTATGATTTGGGAGACCAGAGCATTTAATTGTATTGAGGAATTCAGTGGAGTATATTTCGTGGACTCCAAATTTCCTTCCTCTTTGCTTATAGCATCCGAACTCAAATAGACTTTCTCTTCTCCTGGAATAGTAGATAGAACATTATCATTTACATCTCCACTATCTCATTTGTTGGGCCAAAATAGCTCTTTCTTGGAAATATTTAGCTTCCCAAATATGTTCCTGTAGGTCTGGATACGTGCTTTCAACAATTGCTAAAATCGGATCGGCCCCGGGATCTATAAGGATATCTTTTGCAATCTCGATGACGGCTTCACCATCATTAGGACCGCCAGCATTTCCATCTCCAACGCTTAGTATCCACTCTGAGAATTCTCGCAATTCATCAACAGAAGATTTGAGGAACTGATTGTAATCTCATATTGCGAGTAAGTCTAAGGACCTTACACGAATCCCATAAGTAAGACGAATTAACGGTGGCGAACACGATATCCTGCCTACTTCCCTTTGGTACAACTGGTAATATCTGCCTGAGATCACCACCGAATACTACCACTTTACCTCCAAATGGTCGATGCAAGTTATCCCTATCAACAGACCTCATTATGTCCCTCAAACTTCTATCAAGTGCTTCAAAACAATACTTATGCATCATCGGAGCTTCATCCCAAATGATAAGTTTTGTCTTAATGAGAAGATCAGCTAACTCCGACCCAGGGCGAATTCCGGCGCAAGTAGAATTTTCATTTACATTCAAAGGGATACCAAATCTAGAATGAGCTGTTCTTCCACGTGGAAGGAGGAGAGAAGCAATTCCACTCGAAGCTACTGGCAATACAATTTCGCCCTTCTTTCTTATTGCAGCACATAATGTTTTCCAAACATATGTTTTACCCGTCCCTCCATAGCCGTAAACGAAAAATAGACCTCCTTCTTCACTCGAGACAGCATCCAATACTTCTCGATAAATCATCGACTGCTCATCAGTTAAACCTTTATACAATTTGTCGTGTTCCACGGTCATTTCCTCAATGTCATATGAAAGCTCATCTGCTATAAGCTTGTTTTGTCCTTCAAACATGATTAGTTCATCAGGAAACGGCATTTCACTGAATCTACGCAAGCTGCTACCATTACTTTGGAGCATGGTTTCAATCTCAGCCAATGCAAAAGATTCGATTTGATCATCGGTTAAATGCAGGTCTGTGAAACATATAAAACAAAAAGTAACCTATATTAAGAATGCAAATTGCTAAAAAGTATGGTTTTTGACTAAAAAATTTTTCGTAGTTATTTACCTTTATTTTTTTGAAGACAACGCTGCTTGTAAAGTATGTCATCAGATAATAACTGCCATGTCTTATGCCAAACTTCCTCCGGCTTCGACATGCTACCAGATAATAGTAACATAGAGAACAAATGTCTTAGATAATACCCTGATTCTCTAAAACTTGCTTCTGTTATTGCATCGACATATTCCTTGTCATCATCAAGTAAACCCCTTGCATAGCAAGCTTCCTTGAATGTAGGATACACTACACCATCAACCGTTCTAATGTCTTCGTAGCATGTCGCGCCTTTTACAAAATTTAATAAAGTTCTAAGGTAGAACTTCTCTCCAGATCCTGGTGAGACATGGTAGATTCGTCCTATTGTGACACCTCTAGATCTTGGTGTCCACTCTCTCTGTGCCTGTTTCCAAACAAATTTTGTAGGGAACTCCACATAAGTAAGCTCCCTAGCTTCTTCATATTTTTGGTTACATTGCATCCAAGATAGGAATTTCGTATTGTCAATATGAGGTCTGTCTAGTACGGATTCCACATCCGCATGGTCGTTAAACAAAACGGTTTGTTCTCCCGGTAGATGAAAACTTAATCTTTCAACAGCAGGGGTTCGATAATGTATGTTGAATCCAAAAATCCTCCAAATTGCTTCACACGCCGAAATATATCGGCAATCATAGTACATCTTTATTTCATCTATTTCTTTAGCTTCACCTTCTTTCTGTTTATCTTGATAAGCCGCAGCCGTAACCCTATCATATCCCTTGTTTATATATTTGAACAAATATTTAATTGATCTAGATTGTTACACCATTCAACGTTTATGTGTCCTTGATATTTACGAAGCAATTCAGCATTATAGGAAAACATACCGATTATCAAGGTGAACCCCACTCTTCTCAACTGTAGATCCATTATCTCTTCGTCTGTACACTGGATATCCTTCATCATCTACCTTAGTTGCTCATTAAACCTCTTGGGAAAATGCTTACTGCATTGCTTGTCAATCATACACGGAGCATTTGTATTTGCTGAGCCACATGGACCGTGCATCATGTACTCGCTTACTGCTTGATATAGTTCTGGATCTTCAGATTTATCAGGCAACTCAGCACAAATAATCTTATCAATATCTGAAGCAACAGGGTATTTGTCTCCCTGATGCATGAACAACAAAATATGAGCGTGCGGCAAACCACGCTTTTGGAATTCAACTGTATAGACCACTGAAAATAAGCAGACAACAAAATTAGTTTTGATATTCAAGTTAAATAAAATATACGATAGCAATCCAATTAAAAATAACATATAATAAAAAATAATAATATAAATAAGGACGATGTCTAACATACCAGCCCTAACCCTGCCAAATATTTTGCCATCTTTCAGATCTTTCACCAACTGGTCTAGTTTCATCTTAAAAACTCGACATATGATGTCTGGCCTATCCTCTGGCCTTAGGCCTCTTTTTTTTACAAATCTAGTAATCTCAGGCCACTTAGGATTACACGTAAATGTTATGAATAAATCTGGATAACCATACCATCTGCAAATAGCCATCGCATCTTGATAGTTTTCTCTCATATAACTATGTCCTCCTGTGAAGGAAGATGGCAATACTATACGACTTCCAGTCGAAGATCCCTCGTTTCACCTTCTCGACAGCACCTCTTAAATTCTTGACATTGCAGCTCTCAAGCTTTGTTGGTTGTGTCTAAGAAAAGACAACCTTTCAGCTTCAATCATTGTGTAAGCATCAACTATGAATTGTTGTAACAACCTAGATAATAGTATTGTTGCCGCCTCCAGAGCTCGGTCTTGTATTCTGTATGCAAAAAACTCACGCATTGTGAGTTTAAACCTCTTTCCTGTTGAACCGTCTGATGGAGTCTTATCCCTGTGCATAATATCTGTTCTAAATCCATCTTCTCCGTATGGAAATAATAGTGGATATTGCATAGCGAGGTAAGAAGGATGAAGTTCGGAAATTTGTTGTAGCTTTCCACCCTTCGTTTCGATAATTATATCTCTTTTGTCGGCACTATCAATATCTCCTACGATAAGTGCAGCTACTTCTGATGTTGTTGGCAAATTGTAAGTTCTCCATCAGACTCTCTTTTGCCGATAAGTTTTAATTTCAAATTCTCACACGTGTTAGATGCAAACCTATCCCTAGCCATTCTAAAATTATGAGCTAAAGGGTTATTATGATCTAACATATCTTGTAATTCTGCAACTAAGCGATCTTCAAACTTGTCTGGGTTTGATGTACTGGTAAGACATAATGAATAATTAGGATTTCAAAAGGACTATATAAATTAAACAATTAAAGTTACAATGATACTTAAATCCATTTACTATGTTGTACCTTGCAGCTGTTTTCCTGTTCTTTATTTCATCCTCAGTATCATATATGTAAGCTGAGAAAACTTTGGTCGTGCACCATCAGCAGGCAATAAAGTACCTATTAAGTGATGATTTTGACCACCAATTTGTAATTATATGGACCTCGACCTTTAGTTGTAGGTGCAATAATCCTTCCACCCATTGATGTAAACGAATACATCATATTATATCCTCTTATATTTTCAAGAAAATGGTTGCTTCTATTATGTTTCTTCTTCAATAGATCATAAATAATTTGAGGTGGATGTTTTAGCAGAGGTAGCTGAACCTTCCCTTGCATGCAACACAACGAAAACTTTGGCTTGATGTTTTTGGTTTCTTGTTAGCTCTCTCATTAACCACATTTCCGCGCCACAAAACTCACATACATGTGTTGGGTCTCCTAAATCTGAGTAGCTCTCTGTGAAAAAACAAAATCAGTAATAAATATGCATATAAACATAATTAAGAAGACAACAAAATAAATCATAATAATAAGTACGACATTTCGCATGATATGCAATAGTTATTACAAATTATATGCCAACCTGTAACGATATCCATATAATTGACGTCGTTGTCACTATCGTCTTCTGTAACACATTCATCTTGAACGGTAGTATTTGATTGGTCATGAGAACTTGATTCAATATTTTCATCTTTATATAACAGTCATAAAAAACATACATTTTAGATACGATGTTGAAAAGTACTTCAAATATATGATACTTGTATTTAATAAGTAAATAATAAATTAATACCATTTATAATTCTCCGTGTAACTGATTTAAGGATATTTGAACTTCGAACCACATGTCTCTTAGATCTAACATTACTATGAGATTGTGCCAATTCCAACATGTCTCCAGAAATAGAGCTGCCTATTAATTATTGCGTTTTAGTTAATATAAAAAAAATCGATGTAATTATCGAATACAATCATTCATTGAATAGTACAGAATGCATACCTCGAGCTCTTTTTTCTAACATAATCTGCTTTCTTTACTTCTGGCAATATCAGAAGGAGATTGTGTGGCTAAAGTAAATGTCAAATAAATATCTTTCATGATTTTGCATTTAATTTTATTTAATCGTTTAAATAAATAATAATAATTACATATCGCAATGTATGTAAAGCGTATACCGTTAATAACAATGCTGGTAGGATTATTGTTAGCAAATAACTGTGTTTAGCGGTGCCTCAAAAGACGAATTAGAAGATGATGATTGCAAATCTAGAAAAATAAAAATTTGTATATTAATTATCTTAATATCAACATTAATTTAATTACCATATAAAGGGAATTTATATATATTTACCTATACGCCCCAATGGAGTAGTACAAATAATACTTGAATCATTAAATATTGTGCTTATTGACGGTGAATTAACAACGGATCCATCTGAATATAATACGAAAAGATAAAATAAGTTTATATTTAACATACGATAATATTTTGTATAATAATAGCCTCTATAGTACACATCTATACCGTTCAATGAACGACAAAAAACATTGGAATTAAATACGGATTGCTGCGTGCTGCCTCCTAAATTGGCCGAAACTTTTTCACGTCTTGTTAATATTAGTTTTCTTTTTGCCTTGCACATCATTGTTCAATTTGTTTTGATACAACTTGATTTAGAGATCTTGAGGATACTGCAAACAAACAAAAACAATACAATACAAAAAGTGAAGTTATATAACGACAATATAATTGCCAAATAAAACCAAAACAAACGATAATTTGTGAATATATAATTAATTAAATTTAGAATATAATATTTATTATGACTATATCTTATGTAATCATAGTATCACAAATAAATTAATATTGAGAGGGTTAAAGATAATATGTTTACATATAAAGTCTTCTTAAAATTCATGTTTATTGACATTAAAATAGACTGCTTTCATTAAATTACCATATATTATTTGTTTCTTTTAAAAACATAATAATAACATTAGTAACATACCATTTGACTATGTACAAAATATCAAATTATAAGCCAACATGTAGTGATTATATTTTGGTCAAGACAACATTTATAAGCAGCCTTTTATTTATATTTGTGATGATTCACATGCATTGCTTATTTACTTCATTTCATTTCTCAAAATCATGACACAACTTCTTTTATTCTATATCTCTCTAACTTCTCTCTAGAATCTTCACAAATTTCTTCATCTACTCCTCAAAAAATTCCCAAAAAACGTTATTCATTTTTCACGATTTTGTCCTACAATTTTTTTATTCTCAAAATCAAATACACAAATTGAACATCAATCATGAAAAAACACAAAAAAATCAATTTTTTGGTTCAAAATGTCTCGGTAGAAAATAATATGGAAATTCTACATATTTCCATTTTTTCAAAGTTTTAATTGGGAATTTCTCAATGTTGATTAGTTATGGGCGAATTACTTGCAAATATAGTTGCATGTCATCATCTCAACATATTCAAGATGGAAATTAAAGATTTTTGGTAAGTTTTAATACTTTTTTTTTCGTTTTTTGTTTATATGGTATATGATATGTGGATATGTAGTTTTATATTTTTTTTGCTTTTGCTTATAAAAATATGAATAAATACAATAATGAATATTCGAAATTTGATTTGCATGTATAAATTATGATGAATAATCGGTGAATTTAAATTAAAAAGTTTAATATTAAGTGACAAAATTATTTCGTTTATAATTTTTTTCTTCCGATAATAGTATACATGATAAATCATAATTTAAATTTTTTTTAATTAATAATTCATATTACTGGTTATTAATAAAATATGATTGAGTAGTTAGATTGCATGTTAATGTTTATTGAAAATTAAGGTAAGAAACAACTATTTTTGTTAATCAAATACCAAAATCAACATCAAACATGAGAGCACAACAAAAATCATATTTTTTTGCTTCGAAATTGTCTCGGTAGAAAATAATATGGAAATTCTACATATTTCCATTTTTTCAAAGTATTAATTCGGGAATTTCTCAAATGTTGATTAGTTATGGGCGAATTACTTGCAAAATGTAGTTGCATGTCATCATCTCAACATAATCAATATGGAAATTAAAGATTTTTGGTAAGTTTTATTTTTCTTTTTTTTTCGTTTTTGTTTATATGGTATATGTTATGTGGATATGTTGTTTTATATTTTTTTTGCTTTTGCTTATGAAAATATCAATAAATACAATAATTATTATTCGAAATTTCATTTGCATGTAAAATTTATGATGAATAATGGGTGAATTTAAGTTAAAAAGTTTAATAGTATGTGACAAAATTATTTCGTTTATAATTTTTTTTCTTCCGATAATAGTATACATGATAAATCTGTAATTTAAATTTTTCTTTAATTATAATAATTCATATTACTGGTTATTAATAAAAATATGATTAAGTAATTAGATTGCATGTTAATGTTTATTGAAAATTAAGGTAAGAAACAACTATTTTTGTTAATTTAAACATGTTTTTTTTTTCGTTTATGTATATACAGTTTGTATTATATTTATATGCATTTTTTACTTTTTATTTAGAGATCTTAAAAAGATATGAATAACTACAATAAATTATATTGTTATATTCATTTGCATGTAAAAATTTGGTGAATTATGGGTCAATTCAAGATACATAAGTTTAATAGAAAGTGAACAAAAAATTGTGCATATACAACTTTTTTCGTACGAAGATATAATTATACATGATAAATTTATAATTACATAAGATATATTATTGGTTATTATTATAAATGTGATTGAGTATTTAGATTGCATGCTAATCTTTCTTTAAAATTTAAATATTGTCTTCAACATAATGAATAATAATAAATAAAGTCCTAATATTTTTTTAAATTATAATTTACATGTAAAACAGTGTACTATTGAATAATACGATTTTATTGGTTTTAAATATATAGATGTTGGTGGAATATCAACAATCAGTTTGTATATTTTATGTTCGGTTGAGCTGAATTTCGGACTTTCAGGTAAATTCTTATTTTTAACATTTTTTATTTATGTACATAAATATATATTTAACGAAGGTAGATTATAATATTTATTTAAACGAATTTTGCAATTATGTAGTTAAAATTAAAAACTGGGTTGCATGTCAGTATGTTGCAAAAGAGATTTATTAGACTTCAAGAAAATACATCATAAGGTATTAATTTCTTTATTCTTGTATTTTAATGCACCATATGTATAGTGCTCGTTGTAATTAGATTAACTTTAATTTTCAAATGCAACATTAAATTATGTGAACCAATTGTTAATGATATGAAGCAAAATTAATTTTTTTTATTTACAGTAAATTGATAAAAATGTTGTTTCTATTAGTTTTCACAAAAAAAATACACAAACAAATATGACATCTATTATTACCATAACATATTGTATGTCATATATAATTACATATAGAGTAGTACAAAAAAATAAATGCATTCATGAGCTTTTAACTATTTTAACATTATAATGGGAATATTATAGAATAGAAATGCCATTAGATATGTCGCATAAAGGAGTTCTTTGTGTAATACAACTTATGTGACTTCTTTGGGAATGAAAATGTAGTTCTTGTTCTTGACTAACATTATCTGCAAAACACCAAAAAAATGTTATATTTAACATAACCACGAATATTAAATGATATATTAGAAGCAAATATGACATCTATTATTACCATAACATATTGTATATCATATATAATTACATATAGAGTAGTACAAAAAATAACTACATTCATGAGCTTTTAACTATTTTAACATTATAATGGGAATATTATAGAATAGAAATACCATTAGATATGTCGCATAAATGAGTTCTTTGTGTAATACTCCATCCGTTACCTAAAGATCTTCCCTCTTTCCGTTTAAGGGTGTTTCCAAAAGATCTTCCCTCTTTTGCTTTATTCCTTATTTGGCAAAACAAATTTCCCTATTTACCCTCTCATGTCACTATCATATGGTCCACTATTACATTATTAATTCAATTTTACTCTCTTTCTCTCTCCTACTTTAACCCCTTTTTATTTGTTTATTTATCTTAACCCCTTTCTCTCTCATACTTTACTCACACCATGCCCCATACAACTTGATTTTCCTTGGTATCTGTAGGAACAGTAAGTGGGAAGATCTTTAGGAAACGGAGGGAGTACAACTTATGTGACTTCTTTGGGAATGAAAATGTAGTTCTTGTTCTTGACTAACATTATGTGCAAAACACCAAAAAAATGTTATATTTCACATAACCACGAATATTAAATGATAAGCAAATATGTATAGACAAATACAATGAACAATACATACCATGTAACATGTTATAGAATTTAGTTGAAGGAATACTTGTATAATTAATAAACGTACATATTGCCATGGAATAAAATACATATACATTAGATAGTGTTTGATATTTTTGAAAGTTTAAAACTTCATCAATTGTAATTAATAGTCTTAAATATAATATTGTATTGAAATAATAATATTTTATTTGTTTTGTTGTTTTCATGTGGATATGCATTCGAATAACATTAGTATAATCGGCCAACTTATAACACATCGCACAAATATATGAAGAATTTAGGTGAGAATCCTAATACTTATACTCCCTTCGTTTCCTAAAGATCTTCCCACTTACTATTCCTACAGATACCAAGGAAAATCAAGTTGTGTGGGGCATGGTGTGAGTAAAGTAGGAGAGAGAAAGGGGTTAAGATAAATAAACAAATAAAAAGGGTTAAAGTAGGAGAGAGAAAGGGAGTAAAATTGAATTAATAATGTAATGGTGGACCATATGATAGTGACATGAGAGGGTAAATAGGGAAATTTAACAAATAAGGAATAAAGCAAAAGAGGGAAGATCTTTTGGAAACACCCTTAAATGGAAAGAGGGAAGATCTTTAGGAAACGGAGGGAGTATATTATACTATTTATATATTATTTTTCTTTGATTTAAAAAATGATTACTAAACCGTTTATAATTAGTTTTATAAAAAATATTTGATATTCCATCAATATTGTGAAATGTTAAATGTAATAATTAGTTATTGTAATTTGTTTATAGTTTAATTGTAATGTAATAATTAGTTATATTGTATTTATTGGGAAGAAGATGGAATATTCATATATTCATATATAAAACCTAACTATAAACGGTTTGATGAATACATACATGTATGATATGCATGTCGTTTCGAACCCCTTCCCTTCTTAACATGACGATATTGATTTGATGCACTTGGATCATCATTTTCATTATTCATTTCGAATTGGTGAATGAATTGAAATATTAAAAAAAATAATCATAGTATATCTTTAATATATTATTTGAATGAATATTATAAACTATGAGAATTGATATACATACATAATATATATTATGTAATAGGAATACATATCTACGTATAGTTGGTAAATATTTCAATCCTGATTTTAGCCTTAATTTTAGTTATCAAATATTACCTAGCTACGATTAGGTTAAATTATCATGTAATATATATGGAAGGTTTACAACCTTAATAAATTTTTTTTTGTCAACCTTAGAATAATAACGGATATTATAAGATAACATTACCTTAAATTAGACATACTTCCTGTTAATATACACCATTTAAAATTTTAAACTTTATTAAATATACAATACTACTAACGTATTTATATATTAACGTTGAAATAATTGAATTTAGTCCTCAATATATTATATTAGTCGACTCTAATCATTATTTTATGATTAGTTCAAAGTTATATTGAAATAAGGGGTGAGTTGTATAAATTATAAATCATATAAGTTGTATAAATAACTTATTTTTAAGTACAACACATTTAGCAATCGAGAAGACATTATATATATGTTCTATGAAATCTTATCAAACGTATACTACACAATATTTTATGCAATAAATAAATTGTCATAAGATTTGATTTTGTGAATCTTGATATTTTCCTATATAAAATATATCAACATATGTGAAATTTTTAAAATGTGCAATTATACTTATGTTAACTAAATATATGACTTATTCGAAATCAATTTGAAAACGGCAATTTCTAATTGACAGATTTTTTTTTACATTTACCTACTTGTTTTAGAAAAAGAAAAAAAAATCGGATACTAATCAAATCAAATATTAAACTATTTAGAATTTTTTTAACTAATAAATTTAATTGAAAGTTACGTTATTATTGATGAGAGAATATGGATACAATGCGTAAACAATATAATAAAAACTTTATTAAAAACTAAATCTCTACATATTATTATGACATAAATGATAGGAAGAATAAAAGTTCTCGATTACATTTGCAAGCGTTACATAGTATTATAGGTTCATATGAAACTTTTAAAGGAATTATCACCTTCCCAAAGGTTCCTTTTCACCTCACATTTTATATTGTTATAGCATACAAATAAATCTGATTGAATAGTGATTTTATTTTCTATCCATATTGTAGAAAAATGATAGCGAATTTTCTTCCTATTCGACAATCCCTTCCAATCCCATCTTAATTAGTGTATCTGGTATCATTAAAAAACCAACTTCCTTAGAATTCACATCTTCACTGCATAGATTTATTAGGCCCAATAAATAGGTTGCAACTAAATAGCCTTCATTTGATGCTTTTTTAAAACTTGCAATACCCTCTTTAATCTTCATTTGAGTAAAATATTACCTGGAAGAATTAATAAAATATTAATTATCAACATAATATATACAATAACTTAACTGATGTTTATAATTAATTTATCAAAAAAAGTTACCATTCCAACTCGTAGAATAGCCTCAAAATTGTTACACTCCAAACATCGTGCAAACAAATCATCAATCTTATCAATGTAATCCCACGATAAGTCTAGCAAGCTTTCAATAGATAGTTTTTGTAGAACTTTTTCATCGTCACAAATATCATTAAGTGTCTTGCAACTACATTTAGAAATAAATAATTATTATTATATATGTTATATATATGTAATTTACAAAAATCTCAATCAATTGCTAAACATATAATATACCTTATCTTGCACCTAAATAAATCAGCAATAGAAATAGCTCCAAGACGTGAAATTATATCTATAATAACTTCTTGGGGAAGACATTTTAGTATACATTTTTTTACTAACTTACGTTTCATAATATATATGAGTTTTTTGTTTTAACTAAAGTGATTTGGTAATTTTGAATCTATTAAATTGTGAAATGAACTTATGTATATATAACACGAAATATATTGGTCACGATTTTGGTGTATAGATTTTCGGAATAATGAATATTCGAAAAAAATATACTTTCCTAAAATATTTGATAATAATATATGATAATAATATATGATCTAATAGAATATAAGTATATGTACTTATAGTTAATTCCTTAAGTAAACGTATATTTTTTAACCAAAATTAAACTTATTCTAATAACTTTTTAAGGAAAGTATTATCTTTATATATTTACAATGAAATTCGGATAACCAATAATATTTTTGGTAGTTAAATGTTGCTTTATAGTATAGATTGATTATTTTCCCCTTATTTCATTTAGTACAAATCAATAAAACATATATCACATAATCGTTTATTTAAATAACTTATTCAATTAATAGTAATCATATCCTATAATTCTATATGAAACCTATCAAACTTGTACAAATTATATATCAAAATTATTATTTAATTATATATCTAAAGTGATTATGTTTTCGCATACATAATAAGTAATCAATATATGAGACAATTATTGAAAAAAATATATGAATATAGCATCCAAGTAAACCACAATATGAAATATCATAAATGTTTTAAAAACAACCACAATAATATAGGTCTTTATGAACGGAGCAATTATTGAAAAAAAGTTTGAAATACATAATCCAAAAATCCAGGATTTTATTCTTTAATACTACGAAATAGTCTCAAAACTACTCTTCAATGGCCTTAAGCTTCTTTGTAGTAGATTCTTGCATTTCAAGTGGAGACTTGTCATTATCATTCTCTCCATTTTTTTCCAACTTGATAAATCGTTTTTGTGGTGTTATTTGAGAAGCCGATGATTCACCTTCAGAATTTATAGATTCCATAAGTTCGAAATTAATATGTTAGTAAAAGTTACATTAAAATGAAAGTTTATTGAGTAATTATAGAAGGATATGTAAAAAAAAGAAAATAACAAAAATTATTTAAATATTATAATTAAAAACTATATTCATAAAAAAATTCGTATTTGAATTTCAACATACATTGTCTTCTCCACCATCTTTGACACTTTCCGCCTCATTTTGCTTCTTCATATATAAGTCATGCTATGAAAAAGAAAATACGTAAACAACAAAAATTAATATAAGAATATACCTTATTAAATATTCATTCAATTTAATTATTCTAATAATTGGGTTCATGTTGTAATTGCCTCAATCTTTATGTAAAGTCCCATCCACTTGTCAATCAACGGCCGTTTTTCATGTTTCACCGGCCTATTTAGACGGTCAGTAAAAACACGGATTCTTGTAGTGATCTATCTTGAAACTCCAATTTAAATTGTCTAAACTCCAAATCAAAATCTATAACTCATGTAATTATAATACTAATGCTAAAAGCCTTAAATTTTAATGTTGATGCAACTTAAAGTACTTAAAAGATGGGAAAAGTGATCCTAAAAAAATAAAACAAAATTTGAAAGACAAAAAACCAACTAAATAGAGGTATGATGAAGAGAAAAACATCCTGTTGTAAAAAAATAAGAGCAAAAGTCATGTTTTAGCTATTTCTATCACCTTCATCCCAACCTCCTATTATTCGCCCTCCTTTATGAACATTTTTCTTACATTCTTCCTGTGTCTCCTTCATGTCGTCTAACATTTTAGAAACATAAAATTAAGACTTAAAAAATTAATTACTTTGTTTTTCTAAACTTAATGAAATACATCTACCTATTACATATTTATCATTTCTCATATAGATGAAACCAAAACAAAGAAGAAAATTGTCAAATAATCCAAGCAAATAATAAACTCAGTGCCAAGTTAACTATAGATTTAGGCCAGGTGAAGAAAGGAAGACATATTCTGACATAAGTTCTGCAACATTAGATAACTTGACAAAATAAATTATTAGAAGGGAACAATGATATTTAGCATAATAATAACAATAATGTATATATTGTGAATTAATCATTGTATCACTATATTATGCACTATCGTCTTACTTGAACAACATCAAATGATTTCCGTTAATCAAACCCATATCTTAATAACGAAAAGTGTGTTTGAATGGTAGTGATGATGTGTCCTTAGTAATGCGGTGGTAAAAAACGACTTGATAAAACAACTTGACAAACTGGTAAAATTAAAAAAAAGGAAGTATAATATTGCGGATTTTCGTTTAAGGAATGTGAAGATTGGAATCTTCAATTATAATTATGGTTTCCTAACATACCCACTGAAATCATGTACTATAGAAAGTTTCTTCCTTATTTTTCTGTAAGCACAGTGAATTGAATTTTCTTTAGCCAAACATGCATCTCCACAAATGGCCTTTTCCAAAACTAATAATGTTATTACCATGACTAATAGTATTTACTAATATCAGTTTAAAATGATCTAACGACCTATTGCTTTTGCCAAAAACATAAAAATTTGATCAAATAATAAATCATAAAACAAAATTGCTGTGAATATGTGTCATTAACACCAAGTTCTATAAACTTGCACAAAAAGAGATTATAGATGCCAAAAAGGATGATGAAGAAAACTCAAGTAAGAGTGTAGTAGTATCAATAAAAATAACCAATAACAGTTTATACAATCTCCCAACTACTTGATTTATAGATCACAAATCGCAAAGACATATATATAATTGACATTTCAATCTTCTAATCTAATATTCTTTTCAAGCAAAAAAATCTAACGGCAATGCATCATTATTTTCAATTAGAATTATTACATTTTTTTTTAGATGCAACATTTGATTATTTTAATCTACCCACAAAAAAGGCAAATGTTACATCTAAAAAAACAAAAAAAGTATTATTTCGAGTTTTTCACTATTAGAAAAACCCAGCTATCCGCAACGGCTCCTTCATCAAAGTTGTTCCTAATCGACGCAACATGGCGGTTTTCATGGTGTGGTGTCACTATTATAGTCGATGTTCCGCCACACACTACTTTCGGGCTCTGTCGATGATCTCACCTTTTGTTCACTGGTAAGGCTTCTTGTTGCCACAATTGTTTGTTGTTTTGTTATTGCTGCTCTAATATAATCGTGGTCGGTTTGCTCTAATTATGGTTTGTTAGTTTGCTACAAAAAAAATCTCTATGGCATAAGGAAATTATGTATGTGTAGTGACGGAATGACTAAGAGATGATTTTTTGTGAATGACATATAGGAAACTAATGACAAACTGTATTACAATCACGACAAAAATAAGATAACAAATAATGTTAAACATTGTTACGAAAAACTCTAATGCAATTCCATGCAAAAATGTTAAACAACCACGTGAGATATGATACACTATTTCATTCACACAAGCCATGAATAACGAATTGATATTCCCATTTGATGTTGCGGCGAATTCACCTTCTACAGAAAATTCGAATATTCAACTTTAATGGGCCATTTTTTTTGATGGATTTTCGGTTTCTATTATATTTGGAGGAGAACATAATATTGATGTAGAAGTAGGGGAAGAAGTTGACATCAATATGCAAATTGAAAGTCCGAAATTGAGTTGGGATGTTTGAAGAGAAAACGACACTATTTATACTAAAAAATCTTCCGTTTTTTTTTTAAAAAATACATTATCTAGCTAATTATGGTTGATTGACAATCAGAATAACTATTGATTGATTGATTAGTAATATAATTTCGAAAAGTATCAATTTAAATTAACTCATTGATTGACAATTACCATTAAGCGAGGCAATAATTAAGATTGATTGATAATTTAAATTACTTCCCGTATTTAGTTGATTAGTAAAATATTCGTATAAACCCAATATGGCAATTAAAAATTTCGGCCAACACCATATTAATTTGAATTTTGAATTACGAAATTGTACCATAATTAACTCTCAATCACATTACTATATGAATGGAATATCCTTGATTTCCGGAAATCTCTTATGAGATCATGATATTAATTGCCTAAATTAAAAAATGAATCATTTAATTTCCGAAATCATTTGCAATTTTCATTAAATTTTCGGCCAAAAAAACATGATTTGCCACGTGGACACTCTCATTGAGCGTTTAATTGTGAGGAGCTCTAGAATTGCTCGGTTAATGTGAGCTTGACACGTCAGCTTTTGTCTTCTGCTTTAGATAATAGTATAGATTGAGAAAGTTTTATAAAGGTCGCCAAGAAATTTATCAGAATTAAATGGACTAAGGAAAGAGTATCAAAATTCAAATCATTTTGGTATCTTGATAATTCACTTTTGTTAACTGAATATTATAACAATTATTCCTTCCATAGAAAATCTTAACTATCCAAATTTACAAACTAATAGCAGCTATAAATTCAATATCAAAACCATTCATCATTCACATTGAACTTTGAGAAAAAAAAAAACCTATTAACAAAATATCAAATAGCAATGACACGTTTTGGGTGTAGCATCTTGTGTCTTCTCATCCTTGTCTCTCTCCTAACCTTGACAAACTGTGAGTGCAATTTCTCATATAATATTTCTTTCTTTTGAATTTTGTTATTATTATTATTATTCAATAGGGAGTCATGCATGTATATATAGTGATTAGTATGAAAACGTTATTAAACTAAACTAATTAACATGTACTACTTCCGTTTCTTTTTAATTGTTACACTTTGACATTTTACACTATTCACAAATTGCACTTTGACCCTTGTTTGTGATTTATACGTGAATAAAAACATATTCATGTGGGATCTTGTTAGATTCGTATTAGTATGTATTTTATTAATATGTAGTTTTTATATTTTTTACAAATACAAAATTAGAGATATAAAGGCTCAAAGTAGTGCATCGGCATGCGTGAAAAGTGTAAGTGTAACAATTAAAAAGAAACGGAGGTAGTACTATGTTTTCTATAATCCATAGAGTTATGTGTATATTGTACACTCTCTCTCGTAAGAGTCAAGTCATTTAATATGTTCTCCATAATTCATATAATTCTATAAAATGAATTAAGGCTTTCAACAAATTTAATTTCATAATGTTTTAAACAAATTGATGTTCGCTATGTTTTTTACCATTGATGTATATAAGTAGCAAAATATTTTTCTATCGTATTAGTAATATTAAGTTAGATAATAGAACTATACATTTTTTTTTTTCATATTAGCCACGCGAAGGCAATACAAAGTATAAAGAATAGGAGGGGGGACTCGAACTCGTGATATGTCGTTTATAGTACCTTATTCTTAACTAGTAGGCCAAGACATTCTTGGAGATAATAGAATTATAGTCGTAGTTCCTAGAGTAACCGTAATGGTTTAACCTAACGTACTTATTATTAATGTTGATACACTTGCAGGTGAGAATTCGAATTACGATGGCGAAATAAGCAATTGCAAAGTGAAGATGATGGAAGAAAGCAAGGAAACGAGTAGTAATATTATAGAACATGGAGTGGAAAAGATGAGCAGGAAATTAATAAGTTTAGATGTTTGCAAGAAGAGCACTTGTGCTGCAGGCGATTGTTGGTGTTGTTGGAAAACTATTGACGTCCCTTGTTATAAAACTGAACAAACTTGTCTCAGTAATTGTCATTAGATAGTTACTATGTATTTTTTACGAGATAATTACTATGCTATGAATTCCTGCCTAAAAAAACCTAATAATAATAAATAAATAAAAATAGCGAGACTTTCATTTGATAGTCTTGACCTTTTTTTCATTCTTTGGCAACTCTTAATTGATTTTTTGGTAACTAAGGCTCCGTTTAGTAAGGCGTAAAACGTTTTCCTAGAAAACGGTTTTCCTCTATTTTTAGTTTTATATTGTTTGGTTGGCAAAAGGGTATAAAATTATTTTCCCTTGGAGTAAAATTACTCTCCTAACAATCAAAAACCATTTTTCCTTTAAAATAAAGGGAAAATTATTTTTCTTATTTCGCTTGTAAACCCCTCACTTCCTCCTTATTTTTCCTTTCATTTCATCATTTTTCTTACATGGAACTAAACAACGAAAAACTAATTTTGGAATGTATATATATATTGTAAATTGTTTTCCATGAAAATCATTTTACACTGAAAATATTTTACATCGTACCAAATAAAACCTAATAGTAATTCGACAAGTCATACCATCTAATACACGGTTTGATAAAGTTCATACTTTTTTATTTATTAAGTGTGCTCATATCGGGAAATTTAATTATAAACCATGTTTTTATAATTATACTTTTGAGAAAAATGTTACCGGATTAGATAACATATTTTCATACAGTCTTACCCTGAATGAGGTTTGAGGAATGAACAAACCCAGTTAATATTTGTCAGTTGTCAGCCCAAAGTAATGTTCTTTTTTTTAGTCTAAAGTATTGCTACAAATAGATAAAACATATTTTGTACGATATTTTCACATAACCAGCATCTTAAATCAAATTATTACTCCTTAGTACATTTTTTTTTTAAGGTAAGGGGAATTCTCTTGCAAAGAAAGAGAAAAATTTGAGATCTTTCTTGCAAGGGGTGAGAATCAAACCCTTGTCATAGGGGTGGAAGGAGGACTTTACAACCAGTAGGCCAACCTTGATTCTTTATATATTAACACATGTAAGACCCCTAAACCTTGCCAGCAAAGATGGGAAAATTCACCACATGAGCCAACTCCAATTCCTAGTAAATAAACTTTTATATGAACCTAATTTATAGACAGTACGCATTAGAGTACATGTTTAGGAAAAAAAAATTAAAATGCTCAAAATTGAGGAAAATTTACTTTAGAAACTCCACTAACAAATAAGGCTCATCATCAAGGATGAGGAGCTAGCTCATGTGGTAGAGCACTCCCCTCTGATCTCTGAGGTCAGGGGTTCGATCCTTACCCCCAACATTATGTTGGGATATTTCCTTAGCATGTTTTGCATGCTTTATGGGTTAGCCCTTGGGCTGACTTAATTTCCCAATCAAAAAAAAAATAAAAAATAAGGCTCATCTACTACCATTGGCAAACAAGTATGAGGCAACTCATTTTTTTTTTGTCCAATATCTACAGGATAAGTGCTCAAATGGAGAATTTTATTGGGGTTGAGATACCTGAATCAGAAAAACTGTTTCTGAATATTGGAAGAATGTTGAAGCAGATGGGATTGCAATTGATCTTGAACCCGTATACTTCAAATGTGGTAGCCGGTAGGACACAACAACTCAAATAAATGTTGAACACTCATAGTTATTCCCATCAATTAAAGAACAAATAAAAAGGTTAGACGTGACAAAAATAACAGGCACATAAAAAAGGCGAAATAAGCCAATACTTCTATTTATTTTTTCTTGCCTCAAGCCATCAAGCCTATCATCAGATATTATACTTTTTCTTCTCTAGGGAATCGAATGGGAGGTCACCAAATCAATAGCAATAGGTTCCACATTCTAGCCATAAGGTTAGGGGTTCAAATCTCATTACCCCGACAACCATGAAGTTATAATGACAAGGACCAGATGGCGAAATTTTGAGCTTAAATATGTAGTGAGTGTATACATTACTCCTTTTGTTTCTTTTTAAACTACACAAGTAGTACACAGTTTATATACCAGTAAGAATTGGTATATATTGTTACAAACCTTGATTTCTGGACACATATTTGTGACAGATAATTTCAGAAATCAACTACACTTCTTCTGCAGCAACAAAATCAGCTCAGAAAACTGGAATGTTTAATACTGGAGTTGAACAATATCGCAATAGGTCTGAATGATAGTGAGAACAAGCAAAACTACAGCAACAATTGTAGAAATCATGGACCATGGATTACTGAAGTAATCTTGGCGAAGTATTGCCTTCCACCGATTCCAAGGAGTTCCGCAAAACTGATTAAGGCGTCTGCAGACATCAGCATAATAAAAGCTTCCACGTGAATATGTGGTTCCTTTGGAGATATTGCTGAAGAGTCTATAAACATCCTCACTACTACCGGGAGAGTTCAATATGATACCGTGATTAACCAAGACATCCACATCTTTCCTGTCGTAGATGAGACTGTCCAAGAAGAGAACATAATCAACCACGAAGGATTCCCGAGGGTAATGACATTGCTCAAAGGCGACCAAGTTTCTGAGTTGAGATTCAGTGTGATTTTCCAGCATTAGCTCTGGTATATAGAGGACTCCATTTTCAAACTCGATGTTGAGAAACTTGTCATCTTTATCAACCTTCAATGTCACACCAGACTCATAGAGCTCAGAAATCCCATCTGGGAATTCCCAATCTTGATCCTCGTAACATATCTCTTTCTTATCCGGTGGTAAGTAGTAAGTTCTTAAGAAATCAACTAAATGCAATATCTTTGTCTTCTTAAAATGCTGCGGGACCTTGCCAAGTCCGATCATACATTCACAAGTGAGCTTCAGGAAGCTAGGGGCCTTTTCATTGTCTTCAAAGGCAATGTTGTATAAAATTTCAAGAATAAAAAACGGGACTTGATTCTCCAGCAATTTAAGATCCCGTAAAATTGCTTGGCTCAAAGCGGGTCTGTGAAATATACGGTCATTGGGATCAACAGCACTCCCAACCCATGTTAAGAAAAATTCGATAATGAAGCAGCCATCAAGCACTAGCATTTCTGTAAACTCTATGCTTGAGAGATGGATGGTTGCCAAATAACAATCCCGGGCTTCCTTCTCCCATTTCATGGATGAACTTAGGTAGTCCTCCAAGTCTCTGTTACTATTGCGTTGTATGAATTTCTGTAGATATCTCAATTTCTGCTCCTCCATGGCTTGAAACTTTGGGTTGCCACGATGGAATGGACCAATGGAGATGAGTGAAGGAGTGAAGGAATTTTCATTTATTTTCCGGAGGTTTCTCGGTACTCTATAGATACAGCATTTTGAGGACAGAGGGGTCAATGAGTCACACTTCCTCTTGATGGTAGTCGCTAACTCATCAATTGGGTCCTCCATTGAAATTAAAGTCTGTCCACTACGAAAGAAAACAATTACATTAGTCAGACGTACAAGTTGCTAGAGCTTGTAAAGTGCTCCTTCAAGCAGAATATCAGAACAAAGACCTTAGACAACCCACAAGAATTATAAGTTCACCTTGATTGGACCACAGGTCATCCAAGTCAAACTCAGCTTTGAGAGTGGATTCAGAGCCTTTACTTATTCCCTTTAGCAGATTGTGACAGGCAGATACTCCAGCTATTTCTAATTGTAATTCATACCTTCCAGATATGCCAAACTTAGGCTCTATTCTTTTTACCTTAAGAAAATAAGTTTTCAAGAAAGCTCCAATAAGAGCTACCCACAATCAATTCATTTCTAAAATAAGTCCAAAAAGTTTCAACAAGTACAAATAAGTTCATTCATACAAGTTTCAATAAGTTCAAACATTTAGCGTCAAGTGAAAGAACATACCCTGAAGGCCTTAGGGAACTATCACCTATTATGCAAAAATTATACAAACTAAGTTACCTGTTTGAGCAACAAAACTTCCAATATTTATTGCGGAGAAATTTTAAATTCGAAAATAGTAGATACAAAACCCACCCTCATCTCCCCTTCCTCCTTTTCTGTCCGGCAAACCCAACCCTCCCCCTGGCCAGCCAACCTAGCAACCACCACTCCACCAGTGCCCTCTTCTTCTGAAAAGTGAAAACCCCATTTGTCGCTTTTGCCAGAACAACAAGCAACCACCAGTTTCCTCTCCCTCCCTCACCCTCTACCTTACCAGAACATCTTTACTCTGCCGTCCTCCTGCCAGCACAAAACCAAGCATTGCTGATCTAAAGAAAGGAAGAACTGATAAGGTTCTCTAGTTTTGTTCTATATTTGTTTTGACAATTGCGGCCATTGATCAGTCTTAAGCAGAGTACATACTTCCTCGCGTGAATACTTGACTTAACTAAAGGCAAAATAGCAACTAGCAAGATAAAGGGCGACATACTTTTAAATGTGCATCTTTAACTCTAGTTGATTAAGAATCATCAACATGATATGTGAAGCTAAGACAACCTTTGACAAAATTCAAAAGCAATCAAAGGACTAAAACTTGGTGAAAATAACTGACAAGGCCAAATCAAACCAAATCTTGAGGCAACCTCTTTTGGCAGACCAAATCAAAGCAAATATAAGGGTGACCTCTTGTAGTAGACCATATTAAACCAGCTGGAACTCTTAACACACAGGATACAATTAGCTTAAGTGCTATACAATTTACACACAAGATAATCTTATACAAGTTGTTGGCTACTCTGAGGATTAGGAAATAAGGCGATGAGCCATGGGATGAGAAAAAAGGAGACGGTATGATTAGTTCCAATAAGATGAAAGCTATGCATGACTTATGGGAGCCCCCATACTTCCTCAACTTCAAGTCTTTGAGACTTTAACAAGAGATTTAAGGGGGAACATTTGGCAAGACAAGCTCGGGATAGCAAGGTAGTCTCCTACACTATACTCAACAAAACCAATCAAACATAATCCAGAAGTAGCACAGAAGTGTAAGTTATCCGACATTTATCAAACCAAAGAGCAGTTTGGTAAAATTCTTTTTTTAATGTGCCAGTTGGAGAATGATTTTCTACCAAGAGATGAGATGAAGTGAAAGGATGCAAGCCCTTTACGAATTCTAATATTTCTTTTTCAAGGCTTCCAAGTTCCAACATGAAACAATACTACAGAAAAATCGAGAAACAGAACGATTTCACTGATTGAAGCACATTATCTGAATTGGTGCTCTCCTAGGATAATAGGATGTACCTACTAATGGGTATGATAAAAGAATCCTCAAAAGGTTCTTAATTAGATACTCCATAGACCATATATCTCTACTATTACCAGAAAAAAAATTGCAAACTAAGTAACAAATCTGAAATTTACTAAATGCCAAAAAAGGATAAAAGAAACCCAGATAAAATCATATTTGATCCGGGAGAAAATCTCCCCGCCTTATGTACCTTGAACTCTTCCTTTCACCTCAAGTACCCATGTCGGTCTGTCAGATCCTCGACATTCAAATATGAGTCGACACTTTATTTTGGTCTAAAATCATACAAAAATTTCACAAAATAGCCGAATTGCACACTTATATATGTACCGGACACGAGTACCCGAGTCTGAGTAACATAGTCCGCGCCTAGCTGTGGGACGCGGGACTTTGGACTTTGCATCTAGCACCCTATATTCACAATTTTACTCATTATTATCAGGTAGCAATTTCAGAATTCACTGAATACCAAATTAAATTTTCTGACAAAATCAAATAAGTTTTCAGAAACAAATTATGAAATTACAATTAGATTTTAAAGCTGCTAGCTCCTAAGTATGAAGATTAACATGACTAGATTAAAAAAGGGGATTTTAGAATAAAAAAACAAATCTAGAAACCAAAAAACATAATAATAATTAACAAAAAATAAGAAAGATTAGAGTACCTGAAAAGAGAAGCTTAGGCTGATCAATGAAGATGGTAAGTCAACCCATATTCAACGGAGAGATACCGGGAAAGCGGGAGTCATTGGGAGGCAACTAATCCATTCCAACTATACTATTCAGTGACCAAACTTTATTTATTTTTTAACTTGGTGGTTGTGTGAACGGGATTCTTGGATTCTGTCTAGATCCCAAAGGAAATTTTGCAAGTTTTTTTTTTTTTTTTTTTTGGATATTCCATTTGGTATCATTGAATTTTTGGCTTTTCCATTTGGTACCACTGTTATTTTAAAATTCCACATGATACCACTCTAATTTAACATTAATCTTTATCATACCATTTTTTAAGTAAAATGTTAGTTAATGGTTGAGCAAGAATACAATTTTGTTTGTGTTTGCATGTTTCTATTTGCAGTTGCGAAAATTTAATAAATTAAGATTTTAGGGTGTCGTTCTAATCCTTAAAGCTCTATTTTTCAGTCAAAATTTTCATACAAATAATCATAATATTCTATGTCTTTTTATTGTCAAATATGACCTCAACTTTGACCTTAACGACTAAAACGATTACTAAAACCTTCACGAAAATTAAAACATGTAAATCGAAGTAAAACTCTAGCCTATTCTAACTTAAATTAACGTTTTACTTAGTTGAATGCTACAATAGAGAATAAAATCAAATTATGGTGGTACCATGTAGAATATCTGAAAAATAGTGGTACCAAATGGAAAAGCCAAAAGTACAATGGCACCAAATGGAATATCCCTTTCTTTTTCTTGCTTAAAAATTTTGTTTTAAAATATAATACTCTTTTTCTTTTTTCTTTTTTAAAGAAATCCCAAAGGACGGATTGGGCACAATTTCTAAGGATGTGAAAAAAACGGGTAGTTTAGCAAGGCAGTCCAAAATACAAAAAAAAGGGAGATAGGATTTGAACTAATGACATATCATTTACAGCACCCCAATCTTAATTACTAGATCAAGACATCCTTGGTATTATGAATGTCATTTATACCACTATTTGAAGTTACTTATGTTCAAGAAAATGAATGTTCTTTTGGCATTTTGTACGTGTTCGTTTTTTATATTTGTTCTAATTAACAATTTTGAATATGCCATATTCTTTTTTATGTTGTACATGTAATGAACATGACAATAGTATATGATGTTTATTTTTTTTTAACAATTTTGGCAGAATAATATAAAGTATATGTTACTAGTTTATATAAAAGATGAATACCATATGATAACCTAATGGTTTTGACATCACGTTCAAAAAATTTCCTACAAGGGATTTCAACTTATATTTTTAAAAAAGTTTAGATAGAACATGACAATGATATAAGAAGAATATTCAACAATTTTGTTCAAGATCTTATGATTATATATATTTATAAGTTTATTTATTATAAAAAAAAAAAAAGTTATTTATATAACAAAGAATATGTTGTTAGTTAAATAATCGAAACATGTCATCAATATAAAAATAACACCTATATTTTATTTTTAGAATGTCTTCAAATAGATTTTGTATCTCTTTTAATATATATATATTAGTCGCATATTCACATCATATGAGTTTTTACACTATTCAAATGATCTATGATAATATACACACAAGGAAAAATATATTCATGTAAAATTACTTTAAATTTGTCTCAAGATACCCTTTCAATACACTCGCTATCTATAATTTTTACTTTATTAATGGTTAAAGTGGTGCTTTGGGACTTGAGAGGCGTAAAGTCCTATATATTGCAATCAAAATACTAGAAAGGAAGAAATATCTACTATTTATATGCATGCTCAAATCTAAAAGGATAATCAATTAAGCACAGAGCGATCCTTTCAAAAAAAAAAACGGAGCGAGAGTAAAAAAAACGATTCAAAAAAACCCTCAAAGTTTCCACATTCATATTATACTTCAGTATCTAAATAATATTAAAGAAGAAGCAATATAAACAAATTTTCAATTTTTTTAATAAAAAATATTACTTCCTCCATTCTCTATTTTATCATTATGTGATTATTTTTTAAAGAATTCACTCATTTCAAAATGAAACAAGATATATATAGAATGGTCGAATTCCACATCCTCCACCCATCAAAGTGCAGGGGGAGGCGGGGCTGCAGAACTTGAAGGGGTGGGAAAGGTTAGGGGCTGCGGGTTGGGGGGTGGGGGATCTAAGTGGGTGGGGGTAGAGGAGAGATGGGTGGCTGTGTGGGGAGAGAAAAAAATAAACTACCCGAAAATTCAAGAAACTACCTGAGAATTCAAGAAAAATAATAATGGAAGATGATAGGAGGAGAGAGAGAAAATTCTAAGGTTTAGAATGTCACAAATGGAGGATGGTGGGAGGAGAGAGAAAGCTTGAAGGTTTATCAACGGAGGATGATGGGTGGAGAGAAAGGAAATCGAAGAGAGAGAGGAAAACCTAACGATGTTAAGGTTCCGTACATAGTAAGGGTATTTTAGACCCAAACACAAATCCCAGGGGTATCTAAGGAATTCCCCAAATCTGAGGGGTAATTTGGAAATCACGCTAAACTTCAGGAGTACCTGGGGAAATTTCTCTAATATAAATCAAAGTGCAAAAATAAATTATCTTTACAAGATTAAATAATTAATCTTTCTCCATATAAAAATTCACTTGACAATATTTTTGAAATTTTTTATTTTTCAAAATAAAAACTATCTAATAATCTAAGTATTTGACATCATCAAAACATGAAATATAACGTTATGCACAACTTTTAGTAATAGTAATAATAATAATAATAATAATAATAATAATAATAATAATAATTATTATTATTATTATTATTATTATTATTATTATGGGTTTGTTTTAGAAAAAAGAACACATTAGTATATGAACATACAATTAAAAATAAAAGAACACATATTTTAGGTAAAAAAATATATTATTGGGTAGATAGAGTATAATTAATAACAAAAAATTGATTAAGAGATAAAATTATTATATAGGGATATAAAACGGATTTCTAATCTCGTTTATTAATGACTAATTAAATTTTTATATTAAAAATGGTTGAAAAATGAAATAACTTTCTTAAAGAATTCAATATTGTTTTCATTTTTATCAAGTAGACACTTTAGATTTAAAAGAATATATAGTAAAGATATACCAATGATAAAACTAGAATAAGTCCAATAAGATATGAAATATGAAAAAAAAGTATATAGATTAGAAGCAAAAAATTTGAATCAACAAATATAATTTACATCTAAACTTGAAGAATCTAAAAAGTAAGAAAATAAAATATAAGTAGGGCCCCTTAAAATTGGGGGCCTTGAGCGGTCGCTCACTCTACTCATGTATCTAAGACCCCTCTGAAAATTTATAGTTAATTAGTATGAAGAGCAACATAACATGAGTTCATCTCGTAAAAGAAAATCAATGTGGATCGTTGAATGATTGGGTAAAGTAATTTTTATTTAAGATATCATCAAGAGAAATATTTTATGCACTTACTGAAATACTCCGTGTAGGGGACAATTACTTAAGAGCAATGAAGTACTAAATGATTGAGATCTATGAAAGAGTAAATAAGGGGTGAAAAAAATGTTTTTACTAACATTGATGTGATAATTTTAAATAGGAAATGGGTTAAAATATATAGAAGGATCCTAATCTATGAGGTATGAAAATTTCTGGATGCATACATCACTGATCACACTTGCACGATAAATATGGAATTAGTTCAACCGTAATTGTAAATTATTGTTATATAGTAAAAGACATGTGGATTTGTAGTAGTAGTAGTTGGCCAGTCGATCATTCGAGTACAGTATCGTTGAACTATGTTATTACAAAAAAACTGATGCCTGAACAATGAATTGAATTTCCCTTAGCAAAGACATCAAACATCATCAAAGACAGATTTTCTTCTTTGAGTGTGGAAACGAAATTATTTATGCGTTAATTAATTTTTATGCGTTAATTAATTTTTATGCGTTAATATTTTTTAATGCGTTAATTAGTCAGCTTTGTATTTGTCCCAACTTCCATGCAAATACTACTATTCCTAGCTCATGCGGTCATGCCCATCCAACAATAACACGTCAATTTGGACATGTGGTCACTTTCACTCATCCAAATTCCAACATCACCATTCACCAACAATAGACAATAGTAGCACGTTAATGACTCATGAGCATATCCTCCACTAGTTTATACTAGCACGTTCTAAATGAAAAACTACCAGTTTGATTTGACCATTTATCTAACTGTACATTCTTTGCGTAACCAATCCTCCTTGTGTCTCCATGGTGTAAACCATTAATGTGGTTGCATGAGGGCTAGGGTTTAAGGACTGAATTTCTATTCATCGCTTTAAAAATGATTTAAAATCGTCTCAAAAAAATTGAAATTACATCTCTAACCTTTTCTTTCTTTTTCTCTGAGCTGTGATAAAACGCTAGCAGCTAGCGTTTTATTTTGTCTATAGGAGGACTAAACTGCAAAGGAAATTGTGGGAAGGAGTTTGGCTGATGAAAAGCGAAAAAGCATGAAATGACAGAAAAGAGGAAAAAGCAGATGACAGAAAAGAGGACAGGAAGGATAGCGGGAAAAGTTGGACAGAGAAAAGGGAAGTGTAAAGAAAACAAAAAAAATCTAAGATTAAAAAGACCCGTTAGAAAACAAAAAAAAGAGTCATAACTTTCCAACAAAAAATCTGTAAAAACTGAGAAGAAGAAAAAAGAGAGGAAAAGACGGAAAAAAATATCTGAGAAGAAGGTTCGATGGGTGAGGATACTGAATTCAGCACACCAAATCATGAACAGGTAAAACAGTCATAATTTTTTTTGTTTCTATCCCACATTGTTTTAATAAAATGGCTAAGAAATCAGGAAAAAAAAGTAATAAATATGTTAAAAGTAATTTTAAGAATTTGGTAAATAGTTCATATTTAAAGAAGACAATGAGGGGAGAAACCTTTATGTAAATAGTTTGTTAAATAGTATATAATTTATAGGAAAAATCAGAAAGAAGTATAAATATGTAAAAAGTGAGTGTAGTAATAAATATGTCTTCCTAAATGAAGAGAATGTTTATATAAATTGCAGGTTTGATCATAGAATTTATGGCTGGCTCACCTCACCTCACCTGGCTGCATAGAAATACCCAGTTGGTCAGAATAATTGCAAAGGGATAAATTTATTGCGCCATATTAATGTTTAGATATTGTCTTTTAAAGAAAGTTTAATGAAACATTAATAGCTAACCAAACGAGCATCGTTAGTTATCTAACAAACACTAGTTGGATATGCTAAACACTTGTAGGATACCAAACAACAAACAGTTGACTTAAAATAAAAAAAAAACGTGGTTCAGTGTTAATATAGTGTGTTTTTGGAAAAAAAAATTGAAACTAACTAACTTGAAGATATGTTGTCAAACAGTTGACTTGAAGAATGTGTTTTAGTTGGAGAATATTAATATCTGATCTGACCAATATGTTTGTCTAATTGAAGATAATTAATATATGTGATTGTATTAGCAGCGAAGAAATAGAAGAGTTGACTTTGATTTGAATGAGGAAGTGCCTGACATATTTTTGGAGGAGGAGTCAGGACAGTTAGTTGAATTGTGCAACGAGGATAACATTGTTGAGGAATGTGTAAGTAGATCATTTACATTAAGTAATACATCAAATAATAAGGTTGATGTTCCTAATATTGGCATGGTATTTGGTACATGGGATGAGATTGACGAATGCTTTGTGAAATACGGGAAACAAGAGGGTTTTGGTGTTCGTAGGGTAGGTGGTGGTAGTAGAATGCAAAAGAAAGAGAAGGTGAAGGTTATGCGTAATTATTCGTGGAGATGTGAGTGTGAAGGTGAACCAGACAGGAAGCGAACGGTGGATGGTAAGCGGTTAACAGTTGGGAAAAAGGGTGTGGACGTATCTAGTAGGAAGACGAAGAAGTGCAATTGTCCTGTGATGATATATGCTAGTGTAAATGAAGAAGGGTTATGGGAAATAAGGAAAGCAATATTACAACATGAAAATCATAATCTACACCTAGAAAGTTAGAAACATAAGCAAATTTCGACAAGAAGAAGTTAGTTGTGCTGTGCGGAGGAAGTTGTTTAATGATAAAGCTGCTGGAGTGAGTATATCTCAGATACACAAATCCATTGCTACGGATAGGAATGGACTCGAGAATATGTCAATAACTGAGAGGGACTTGCGTAACATAGTAGCAAAGAGCGTAGATTGAAATTTAAGGACGGAGATGCTAATGCCATGTTGAGTTATTTTGACAGAATGACAGATGATAACCAACAATTCTTTCACATGCATCGTTTGGATGATGAAGGTCACATGAAAGATGTATTGTGGGTTGATGCGAGAAGTCGTGCAGCGTATGAGTATTTTGGGGACGTTGTATGTTTTGACGCTACTTACCTTACTAATGATTATGCACTTCCTTTTGCTAATTTTGTGGGAGTAAATCACCATGGTCAAAGTATATTACTAGGATGTGCTTTAGTATCTCACGATGCGGAAACTTATACTTGGTCTTTAGTACTTGGGTGAAGTGTATGGGTGGTAAAGCGCCTAATTGTTTTCTTACCGATCAAGATGCTGCAATGAGGAAGGCGTTGGTGAATGCTATGCCCGGCACTAGCCACCGTTGGTGTTTATGGCACATTCTTATGAAGTTTGGTAAGAAGCTGGGTAAGTACGCGCTTTATAAGGAGTTCAAAAGGGTACTTCTTGATGCCATATATGACAGTGTTTCAGCTGAAGAATATGAAGTTGAATGGTGTGCTGCAATATCAAAATACGGACTCGGGGAAGATAAGTGGCTTGAAGGTGATTATATACTAATGATTATCATAGCATGTTAATCACGTTTATTTAGCATAGCATTATACATAGCAGTAGCATGTTATACATAGCCTTTTACATAGCATCTGGTAGTGTATATGATTATTCAACATTATTATTGGTGGTTAGATGCTGGTAGTGTATATGAATATTTAATTGTAGTGGAGGAGTAAGTAGGTAATTGTTGTTAAAGTATTATTGATTAATTTTGTGTTAATGTAGGTTTGTATAAGGAGAGGATGATGTGGGCTTCGGCATATATGAAGCACATGTTTTGGGCTGGTATGAAGACGACGCAACGTTCAAAAAGTATTAATAGTTTTTTTGACGGTTATGTGCATAGGAATACGAATCTGTGTGATTTTGCGGAACAATACTGCAATGCTATGGAGAGTAGGGCAAATTCTGAGAAAGTAGCAGACGCAAATAGTATTAGGTACGTAAGACAACTTGCTATTGATTGTAAAGCGGAGGTTGTGTTCCAAAAATTATATATAGATGGTAAGTTTAAGAAAGTGCAAGCGGAGTGTCTCAAAATGTTGTACGTCCATTGGAGAGAGGTTCAAAAATTAACATACAATATAGAGGAGCACACATTTGCAGATAGAATATGGGTTATATGCAAGAATACTAAGAAGGAGGTACCTACGAATAAGAGAAGGAACTATCGGTTGAAAATTGACGTAGGTACGGTCTTGGCATGTTGTGAATGTAAGATGTTTGAGTGTCATGGTATTTTGTGTAGGCACATCATTAATTTGTATGATGTTTTGAACATAAAAGAAATTCCTTCACAATACATCCTTGATCGGTGGAGGAAGGATGTCATTCGAAAACATACGATGATAAAAGTGGCGTATCATGATCCCTCCAAAACTGAAGAGGTAATGTGTTATGATAAAATGATGGTCCTATTCGACCCAATTTGGTTGAAGGCGGCTTATTCTGGTGAAGTTGATCTAGTAGTCGATGCACTTAAGGTTCTTGATGATCGCATAAATGAGAGGAAGGCATTGAAGATGACTAGTAATGGACCAAAAGAAGGCACTCCTTCATCTGTGGTAATAATACAATTAGACAGGATGTTACTCCTGGTTCGGTAAACATGAAGGAGGGCGTCAAGGACCCCCCTCGGAAGGCACGTAAAGGATCGCGCTCAGTTCGATTCCCTTCATGCATCGAGAAGGGGCAAGGATCCAAAAAACAGAAGAAAGGGAACAAAGATGGCAAGGTATTGACTATTTATTTCAATCTTGCTAACTTGCTATGCATGTGTTGAAATTTGGAGGGGTATATAGATTAATTGGATTTATATTTGTCATTGTTTTTTAGGTTGATGATGATGAAGAAGCCTGCAATTCAGAGAGCGATGATGATGAAGGTCATGAATTAGGGGGACATGTTAATATATGGTCAGGGTCGATTTAATACCAATTAGGGGGACAGGTCGAAGAAAAAGCCCATGTTTTATTTATGTCACTGGCCTCTTCTATTTGCTGTATTTATTTCGGACTGGGTTTGGTGATAGGAGTGCCCAATGATACACTTAGCTTTCGAAAATACTAAAATATAGTGATAACCTGACATAGATAATAAAAATACCTTAAGGCTTAAGAGTTACATAATGCTAAGTTGTTTGTATTATCCTTGAAGACAATAGAAGCTTCTTTAGAAAGAGTCGCAACTTGAATGCAAGTTAGCTAGGCATAACTTGTGTGATTGAATATTTTAGATCATCTTAAAAATGATCATCTTAAAAATCAAGTAAAGCCCAACATTATGTTTAACTCAATATATTAAACTAATATAGCCTAATAAAGCAGTAAATCAGCTTCAATTTAACTCCGTTAGCTCCAATATTTTTGTACAAACAGAAAAATGGAGGGACCAAATGGAAATGATCAACCTTTAGCCCACCCTATGTTCTCCGTAGAACACGTAATGAGAGAATTGATTTACCAATCAAAAGAACATACAGGTTATGGAGGGAGTTTTCTCGTCCTCGTCGTGAAGATGTACCTGCATGGCAAAGGCATGACAAAGGTGACACTACATGCAACCATGTCAACAGATTGGGTGTGCTTGTAGTTTACGTTCTTTAGTTAGTAAAATATACCTTAATTCTACATTTTTTTTAAAAAAAATTGAATGATGCAAAAACGTACTGTTCACTACTCTTTAATCTAAATTTTTTGTTTTGGTATATGTGTTGTCATAAAGACATAAATATAGTAGTATGTAAGTAATTATCCTAATTTTAACTTGTTTACCTGATCATTATCAAATTTGGACAAGTGGTGTAATTAATACGTCTTTATATTTAATTTATCCTAATATATTTGTATGTATATATTTAAAATTTCTGTTGTCAACCACTATGATATGTCTAAAAATGTGGTCGTTTGTATAATATATGCGCTGTAAATATTTGTGTTCTCAATCACGTGAATCCTTAATATGGTATAATTCCCCATTATAAATTTTTTTCGTCGACACTATCATTATAATGATCTCTCCGCACTAATTGATTGTCTATTCCCAACAATTTAAATACGTAATGAAGATTTTTTTAGTTATGATTTTCTCTATCTTCTTTAGGTATGATTTTCTCTTCCCAACAATTGAAATACATAAATGAAGTTCGAGTATATAGTCAATTCACAAAGTTTAAAATTTCATTATGGTGTAATGGACAATAAATCACTTAACTTATTGTAACTGAATATTAAATCTCTTACTCTTTATAAAATCCAAGAAATACATGATTATGGCATACTAATTCCCCAATTTATAATTGCAATGTTACTAATTACAATGACCAACTCCTTAGTAGCCCAGTTCTCCCTCGTTATAAATTAGTAATAGTAATATGAATACCAACTAACAAAGGTCCCATACTATTAAAGGGCCCATTGGCCCAATGTTGTTAATTACAATGGCCATTTACAATTAAATTTCAAACACCAAGTCACAATGTACTTAATAGATCAATAACACTACTTCTTGCTTCGTTCTCCGTTGACATAACGTCTTCACATAGCAGCCGCTCCCGTTCCTTCGACATATTCTCCTTTATAAATTAGGGATACAAAGGAATTTAAGTGTGAGTAAACTTATGTTACTTACAAAAAAATATCTTAAGTAAGTACTTGGATAAAGAAACAAATACCACAACAACTCTATCCACAAAACGATCCGCACAAGCTTTAATCGCAATGAGCATATGGACACCACAACTATGTCTATTCGTGTGCATGAAAAAATACAATTCGTTATATTGTAACCTGTATAAATAGTTTAAATTTCAATCACGAAATATAACTTAAGATAATCATACGTGTCATTTTGGATGTTCATGTCCAAGCTCACAGTCGGCCAAGTATGTATGCGCCCTACTCTCCAAGATGGATCCAAAGCACTAAATAACGTATCTATAGCATACCCCTACAATGATATTTGTTCCTTCAACGTTACCACATTCATTATAAACATATACTCTCTTAAAAAGGTCAATGGTACTTTACCAATGTTGTGAGGCTGAGATGATGGCAATCCGGTGCCTTCTTTGGCTCCAATGAATCCATCACCAACACTTCTCCCCTATTTGGAGAGTAAGCAGCGCACCACCAATGCTTATTCTCAAGAACCGGAACAAATACCTTCACCCATGTTCAATTAATTTCAAATTGTACTATACCCCATAAACAAATACTTACACAACTTTCAGTACTTACGTGTACTATCCTTTTCCAAAAAGTTCCAACCATTTGCTTCGCATAAGACGATACAACTTTATCTACATCTCTTATACCATCATGGAGTACTCGTATCTACAAGATAACATAACACACATGACTTATTTCCTAATTATAACATTCCTTGCATTTTTTTAAGCACTTAATTTCAATCTAACCGCAAATGTCGGGTCAATCATAAACCTCCTACTCCTCCCTGGAAAACGTTTCTCCCACACTTTCGTGTATAAAATTGCTGCCAACCTAACATACTGCAACCACACGTGTAGCATTAAGGATCTTAACATGTTTATTTATACACAAATACATTTCAAAAATACGATATAATACTTACATTATCATCAACCCACCCCCTAGGACGTGCGACAGAAGCACAACTTTGTAAAGACGCGTAGTTCTCGTCAATCTTAATCATATCTGTTGTCTTCAGCGCACTCCGATAATTATCCCTTACAAACCTCCCTAGCCTTTTCTTGTATTGCTTGTATTGGCATGGCCGCCATGTCTCCTTATAACCTTCAATTCTTTTAACCGACCACTTAGTCTTTCGTTGCTTGCGACTTCGACCACCCTCATCCTCATCCTCATCCTCATACTCAATTACCTTATCCCCCTTACCCCCCTCGTCCTCATCCCCCTTATTCCCCTTACCCCCCTCATCCTCATCCTCATCCTCATCCTCATTATTTCCAACCCCTTCACCCACCAACCCCACACCCTGCTGCTCACCTATACCTCGAGAACCATTTCCACCAACCTCCTCACCTATAACTCCAATACTATTGCTGCCACTGCCACCAACAACATTATTCACAAACATTTCACCAATGCAACCTTCCCAACAGTATTTTGACCCCTCCCCTTGACTTCCACAAACTGGGTCATCCTGACCGACATTATTATTCTGACCAATAACATGAATTACTTCACGAAGATGCAATGTTTCTGTATGGGGTTGGGGTTGGGGTTGGGAAAATTAGTAAACATTTATATTAATACATCATTTCCAACATTTATTAATTACTTCACCAAGATGCAAATAAAATTTTACATTTACTAAACCCATAACTTACCATATTCTCCTAAGCCATCATTGGGTCCGTCTCGTTTTCCAACTCCGGCCGCTGCTCAGCAACTTCTTCATGCACTACACCTTCATGCACTGGACCATGCACTGGACCTTCATGCACTGGATCTTCATGCACTGGATCTTCATGCACTGGATCTTCGTGCATTGGAGATTTCTTCTTCATTCTCCTTCTTTTACTCTTCGTACTCTTCGTGCTAATGCCAGCACTACAACGACTCATTTCCTGCATTCAAAAAACATTATTGAAGAGGATGTCTTCAATTAAAACCAATTGCAAGATATAAAAGTACCTCAATATCTTCTACTGTTGGCATGACATCCTGAGCCTCCAGAGGATGTCTTCCCCCATAAGCGGCATCAATACCCTAATTAACATTTTCAACATCTACATTAATATTCTAAACACATAAAAATAACCCAACCAAATAGGCAATACGGATTCATAATATACACACCCCAAGCTTGCCATAATCACCAGTGGCCAACAAATCTTCCTTCTTCACCTTGTTCACATCTACGGTACTCCAGGCCTGTATCCTTGGAAAAGCGCCCCACATCAATGGTGGTCGGCGCAACCGATCAAGATATAGAATCTACATCAACCGATCAAAATTACTAAAGCAAAAACAATTTTCTACTACATCATAAATACTACAAATATTATAACATTGACTTACCGCTAAGAACATAGCGCACCCACCACACCCCTTAGCAAATCCATCAAGGTAGAATCTTTTTGAAAATCCACCTATCGCATTCATGAGATGATCCAGTAACAAACTACACCAATCATACTCATGAGCTCTCTCTGCTACAAATGCAGCATACAACATACTCACAGCCAATCTCTGACATGTCGTAGGGCATATCAGATCATTTCAGGCCATCATCAAAAAAGCCTTCTTAAATTCAGCATATGAAGATATTTCACCTTCAACAATTTGTTTAATTACACTAGCTTTAATTCCCCTAACACCAGAACGACTAGTATACCCATATACATCAAAAAACCTCTTTACCTCATCAGAACACACATCATCATCACCGTAGAATGGTACAGTCTTCGGCCCCGCCGGAATACCCATAACCCAATGAACCCGTGTCTTACTAAGAGGGAATTCAAGCCCAATCGGGCATCAACAACACCCTATTCTTAACATCAACCCTTGTACACAGCCAATAACAAAAGGTCTTAGGCAAACTTTTACCAGCGAAAAACAAAAGACCTCCAAAGCCCATCTCCATCACTAGCTTTCGCTTCCTCTCATCAAATCCCTTCACAACCTTCCCAAATGTCTCTACTCTACAATTCATATTACTCTCCTACATGAAAATAACCAATATATGAGCATTTAACATATCAAAATCAGCTTTTTAAATATATAACAAAACACAATCTAATCATCATATAACATTACTCTTTTATTATTCCTGGCACGTTGTGTAGCAATTACTTTGCCTTCTGCCTTCAAGCAACCACCTTTGCTTAGATCATTCTCCTATTATAAGTTACATGCATTACATATTATATACTTCATTTATTCACCGTGTAATAAAAACTTCAATAATAAGAACTTCAATAACATTACTTACCCGATACACTCGTGCTTCTATTTCTTTATACGCTCTTCCAGATTTCTTCCCTACCTATTTTCCATTTCTATATAATATCATTATTACAAAAAAATAACAAAATCATATACATATATATATATATATATATATATATATATATATATATTATATATATATATATATATATATATATATATATATATGCCAATTAGAACATCAAATGTACCTCTCTTTCCCCATCTGAATGAAGATCCTCGGTACTAGATTCTTCATTGTCATCACTTACATGCACATCATCGAATTCAGACACCTCCATTTGAAATTATTAAATAGCTATATCAGCTACAAACTTACAATAATCACATTATAAATTAAAAGCACTCATAACTCCTAATTACAACAATTTTTACCTTTTGCTTCTTCGACATTTCTGCAATACTCCTTGATTACACTAACAAAATACATACAATTATATTCAGATTCGTAGTTGGAATGCAAACTATACTATCTACTAGCAGATTCTATAATATCTAGTACCAGCAGAAATTACACAATAATTTATATTTAACCTATAGATCATAATGACACATACAAATTGAAGTTTATTCTAAAATGAAGATTACAAAATTTCGAACACAAGTTCTCAAAAATTTTATCAACATTTCAAAATTTATTTTAACCAGCATTACTACAAATTCTATTTTCTCAATATAAATTTAAATTCAATTATTCGCGCACTTAATTATACAATTTTAATTTTTTAAAATTACAAAAAATCACTATTTTTACATGAATTTTTTACAATCAATATAAATATAGAATTCAGATTTTTCCACCAGTAAATATATAATAATACCACTTTTAAATAATTTATATATATATCACAAATTTTACTTACATTATCGGCGCAGGTTTCTTCTTTGTCTTCTCCGACGATTTTTTTTTCCTTCTCCAAAGCTTTCTCTCTCTTCGTTTTTTCTTTCAGTCAAGAGTACTGATAATTCTCTCTCCTCCTGTTTCTTTCACACAAATACACACGTTAGTTTTTTTTTTTGTCCTCAGCCGTCACTTTATGCCAGAGTTTCTGTCATTTCATGCTTTTTCTTTTTTTTTCAAACCCAACTTTAAGGAAACTCCTTCCCACAATTTCCTTTGCAGTTTAGTCCTCCTATAGACAAAATAAAACGCTAGCTGCTAGCGTTTTATCACTCCTCCTTTTTCTCTAAACCACCACAGCCAGCCAGCCACCTCACTCCACCACAATTCACATCCTGCCATCACCACCGTTCACATCCTGCCACCCACCATCATCCTCCACCCTCCCCCACCCTCCACTGTCCTTCTTCAACACTATATGCGTACCACCACCACCAAGCCACCTCACTCCACCACCTCACATCCATTTCCTTCGTCGCACACAACAGCGTACTCAACCTCCCCAACCACCACCACCTTTGGGTCCCCCCCACCGCCACCACCACCACCTTCGGGTCCCTCCCCCCACCAGTTGAAATTTTTTTACCATGGGAGAACGTCAGACCAGGACGTTCCAAAATTCAACAGGCCTTTAACTGGTGGTGGTGGTGGTGACGTGAAGGTGGTGGTGGTTGGGGAGGTAGGTGATGGCAGGGGAGGGCCGGGGGTGGCAAGTGGTGGTGGGGGTGGTGGGTGGTGTGAAAAAAAGGAAGGGTAAAATGGTCTATAAAAATGAACTTGGGGTGGTTTTAAGTAGTTTTGATATGATGTTTTAAAAGGAAGTACATTCTTTGTGTAATTAAAGTTACTTCATTGTGACCTTGTTTTTTGGGACTTATTTTCAATTCAATTTCTCCCATTTCAGTTAATTTCAATTCAGTTCAGTTCGATTTCTCTCAATTCAAAAGAATGGAGTCTCATTTCTTTTCTAGAGAAATAGGAAAGGGGTGATTTCATTAGTAATAGATTTTTGACACTTAAAATGATCCTGTCGAAGAACTAGAAAAACAGTAAAGTATTAAAAACCTTATACATATTGGCATTGTTTTTGATCAGTTTCAATCTTCTTTTAGATATTGTTGCATCGTTTCATCAGAGCTCCATTGTTAGTATTTATGGTGATAATAATGTTTGGTTCTCCAAATCGCGATCCCTAGACCAACGCTCCATTAGTTCCGTAAATTTGCAAGCGAAACTTCCAAATTTGTATCCCTCCATACATACACAACATACACAAAAATGTTAAACAAACAAACCCACCAGCCAAGCATGAGGGAGCGAAACTCCTACAAGAAAAGTAGACTGACCTCGAATGGCGGAGTTTAGACATCACCAAAAATAGAGGATTATTGAAAACAAAGAACAAACCAAAGGAAACAAATCAATGAGGTTGGCCCACCCAAATCTGGAGTAAAGTTGTACTTGCTACTTGCCGATTGAAACTTCCGGCCATTGACAATACCGCTACTACAACGAGGAGAGATAGCTCGACCACGTTAACATATTGGTTTTTTTATGCCTCTCCTCTCCTTTTTTTTAATGCACATTTCAATAGTGTTTGTATGAAAAATGGAGGAAGTATATCGATATTTTTACTTTTATTAGTTTTATCATTGTTTATAAATCAAAGAATAAAAGTGTCGATCAATATACTTCCATTCTATGTACAAAGAGAGGTTAAGTATGAATTACCTTATTCCTTAAGAATGAGGGGGCTTTTTTTACAGTTTTTTTCACCAAATATCCCTGACAAAAAAATTTATTCAC
This sequence comes from Beta vulgaris subsp. vulgaris, assembly GCF_026745355.1. Taxonomy (NCBI): domain Eukaryota; kingdom Viridiplantae; phylum Streptophyta; class Magnoliopsida; order Caryophyllales; family Amaranthaceae; genus Beta; species Beta vulgaris. Next base: position 48,330,934 of record NC_079208.1, on the reverse strand, counting down.
CAAATACCCCAATTTTTTTCAGAATTCACCATATACCCCTGATTTTTAAAAAAATTCACCGGATACCCTTACTATTAACGGATGTTAGTGCTCCATTAGCCCGTATTTACAAGTTTGTCATAAGTCAATCTAATTAGCTCTAAGTCAACCTAATTAGCCCTAAGTCAACCTAATTAAACCTAATTAAACCCTAAACTCTCCCTAGCCCAACCCACACCCTACCCCCAAACCCTAGACCCACCAGCCCCACCACCTAACCCTAGCCACTCTCCCTCCCCGGCAACCCCTGTAGACCCCGTTTCTCGGCAGCCTCTCTCCCCTCACCTCCCTCGCACCCCCTCCCTCTCCTTCCCTCGCGCTTCCCCTCCCCCTCCCTCACTCTCGCTGGCGAAAAGAAGAGCTTCGAAAAGACCCGTTCCATTTTCGTCGGAATCTGGGTGAAAAATGCAACTCAGATTCCAGGAATTTCGAATTCCGAAAAGACAGTTCGAATAGAAGCTTTAAATTCCTTGCGTTCCATTTTCGCCGGCGAGAGTGAGGGATGGGGAGGGGAGGCGCGAAGGACGGGGAAGGGGAGGCGCGAGAGAAGTGGAGGGAGGGGAGGCGTGAGGGAGGCAAGGGGAGAGGGGCTGCCGGGGAAACGGGGTCTGCGGGGTTGCCGGGGAGGGGTGGGGCTGGGGTTGGGTGGTGGGGCTGGTGGGTCTAGGGTTTGGGGGGTTGGGGTTGGGTTAAAGATAGTTTAGGGTTTAGTTAGGTTGACTTAGGTTTATCTAGGGTTTTTATGGTTAATTAGTTAACGGAGTATTAACATCTGTTAGTCAAAAGGGTATTTTGGGTAATTATTTTAAAGATTTGGCGTATATGGTGAATTTTTTTAAAAGTTAGAGGTATATGGTGAATTTTAAAAAAAAGTTAGGGTAATTTGGTGAATAAAATTTTTTTGTCAGGGGTATTTGGTGAAAAACCCGCTTTTTTATTATTATTAGTAGGACAGATAATTGGCTCCAAGACCAACCCCAACTAGTTTGTAGAACACCAGCTTATAGGTTGCGTACAAGGCTAAACAACTCAGAAGAAAAAATGGCTGAAGGCCCACTGCTACCAGCCCACCATAAGATAATTTTCCAATATATTGTTGGGATAAGGATTGGAACCTTGAGAAATGCACTGGAATTCGAGATGGTATTACACAGAGCTACCACCTCTCCCTCTTCAAAATGAGGAAGATGTATAAGAAGCTGTAATTCATAAGAATTTATGGAGGAATTGTGAGTGACCAAGGAGATGGTAGGTAAATCAATTCTTAATCAATTGGTCCTTAATTATTACTTGCGTTGTTTTTATTTATTTATTAGGAAATTAAGTCAGCTCAAGTGCTAACCCCTACAAGGCTACTAGCCTGTAGGAAACACCAACGCATTGGTTGGTAAGGCATGCATAACATGCTAAGAAAATACCCCCAGCATAATATTGGGGTAAGAATCGAACCCCTGATCTCAAGGGCCAAGGGAGAGCGCTCCACCCACTTGAGCTAACTCATATCCTTGTTACTTGCGTTGTTTAAAGTGAAGAATATTTTTTTGTTCTATTTTTTCTATTAAAGAAAAAGTAGGCAACAACAATTCCGGGTGTATTCTCCAAAAATTTAGCTAAGAGAACAAGATGATACAAAGACCAAAATTATCAGAAATTAATTAGGTATAATATTTTGAATAGCATGGCTGATGGCTGCAATGATAAAAATGAGGAACAATAATTATGGTACTATTTCATGGAAATGATAGTACAATAGGTCTGTATAACAGTAAGAATGAGTAGCATAACAGCAGCAATGACTGAAATAATAGTCCATGGATTACTGAAGTAATCATGTTTTAAGGTTGCTCTCCATCTATGCCAAGGTGTATTGTAGTATGCATTTAACTCTTTACAAAGACGAGAATAATATAATCTATTTGCTTGATAAGTTGTTCCCCTGCATATAGTGTTGAAAACTTCTGCTAACTCTTCTTTGTTGCCTAAGGAATTCTCTATTATCCCCCCACTCATAAGAATATCAACATCTTTAAGACTGCTAATTAGAACATCCATCAGCACAACATAATCAACTATGTACGAGTCGAAATGGTAATGGCATTGCTCAAAGGCTGACAAATTTAGAAGCAATGATTCAGTGTGATCTTCCATCTCTAATCTCGGAATACTTAAGACACCTTTGTTGAATTCTATGTTGAGTAATGTTTGCTCATTTTTTGCCACTTCGAATTTGATCCCGGCATCATGAAGCCTCTCTACACCAGGAGGAAACTCCAAATTGTCTTGTTCATCACTATCATCACTTGGATGTCTCAGCAATGAAGGGAGGTAACATGTCCTCATTAAATCAACAAGATGTAAAACTTGATGATCATTCAATTTCTCCGAAACCTCCCTTCTCCCCACCAATACTAGACAACATAAATCAATTAAAGTTGGTATCGGCCTCACAACATCTTATTTATTAATCATATCAATCAGGGGATAAGTTTATTATATAGTTGCGATGACACCAAATTGTCATCACCAAAAGCAATGTTGTACAAACCATCCAAGACAAAAAATGGGAGTTGATTTTCTAACAACAAGATATCACGCATGATTGCTACTTCCAAAGATGGTTTCTTGAAAATTCCATCAGTTTCATCTGATTTATCAAAAAGCCAAACTAAGAAGAACTCAATCAAGAAACACCCATCTAACAGAACCATTTCATTGAATTCCTTGCTACTCAACTCAATGTTCTCCACATAATATTCGCGTAATTCTTCCTCCCATTGATTGATACATTTCAAGTAGTCCAACAAAGTTTTCTTGGTGTTTCTTGCAAGGAAATTTTGCAAGTACCTTAATTTGTGTTTTTGCATGGATTCTAACTTTTTCTTGCCATAATGAAAAGGGCCAATTGAAATTAGGCATGGTGTATAGGCTAATTTATTTGGCTCTTTAAGGGTTTGAGGGATTTTATATATGCAGCATTTGGGTGATAAAGGGGGTAAATTCTTAATCCTTTTCCTGATGGAAGTAGCTAGTTCATAAATTATTGTTTCATCTTCCATTACAACAAATTCTCCTAATTCTAAATATTCATGAAATCAACTATATGAGAATTGTTAGAAACACACATGTAAAATTAATGAAGAGACTACTTAAATTGATATACATACATAAACTAAAAGTAATGCAAATTCTTGGAGAGTAGGGAATATAATTGAAGTAAAGAATGAAATTGGATGTATAAACTGCTTATTCTATCAATACTAACTAAGGAAAACTTACAAGATGAATTAATATTACCTCTAACCCAAGAAATTTGGTACCATTATCAAAGCTGGGTTGCAATTTTCGCTCTCTTCCCTAACATAGAAACAATCATATTAAGGAAGTTAAAGAAGACAAAGAAGATAGAGCTTGTTTGTCTATGGCGGATTTTGCAGAAGCAAAAGTCAAAAGGAATAAAGTAGGACTTGGTTTTTAGGAAGATAAGTAGTCTTTAATTATCCTGAGTGGAGGCTATTATATTATTTGGGCCCATCTATACGTGAACACTAGAGCATAAAGTTGGAAGTCCAAACTTTTTATATATCAAGTTCTTGTTAGTTTTCTTTTGAAATTATTCCTTATAATAACACCCAATTTATCTCCATTCTTGTAACTAACGCGTTAGGAATTTCTCTCAAGCATCGATATACTAACACTTCTTTTCCTTATTATATACTCCCTCCGTTTCATATTAATCTACACACTTTTTGACATTTTACACTATTCACAAATTACACTTTGACTCTCGTTTGTGATTTATACGTGAATAAAAACATAGTCATGTGGGATCTTGTTAGATTCGTCTTAGTATGTATTTTATTAATATGTACTTTCTATAATTTTTACAAATACAAAACTAAAGATATATGTCTTCAAAGTTTTACATTGACATGCGTGAAAAGTGTAAGTGTGTAGATTAAAATGAAACAGAGGGAGTACAAAACAAACAAAAAAAACAAATTTGAAAAATCGTCTTAACTGTAAATTTGATTTATCTTTGAATCATCTTAGATTTGTTGTTTCTATTTATATTGATCGCAATTAAAATTTGATCAATTCAATAGCTAAAATTTTGAGTTTATGTTCTAAAGTCTTGTGTTGATTTTGGGTAAATTTTGTGAGGATTATAGGATCGAGAATTTTCCATGAAGAAATTAGGATGTAGGGTGTGTGTTTTTCTTAAATTGAATTTTAGGGAAAATGACTAAAAATAAGGAAAAATCAATCAAGGCAAAAACAAATTCTTCGATGCAAAATTTGAGAGATTTGCTTTCCCCTTAGTGAATTAAGTCATGAGTAATTTTAATTGCTGAATGGTAAGACGAAGATGACAAAACAAAAGGAAAGAAAGTAGGGATCACTTGCGCCTTTAATGAGCTCACATTGATAGGCGTGTCGCGTACTTAACAAAAATAAATAGCCTAACTAATCTTCTTAACGATGTAGTTAGGTAAGTCAGGATCGATCCCATAGCAAGAAAATTGCTTTATGATTAGCTCTTGAATACTAGTAAGACTAAAGGAGATTAAAATCAACAATGATGGAATAAACTATACTAATCAATACATAAATAAAATACTCTAGAGTTAAGAATCCCCAAAAGTATAAATTAATATAATAATAATTTTTATATCAAAGTAATCAATTAAATGTTCACAAGGAAAAGTACACCTTGTAAAATATCATAAACCTCTCTCGAGTATTTATGGCTTCCCTAATATACAATCAAGTCTACTTTCATGGAATCGGGCAAATTAAAAACATTAAACACAACACTCTAATTTCCCAATTAGTAGATCCTGGACCAAGGTGTAGGATGAGCATCCTACACCAGCTCCAAAACGCAAGGCAAGAAGAATGAAACGCACCATTCAACATGCAAAAAAGTAATTGATTTGACAGCTATTACATCCAATGTACATGTCGAAAATTCAAAAAGTAACTAATTTGACAGATATTGTTCACCATTTAATAACTGATTTGATGTCAACCTCCCCCCATATACTGTTCACCACTTCTCTCTTTTCCACACTCAACCTCCTTGTACATTCTTGGCTTCGTGGTTGTTCATTAACAAAATCAAAATGTACAATGACAGCCCCCTAGCTGAAAGTAACCCAATTCCTGAAGCTGATGTCAAGTGAGTAATTTGCAATCTTTGTACACTGGTGTGTTGATGTTTGTTCACTAATGAAATTCAATATGTACAATTACAGTCTCATACCGAAATTCACCACTTCTCTCTTTTCCACACTCAACCTCCTTGTACATTCTTGGCTTCGTGGTTGTTCATTCATAAAATCAAAATGTACAATGACAACCCCCCAGCTGAAAGTAACCCAATTCCTGAAGCTGATGTCAAGTGAGTAATTTGCAATCTTTGTACACTGGGTGTGTTGATGTTTGTCACTAATGAAATTCAATATGTACAAGTACAGTCTCATACCGAAATTCAATAAAATCACAATGTACACTGATGGTCATTGCTTTGATCACTGAAAATCTGCAAATGTACACTCATATATTATTGTACACCAAACCATATGCATTTGTACATTAAAAAAATTATTTCAAGTGATGAGAGAGAAAAAGCTGGTCCACTTTCAAAAATATAGCTAAAAGCCAGCCACATGGGCAAGGTGTAGGATGCTCATCCTACACCTCGGTGTAAGATCTAATTTGTGTTAAATTTCCTAACAATCCATACTGCCTACTTCTGTGGAGAATTTCATGTCCTTAATTGAAATACTCAAATCCTAACTCAACTCCCATTGTGACTAAGACAATGGATGATAGCGATACTAGTTGTCCCTAATCTAGCATTGGAAATCGCACAATCAATCAAGCAATAACAAGTAAACAACTAATTTGGGGACTTAAAAAACAAATCACACATTAATCATATATAGTTAGGATTTGCTTAACCCTAGATTGAAAAACTACTCAAACACGATAATTAAATAAATAATATAAAATATAAAATAAAACATAACTAATAATTAAAAATATAAAAGAGGCCGGAGAAATATTTGAATTAATGATTGAAAAGATGAAGTCTTGAATAAATTCCTCCAAAGCATAAAAAAACAAACGCATCCCCCTTGTATCACATCTAGCATATAAGAAGGACAGAGTCAGAGAGATCAGAGCCTCTAAAAAAAGTGATCCCTAATATATATAAGACTATGTAACCTGATACGACTAGAAAAGCAAGTTTACTAGCTTCAGAGAAAAATAGTGCAATCTTGAAAAGCTCATATCTCCCATAATTAACTCTCCTTGGGCCATGTAACCTATTATTGGAAAGCTCTTCAAGTTAACTTTCTAACGATGCTGGAATTAGTCAATTATCATTATCGTGTTAAAATTTATGGACAAAAGAGTAGACATAACTCAATTTTCATATTTCTTTCATTTGGCTCCAATTTGTACTCGGAGATATTCATAAATCATAACGATCCTTATCAATGTAGCTTCCTTCCAATTGCTCCTAATACTCAAGTTTGTCTAATCATACTCCAATTATATTCTCAATACCTAAAATTCATCAAAGAATGTCGAAAACGAGTAATATTTCACAACTTAAGTAATTATATGCATTTACGAATATAATGCACCTAAATACTACTAAAATGAACCAAAATGCACATAAAGACCTTTATGAAAGTATGGTACATCACAGGTGACCTGCTGCAGCAAGTTATGCAACCTACAAGGTCCGCTCAAATTCAGACCCCCACCCCAAAGTTGGGACCTATGTTCGACGCCATATATGATTTGTCGTCCAATATTGATTGTAAATTTGATTTATCTATAAATCAGCTTATGTTGTTTCATTTTATATTGATCACAAGTAGAATTTAATCAATTTCATAATTAATAAAAATCATGCATCATGCTGTCATTTGTTTGAAATTCTAGTGGATAAGATAAAGGGGATAAAGAATGAAGTGAATTTTGATCCAAAATGAAAGAGCAAAACTTCCCATGTCAAATATTGGTAAAGAATCGCGTGAAAACAATACAAAGAGGACACTCACAATTTTGGGATTATTGAGAGATAAATGAAACTTTTGAATAATATGAGAAGATATAGTTTTAAAATTATAATATTATTGTAAAAATGGTAAACATTTTTGTTGAAAAAATTACTATAGTTTTTTAGATGAAATAATTATAAGAAGTTATTGGGGCCCAACTATGCATCATTATCCTTTATAAGTTACAACTATTGATTATTTTATGTCGAGCCTAAGTGTAGGTTGTTGTGATTTTGATTGTGCCTAGCAAGTAACCAACATGTTATAGCAGGTTCTATGTCATATGACTTCATCTAATCACCATATGACTTCAAAAATGAAAATATCTTCCCTTTTAATAACTCATATTGCGATCGGGTTCTAACTCATCCATTTTCTCCTCCGTGATCTTCTCTACACTAGTCCTCTCGTGTTCTCATCCTCTTCAATCTCTTCGATTTTGTAACGCCCCGAAAATTCATAACCTTAATTAAACACAATTTCTCATACTTAGCAGCGGAAATGGAACTTAAGCCTGTGGGATATGGCCCACTAATACAATGAAACCTTAAATAGTCCTTGATAAATATACATAAATACTCGACTTATATAATAATTTCTCTAACACCAGATACCGCACACTTTCCCTTGAACATGTTCCTTATTAACAGCGCACTTGCAATGGCTATGCTCATACCTAAAACAGAAAACAAAACATCATGAGCCGAAGCTCAGTAACATTCTACCCTAACACGTAAATTCATTTCAATTCATTTTATTTGCAAACAGGGAGAAGAGAATATAGTAAAACATATTTCAAATTCGTAATGAAATAATAGCAAAGTAAACATTATAAATAGCATCTGATACTTCATAAGTTCCCATTATCTTTTCATCTTTTAGCTTGGTAACTGGCGAGTATAGACATGTGATGACCCTCAAGGAGCCCAGCTCCCTTTTTGGGTACACCACCATGTGATGATCCTCAAGGAGCCCAGCTCCCTTTTTGGATACACCACCATGCGGATCCTCAAGGAGCCCCGCTCCCTTTTTGGATACACCGCTCGCACCAAAATAGCATGCGGTACCCTCAAGGAGCCCAGCTCCCTTTTCGGTGTACGGCGGGTGCGAAGGTACGTGCACGACCATAAAGTAGATAAGCGTAACATTATACTGCCAGAACCTCTTTCACTTTTATTTATCATGTTTCGTTCGTTTAGCATTCATCGGCATAAGCCATAGATCTTTCAATCATACTTGAGCATCAATAACTCATAAGATCATCATTTACGAAACTCATTCGAAACAATTTAATCCCACAATCCATATAAGAATCACATCGCAAAATCCTTAACATAATTATAAACATCATTTCATAAACACATTTCGAAGGGGATCGTGGGTGTTAGCAATAGATGTTACCTGGATTCCTGCTTAATAACCTTGAAAGCCGGGGAAGGCTGTAATATCCTTTACGTTTAATCTAACCATGAAACGACGCAACAAAAATGTAAATATTCGATTTCTTTTAACAACTGACCTTTAGTTATTATTATTACTTTTATTATCGAAGATCGTTGTTGACGACACTACATATATTCATTATTAAGCTTTTATGATTAACTTTTTCTACGTTACTTTGATTAATACGATTTACTTGTTATATATTTATACTATAGGTATCTTATTTAATTATAATTTAGTTTCAACAAGTTTTATAATAATTTAAGTTATCGTTGCCTAACTAATCATAAATTACTCATATTTATTTATTAGTCATAAGACCCCCTTTCAACATATTCGTTATTTAATTAAAATAATAGCCATTAATCCCATGATTCATGAATCCAGCAGCTTGATAACTTGTAATTATAGACCTCGTAATATAACACTTTGATTCTTGAAATCTGAACTCTATAATTAAGTGTCTGCTACTTTATAATATATAAATTTAACAAGTATACTTAATTAATATTACTCTTTAGTTGATGATATATTGGACTTATATGAAATACACTATTTAGGTATTATCCTTATTTAATCGTTTATTAATCATTGAATCGTAAGTATTATATTGTATGTAGTGAGTTGTTTATTATATTTTAGATACTAAGTAAAGAATCTATCAACATTTAATCCAAATAACTATTAAGCCATCTCACTTGATCAATTTTATTTACTGATTAATAAAATCAACCCAATTAGTAAAACAAATATAAATTATAGTTTAATCATTTATTAGTCACAATCTCGTCTCATAATAATCAGATTGCAAGGATTATATATTATATGACATATATTGTTAAGTATTATCACATAAATTATCGTTTAGTCATTTATTAATTATCGAATCACAAGTATTATATAGTGAGTCTTTTATTATATTTTAACTAAACATCAATATTAATATCCAAGTGAGTTAAAGAGTCTAACTATCTCCCTTAGTCCATTTTTATTTACTGATTTAATTAATTGAGCCCAAATAATTTATCAAACTATTAAACTCTAAAGCCCAATTCAACAAAATGTGAATTAAGCATATAAAGGGGAGAGGTATGTTAAAACATACCTCTGCTTCAACTACTGAAGCACGACAGAGAGGGTTGCCACGAAGGAGGTCGAAGCTCCGGCGACTGATGGTGCGGCGAGGCAGAAAGCTTCCTGTGTGTGGCGCGCGACGGTGGTCCGGTGGTGCTGGGCGGTGTGCGCGAGTAGCACAGACCAAGCAGAGGAGAGAGAGAGAGAGAAAGAACTGGGCGAAGAAGAGAGGAGCTGAGCGACGGAGAAGGGGATAGGCTGGGTTGCGCCGCGGTGGTTGTTGGTGATGGACGAAGGTGGTTGTCGGCGGAGGATGGTGGTGCTACGGTGGCTGAACAGAAAACAGAGGGGTGAGGGAGAGTTGCGAGAAACAGAGGAGAGAGAGAGAGGGAGGAGTTGTGCGAAAACAGGGGAGTTTATGGGGTGGTTTTGGAGGCGGTTTTCCGGCGATAATCTCAGGAAGATGGAGTGTATTTGTTAGTGATGGTGGTGCGGTTTGAGGGGAGTAAACATGGCTATTTATAGCCATAGTTGAGTTCCAAATCTTACCCAATTGGATTGATGAATTGAATGAGAGTAAAATGGGTTATTGGGTAATTTGGGTGGAGAAATGAATTTTATTTGAAGATGAATTTGATTTTGTGCAAGAAACCCATTTTGGATTTAGAAATCCATGGGCGGGTTGTTTGATAAATATCAGATTTTTGGATGGGTTTAGATTGAATTGTGGTTTTTAATGGAGGTTGAGTTTGTTTGTGCAAAATAAATCATTTTAGAGTTGGAAATTCATGGGTGGGTCATTTTGTGAAGAAAAAATGAAAAATGGATTGAATGTTGATGAAACGTATTCTTCTGTGCTTTGCTTGAGTTTTCTATTTCTTTTTCTTTTCTTTTCTTTTCTCTTTTCTTTTATTTTCTCTTTTTCTTTTCCTTTCCATTCTTAATACCACTAATTTGTCCTATCATTGGATTAGAAGTAATTCTAATATCTAATTTGTTTATTATTTTGTTTTCTTACTTTAATCAATTAACATAACTTGTTATCAATTGCAACTCTTGTCGTATATAATAAAATATATCTTCTAACAAACTCATTATCCATTACTTGGTCATAAAATAACAAAAATTTTGTTCTCAACTTATGATTTAAGGAAAAATATAGCCATTAATTATTATTATTTAATTTAAGCAAGAATATCCTTAGACATCCCGGCGATTACTAAATATTGATAGGAGTTATATTATGAAGAATATAAAGTTAATTATTTTAGTAATCGTATTTTCTTGCTAGAGTATAAATATGATTAATAGGACAATAATGATCGGGCCTGTAACTAAAATAGATTAATTCTATGAGGTCACACACTGTAGCACAAGTTGGACAAAACAATCCAAATCCATTTAGGATTAGGATTGGGCCGGTCCAAAAGGGAATGGGAGGAGAATTAGTTCTCCTAACTAGCCCAGGATTCTTCTATTATATATAGGATATAATATTAGAGTTTAGGCGATGAATTTTCATTAATCAGTTTCTTTTCACAAAATAGAGAGAAGTGAAAGCCTAAAATTGTTCCCTCTAAACCGGCGCCTATACTATCAAAAGTAAGAGAATTTATACTCTTCTATCTAGCAAATGTTGGTGTTCAACTGGTGCTCATGGACTGATTTGAAGAGTAACACTTGGAGTTTTCGGATCTTCAAAACTTGCATACAACAGAAAATCACGCTACAAAGGTTTGATATTTAATCCCTATTGAATGATTGATGTATTTGATTATATTTGTGATCTTATGATAGATGTTAGAAAATTGTTTCCTGAAATTCCGCTATATGCATCTATATATTCCTACAGTGGTATCAGTTTTGCCTAATTCATAATATTCATATGATCATGTAATTGTATGCAAAGTTATTATTTTTATTCAACTAAGGAAGTATTTATTAATGCCTTGAATTTGCATAATTGATATTTGATATTAATTAATTGAAAATTGTAAATAATTGATTTAATTGTGATTTATGTTCAAATAATCTTATAAAGGTTCGAAATTTTTATAATATGGATGCAATAACTCGTTTAGTTCACTTCAAAATTTTCGAAATTATATAAATATATTTGTTACATTTAAAATTATTTAATGTTTAATTTGATTAATCATTGAAATAATTTGTCAACAACTTAAAGATTTTATTTTTACTTGTTAACTAAATATATTCATAACCCACATAGATATAGAATAATATGATGGCTGAAAATAATTTGATCATTTTTACCACTAATTTTTGGATTTTTATCATATTATTTGTGAATTTTGGTTCAATTTTATGTTTAATTTGATTATTAAAAAAATTTAGGATAACAATTAAAATTTTGATTTTATTTGTTATAATAATTCATTAGATCTCACTAAAAAAAAAATTCAATTTTTTGGATTCTAATTGTTAATTTTCTGAATTTTTTGAATATTATTTGATTTTTTCCTTTATTTTGAATTCTTGTTAAATTTAATATTTAGTGGAGATTATTCATTCAAATCCAACCTCAACAAACCTAAAAAATTCTTTAACATTTGTTGATTGATTTAGAAATTTTTGCCATATTTTTTCGAATTATTAAAATCCTAATTAAATCTCTTAAATCTTTAATTAATTGTTAAATAAAGATAACTGTAATTTAATTGTAATTGTTACAAAAATTAAATATGGGGTCAACCATGGATGGGTGGACCACCGGAGAGGGTGGTGGCATGGTGGCTGGCAGAAGGGGAACTTGAATTTAGCGGGGCAAGGGCGACAGCACGACAGCCAAGGTGTGATGCACGTTTGACGTGCGCAACACTATGCTGCTGGCGGACCAGGCATTAGCAACCTTGTTGCCGGCATAGCTGCGTGGAGATGCTGATGGCCAGTGTTTTTAAGTGGCGTGTGTGTGTCGCTGATGGGCGACGGTAATGACTATTGGCCGGTGCCGTGAAGTCGTGAACTCATGTGGGTGTGCGGCTGTTTTCGATTTTCCAGCGGGGGTTGCTTGCTTGGCTGTTTACTGGCAGCCTTGTTGCTGGTCAACAATCAACAAGTCAGCTTTATTAAAAAAAAAAACAGAGAGAAATCTTTGAAAAATCTGATTCTCTAAGTTTTGAGCATAAATCAAAATTTTCCAATAATGCAAATTCAATTATTAATATTGATTAATGTTATATTTAAATAAGTAATTGAATGAAAATAATAAAGTTTTCTAAATAAATTCTAGCTTAAATTATTTAAGTTTTATGATTATTAAGCTAAGAGATAGGAGTAAACAAGGAGTTGTTAACCTTCTACCAAGAATAAAGTGTTTACTTACCTCAACTATTATAAATTGAAGGCAGAGCCAAAGTCCATTTGATTGTAATGGGAGGGGATCTTGGTTATTTCTTTATTCAATAGGAGACTTTCATTTTGAATAAAAGGTAGTAGTTAATTAAAATGTGTTTAATTGTTGCTTTCTTGATACACATTGATTGAATATTGTTTTATTACTTGTTGTAGTAATTATGTCTAGTAACAACATCATCAACACCAACAATTCTACTTGTAATTTGCGCTCTGTCCTCTCGAAGGACAAATTGAATGCTAAACGTTTCATTAAAAGTGACATGGATATGAGAATCGTTCTCATAACTGATAAGTTTAACGACTTTCACATGCGAAGGGAGCAAGCAACGATGCAAGAGATGCATGAAAGGCTAACTCATACTGAGCGAACCATCCCTAACGAGCCAGGAAAAGATTCTTATGGTTAGTAAAGGGCAATCACTCAATAGGATTGTGATTACTATTAAGAATGACAAAAGTAAACAAGTTGCCAAGTTTGAAACTTCTGAAAAGCAAATAAGGAAATGGGAAATCTATTTGGGACAAACATAAATGAAAAAACGGGCACTATATTTAGAGACGGAGGAAGTATATACTTATAATACCAAAATCAAACAAGAACTAATCGAATCAATCTCATCATACATACATCATCTAAAACGTCCTAATTCTCTCTTTTCGTCTCCTCTAACCCTTTTTCTTGTTTCCCATTTAGACAAATGCACCCATAAGCACTCATGAGTCATGTCATAGGTTTGAATCCTCATCCCAATGTTATGTTGGGGATTATTCTTTTGGTTGCAGTGGGCCTTCAGACATGTTGTCTTCTGGGCTGTTTAGCCTTGTACCCAGCCTCTCAGCTGGTGTGCCCTCCATGCTAGTAGCTTAGTAGGCCTTTAAGTTGGTGTGCCCTGCAGGCTAGTAGCCTAGTAGGGGTTGGTACGTATTCAGGCCAATTATTTTTCCTAATAAAAAAAGAATAATAAATCATGACCCAAAAATAAAAGAACATCATCCATCTCTCTCCTACTTTGGATTAAATGCCTGATCCCATTTTCTCTCTCCTACATCAATACATTATTTATACCTTTTGATATCTATACTACTATACAAGATTATAAATGAAATTATTTTGTGTATTTAAATTTATTTAGTATTAATTAATTTGAATTAGAAAACAATAATAATTTCTTGAAGAAATTAAAGCTTCCAAATAAAAATTCAAATGTATATAATGTAGAGAAATAATAAATTTCGAAAGTGTGTCAAATTATAGCAAAATGGATGTACATTTATAGATCTAAAAAAATATGACCATTGGTGAAATTATTTATTTTTTAGAGTTTTTTGTCAGAAACAACTATTTATAGTCATTTTTTTTCGAAAAACAACCTTTTTATCTTTCTTTTTGCAACTTACAACCTCAAACCAATTTTTTTTTTTTTTTTTTTTTTTGCGAAATAAAACCTTTTTCGATTTTCCGTCATCGACTGTTAACTTTTTTCCATTGACTATCAGTTTTGTTTGATCCCTTCTCCTTTACATTTCATTTCCCTCCTTTCTTACCTTAAAGTAAAAAAAAAAACTCTACTTTGCCACCCTACTCAAAAGTAGGCCATCACCACTCTTCAACTGCAGCTTCCATTGAAGGGGCAACAAGAATTCTGATGAGCATTTACTCAATTGTTGCTTCTTTCATTAACACTACTCTTTTCAATTTGATGGTTGTCTGGTTGAGCTTAACACTAATGCCTTGTCTGGTTGAGCTTTTTTGAAGCTTGGAAACGGATTCAGTAATTTGAATTCATTACTCCTTGTTTGGTTTGGATAGTGGGTTAACCATTACCTTTACTTGCAGTGGCGGATCTTGACGTATTTTGTAGAGGGGGACGAGTAAATAAATTAAAAGTTGAGCACTTAATTTTTTAAAAAGTTGAAATAAGATATTTAACAAAAATTTATATGGACACAAAGAAATTTTAGCTAATGTAATTGTTTTAAATAGCTAAACCTC
Source organism: Beta vulgaris subsp. vulgaris (assembly GCF_026745355.1). Classification (NCBI taxonomy): domain Eukaryota; kingdom Viridiplantae; phylum Streptophyta; class Magnoliopsida; order Caryophyllales; family Amaranthaceae; genus Beta; species Beta vulgaris. Next base: position 48,315,931 of record NC_079208.1, on the reverse strand, counting down.
AACAATTAAGTTTTGTTGTCCATTTATTATTTTGACAAGTACTAAAAGTAGTTCAAGAGATTGAAAGAGTAGTTCATTAATGAATGCTTAGCTTTTTAAGAAATTGAAGGAGTAATTTATAAGTAACTCATATTTTAAGAAAATCAAGTATAAAATTGTTGTCTTGTAAGTCTTTTCTAAGTATTTTATAATTAAGTTGTTGAAAGACCATATCTTCTTTTGCTCTAAAGGAGTCGCCATCTAAGTTAAATGAATCAGTACCAATCAAGTTAATTAAGTCACTTTTAGACAAAGGGTCTTTTTAACGTAAAAGTGTCAGTTCTATTATAGGTGACCCATTTAATACAAAAAGACCTCGTGTCTTCTTATAAATTATTGTAATAACTGATACGATATTAATTATATGAGATTTTAATTTGTTATTGCTTTCTTATCTCACAACCAACAAAAGAAATATAAAGTAACATTCATATTACACCAATATTTTTAAAAATAAAATGGTACTTTATATTTAGGAATATATTTTGAATAAAAAGAAAGTTCTGATTTGAGTTGGATACATATAAGAAAAATTAAGCAAAGGAAATATAAACAAATAATATAAAAGGAATTCTCAAAATAACATAGAACAAGAGATATCTATATATCTATATAAAGCTGGGTACATAAATCCTATGTGTCACCCTCACAATTAATTCGTCAAATGTCAAATTCTCATGCCTTCTCACAATCCATATGCCACGTGTAAATTGGAGGAAATCTATTGCTTACGTGTCGTTTGCATATTATTTCAAGGCGTGTGCCATAATATTTAAAGCTAGGAAAGAATATCAAGTAAATCAATTACAATCCTCACATTAGGAAAGAGTATTAAAATCATCCTTAAATCAAACAAATAAACATATACAAGATTTATGTACAAGAATTAAGGAAATTTGATTGGAAGATTTATTTGTTATCATCTTTAAATCATTTGCTCCATCAATACAAAAATCATAATACTACATGTGATGAGTTCATGTCCATCAGTCTCAAATGATCATAAAATATTGTTATACCATTTGCTGAGTTCATTGCTCCATCAATACAAAAATCATAGTACATTGATCCATTGCATCGATTAATATAACGTCACTTAAACAAAAGGGGAAAAAATGGTACATTTTAAGTTATAAATGATTTATTATCTACAAAGTTATATAGTAGATGTAGGTAGAAAGACTTTAATTTTAAAGAAAAAATAAGATTAACAACTTAGTTACATAAAATTAGGGTGTAATTTTTTGGACCATGTTTTTTAAAACATTTCATTAGGCAAATATATATAGATAATTTGACCAAACCAAATTTGTATGATGACCTAGAATGAAATTATGATATCTACACCATTTTTAAGGAAAGTTTAGAAAATATTTTCTCCAAGTATTGAAACAATAAATGAAGTGTCACTATTTCAAGCAAACATTATTTTAAAAGTATGAGTAATCTATATATTTATCTAAAAGCAAAATTTATTTTAGCCACGTGAAGAGAATAGAGATTTAAAAAAAAAATCTGTAACTTGAGCAAAGAAAAATGAAACTATGTCCAAAATTATATTACATATTCAATTATTAGTTTTTACCATAATATATGTTGTACGATATAACAAGGATATAACACTATTATATTACCTTTGCGAGCACTAAAAATTTTCCATATAACTTTGTTAGTAAATGCTCCAGGATCGTTGACATTGTAAAATATAACATGGATATAACCTGAATGTCATAAATCATAGTTCAACACATGGGTTGCAAGCTAATTTTCGAGTATTCTAAATACAAGATCATAAAATTTTAATCACCAGCTAATGTTTTTATTTTTAGCTGTAATTTTTACAATTTTTGAAATTTGAAATTCAAAATTGAAATAAGACTTTGAATTTTTTTTTTTTTTTTTGAAATGATCTCAGTTATCTATCTTTCTTTTCAAAAAATTGTTAAAAACGAAAATCATATGTCAACATTTATTTATTTTTCACGTTTTTTAATAAAACACTGTAAAAAAACGCAATCAAATCACTACGATTTCTTGCTAAAAATTTATCAATTACATCATATTATGCATAAATCTTTTAATAACTAAAAATTATATTATATGTTTATATCGGAACAACTTGCAATACTAGATAGTATATTTATATAAGTTATGAAAATCGCGTAGTTAATATTCATTGTATAATATAATCCATACATATTTAAACCATGACTGTATAATGTACTGGTCATAAGGCAATTTTAATTATTCTCAATACAAGAATATTGATTGAACACAAGCTAAGTAATCATTACAACAACAAACACTTCTCCCTAAAATTGTAGCTATTCAACGTACCAGGTTTTAATTATTCTTAACACAAGATTATAAAATTTAAATCACAAGTTATTAATTTTACAATTTAGATAGAATTGTTCTAATCAGTTCTCAAAGTCTAAAAGTACGGACGGTATAGTCAATAACATTGATGGAAATATGTAAAAAGTATTTTATATTGCCAGTTTAAAAGTATGAGCAAAATTTTCAGATATCAAGGCCATTTAAAAAAAAAATCATAACTATATAATATACGGGTCATAGCCACATTTAATACTCTCGATACAAGATCATAAAATTTAAAACACATGTTATTGGTTTTAAAATTTATATGGAATTATCTCATGAGTTCTTAAAGTCTAAAAGCATTTACTATAATCATTGAAATTGATAATAATATGTCAAAAGTATTTCATACCAATTCAAAAGTATTGAACAATTTTTTTTCTTTTATGTAAGTAAATAATCATGAATTCAACCATTGATTTTCTATAGCTGACCACTCATACTTTAGAAAACCTGTATATGAGAATAGCAAATTAAAATTTACTTTTTTAAACTTATATGTATGTTTCACTTTTTATATTCTTAATTTTTATATTATTATTTTTATAGATTAACGTGTTAAATACTTCCACCATGATTTTAGGAGAGATAATATAAAATCATAAATTTATTAAAACAAAAACTTCCCGTGCAAGTGGCACAAGTCTAAAACTGATTTTAAAATGTATTCTTAATACACGATATTATTATAAAAACTTTAAATCACGAGCTAATATTCAAACTATAATTTTATGAGACCATCCTAAAAATATTAAATGTATAAAACAAAAAACTTCATGTGCATGTTGATGTGTTTTTTGTTTCATAATGTATTTATCACAATTATAAGATTTTCAAACTTTAAAATGTTGTAACAAATATCAAGACATATAATTTTACATTTTATAATCTTTCAACTTTAAATACTTGGATTCTAATAATTATGAATTAGATAAATTGGAATAAAAACACTACTTAATAAACAAAATTCAACACATAAATTATGCACGGGACCAAATCATATCTATATAAAACCTCCCGTGCATTTTGCACGGGTTAAAAGCTAGTTGGAAAATAAAGAAGGAAGAAAGAAACAATTAAGTGAAGACGGAAAACTTGACTATGGTTGGAGTCGAACCTTGGTCATATGCGCACACTTGGATGTTTTGCTTACCACTATGCCATATTGCCACACCTCTATTCATTTACTTATCTGCAGTTTTTATATATTGTTGTATGGGGGCCCAGACCCACCTTCGCCCTACCTAAGATCAACCATTGTTTACTTGAGGGTAACCCAAACCCCCCAAATATTACCGTCCAAATTAGAGGAGTAACAAAATCCTTTTCATTCCCTCACAAGTGATTCCTTCCCTTGTTAAACTAAACACCAATAAAAGTAACAATTATAGTTACCATTCCTCCCCTCTACTTGATTCCATTCACTTTTCATTTCTCTATTTGAACCAAACAATCCCTAATTCTTTATTTTCTTCAATGGCGAAAGAGAAAACCAGACAAAGGTCTTAATGGGAAGAAGTTAACAAACAATGACAGAAAATCGAAAAATGTTTCATTTCAAAAAAAAAATTGGTTTAAGGTTGTAAGTTGGAAAAAAAAGGTTGTTTTTTTGCCAAAAAAAAGGTTGTTTTTTTGCCAAAAAAAAGGTTGTTTTTTTGCCAAAAAAAATTGACTATAGAAGGTTGTTTCTCACAAAAAACTATTCTTTTAAAGTTATTTAGATTACAAAATCTGAATAACTTTCACATTACGATAACTGACAGCTCCATGTGGCACGCAATGATTGGTTATTGACCTTGCCAAGGCTGACACATGCCAATTTTTAGTTTCCGATAAGTCATGACAAGTGGCACCCAACAGTTGGCTGCCTTGCTTTTTTTATTTAAAGTGTTGCCTTTTTGAAATTTTCCCGAGCCAAATTTGTCCAACTTTTTCGTGGGCCTCACCATCTATTTTTACATGACCTATTTCATGGTTTGGGTGATAGGATACCCAAACATGAATTGAGTCATAATATGACTAATTAGAAACATCAAAAAATCATAGACGCAATTCAAAGTTTTTTTTAGCAAGGTTTATGATTCAATTTTATGTCAAAAAAATCATGAGTAGGGATGCTCTTAGGAGTTGGGATGATAAAAGAGAAAACCTAAATGGGGTTTTGCAACTGAGAATCCTACTAAGTACTAAGGTCTACCGTCTATGGACTATGGAAGGGAATATAGAATAGTGAAAAGATCACACTTGATGATATTTGAATATGCAATAATATGACAAGACGAACCCAAAGAATCATCTTTTGTTAGTCTTTTAGCACATGCAATGAACTTGAGGGGAAAGTTCCATATGGACCCCAGTCCCTAATATGTTTAAACTAAAAACGACCACAAAAGCTTCCCTCCCAATACATAATCCAAATAACTTGACATCAATCTTCACATAAAACAATGGTGTTGTTTATATTTTTGTTAGTGTCTATACATGATCTTAGCTTCCTACATAATCTACCCGTTCTAAAGTGAAGAGGAAGAATAATTTTGCATCAAGGAATGTAATGATGTAACTTCTAGATTTATAATTTTTTATCTACAAGGTTGTTTAGATATGAGATAGAGAGGTTGTTGGTGTTGATGGTTAAATCTTTTGACAAAAAGAATACTACATCTATTAAGACTTTAGTAGTTGATTGATTCACACAATGATAGACAATTTTGATTTTTTTTTCTTTGTGATTTAAGATTCACCAAATACACTGGTTAAAATATGTGAAGTAGAAGTTCCTAAAAAGAGAAAGAATATGGAGTTGTTTAGTTACTTAATTCTTCCTAAGCAAGTGGAACTTTCCAATTATATCAATCCCACAAAAACTTATACTTCCTACAAAATACTACTATATGCTTTAAGTTACTTCCTTGAAAATTCGACTTACTATATTCAACCCAATGACAACTAAACAAGAGAATTATTAATAGGCCCTATTCTTTTGGACTTATTTTCAGTTCAGTTAATTTCATTTCAATTCAATTCAATTTTTTTCTACAATTCAATTCAGTTCAGTTTTCCTAAGTTCAAAAGAACGTGACCTATGCATATAAACTAGGTGTTTTTAATATAGTTGGGTATTTTTGAGGAAATCCAAACGATCATTCAAACTCAGAACGATGTCCATCATCACCAATTCACCAATAATTCTTATCAAACTAAAGTTGTACAAGCTAAAACACCACTTGACTCATTACCCTAGATTTTAGAGAGGTTTATTTATTTGGAAAAATGGATCAGAATACCCCCAACTTTGGGCGGTCCGCTTTTAATACCCCCAACTTAAGATTATTTTTAAATAACCCCAACTTTGGAGGTGGTCCGCCGAAAATGCACCCATATGACTTGTAACCTGTTAACAAGGTAATTTTTTTTTTTACTCCATCCTCTACTTCTTCTTCCTCCATTACAACCACCACCTAGCCACAGCCCACCACTACAACGACCTCCCACCAGTCCCACACCCCAACCACCCACCGGAATCTCCCCCACCCGAGCGACCACCTTTAAATCCCTCATCCCAACCCCAGCCACTAAGCCACCACCTTTGAACCCCTCCCCACGCCCAGCCCAACCACCACCTTCGAACCCCTCCCCTCCACGCCCAGCCCAACCATCACCTTCGAACCCCTCCCTTCCCCGCCCAGCCCAACCACCACCTTCGAACCCCCCCTCCATGCCCAGCCCAACCCTTGCATCCCCCCAACCCCACCCTCCCAGCCCCCCCCCCCCCCACAGTGACCGACACCACCCCGTCGAATTCCCTCCCACCCACCACTGCTCACTGCCACCGTACGAGATCCAGAGAGAGCCTCCACAACCTTCAAGAAGGAGGCGACACCGAAGCAAGAGGTGAAAGACGACAGAGCGAAGTGGTTGTTGAAGGTGGTCGAGAACAGACAAAGGGGAGAAATTAGAGGTGGTTGTTGGTGGTGACGAAGGTGGTAGGGAGGAGAGAGAAATGGTGGTGAGGGAAGATGGCAGTGGGGGGTTGGGGGTGGGGGGATGAGGAGAGGAGAGAGAGATGAGCAGAGGGGGTGAGATTTTTGGTTTACCAGTTCATCCGGTCATAACAGGTAAATGGTGCATTTTCGGCGGACCACCCCCAAAGTTGGGGGTATTTAAAAATAATCCAAAGTTGGGGGTATTAAAAGCGGACCGCCCAAAGTTGGGGGTATTCTGATCCATTTTTCCTATTTATTTTAATAGTTCCTTTCCCTCCATCAAAGTAATTTAAAAATTCTTGTAAATAGACAAAAACCCATTCTGAATTCCAATCCACGGCCAAAATAGTAGTCCTCTTGCAAGTTGCAATATCGAATCAACTATAAAAGACATAAGAACAAGAAGGGATCACTATTCACTAGAAATTTGACGTAGACTTGTACAAAAAAGTAACAAGAACCAAATATGATTATACTAAAAAATTTGTTAACATATGCAATAGAATACAAGTATGAACTAATTGAGATTTAAGACCATAATAATATACTACTACTAGCGTTTCAAAGCAATAACGCTACAAACAGTTTGTACAACAGTAAGAATGAGCAAAACAATAGCAGCAACAACTGAAATAATGGTCCATGGATTGTTAAAGTAATCATGTTTCAAAGTAGCCTTCCACTTATTCCAAGGTGCTTTTGAGTGAGCAACTAATCGTCTACAAATATCAGTGTAATAAAAGTTGTGAGCTTCATAGTTTGTTTCTCTACAAATGGTGTTGAAAAGATTGGCCACTTCATCATTGTTACCTAATGCATTTGTTATGATCCCACTACTTAAAAGAATATCAACATCCTTTAGAGTAGTAATTAACACATCCATCATTAACACATAATCAACAATGTAAGAATCTGAATGGTAATGACATTGCTCGTATGCTGATAAGTTGAGGAGAATAGACTCTGTATGATCTTCCACCTCTAATTTCGGAATGTACAAAACTCCATCTTTAAACTCTATATCAAGTAGAGAATCACTTTTATGAAGTACAAATTTGATCCCTGAATCATGAAGATCTCCTACACCAGGAGGAAACTCCCAACACGCCGCGCCATCGCGGCTTGAGGTTGAAACATAATTTGGATCCCTAAGATGTTTAGGGAGGAGATAGGTTCTCAAGAAATCAACCAAATGCAAGATTTCACGTCTCTTGAACTTGTTGGGAAGCTCTCTTTTTCCTATTACGACCTCAGAAGTAAGATGAATGAGAGGGATTGAACTTTGAAAACACTCATCATTATCATCAAATACAAGACCATATAACTCTTCAAGAACAAAAAAAGGGAGTTGATTCTCAATCAATAATAAATCCCTTCTAATTACATGTTCTAAGGATGGTTTTCCAAAAATACGATCATCCTCATCTAATGTTTCCCAATACCAATTTAAGAAAAACTCGATAATAAAACACCCATCAAGCAACATCATCTCTACAAATTCATTGCTACTTAAGCTAATACTCTCAATGTAACATTCCCTTGCATCTTTCTCCCACATTTTGATCATTCTAAGATAATCTTGGAGTGTTTTATCCTCATTTCTCCTAAGAAAATTTTGAAGATACCTTAATTTTTGTTCTTGCATCCCTTGTAATCTTTTCATGCCATGATTCAAGGGTCCAATTGAAATAAGGCAAGGCTTGTAAGCACTTAAATTCACATTTCTTAGTGTTCTAGGGACTCTATAGATGCAACATTTGGAAGAAAGTGGAGGTAATTTTTCAAACCTCTTTCTTATTGATTTAGCCAATTGATGAATTCCATCTTCCATGTTATTCTTCCCAATTGTTGCTCTTTTTCTCTGAACCAATAAAAACCCATATCAATCAATCAATCAATCAATCAATCAATCAATCAATCATTCAATCAATAATCCACTTATAAGAAAAACCCACAAATTATTTTGTTACTTTAATCATTAAAATCATTCAATCAACACAACCCACAAAAAGAATTTGAATTTCTTACCTTCTTATGGGTTTTGGAGGTCATAAGTTTAGCTCAAATCAGCATCTACTAGTGATCTTCAACTCAAAGAAAAATCTTTTTTTTTGGTGCTAAAAATAGTGCTGAATTAAGAGCAGAAAACGTTGAGAAGAAGAATTAAGAAGATGCAAAAAGGGTAAAAAGGAGATCTAAGTAGTGTGAGTAAGCAGATGGGAGCTGGTGAGATTAAGTCGTGGGAAAGTATCTTTGCAAAAAAAAAGAGGAGAGAGAAAGTGAGTTGGGGGTGTTTTTGCTGGTTTTGGAGTATGTGAAAGTGGCTGCCAAAAACCCAAAATATAGAAAATAATTGAGAAGCATATTTTTTTGGAAAAATGGATTAGAATACCCCCAACTTTGGGCGGTCCACTTTTAATACCCCCAACTTTGGATTATTTTTAAATACCCCCAACTTTGGGGGTGGTCCGCCAGAAACGCACCCATATGACTTGTAACCTGTTAGCAAGGTAATTTTTTTTTATTCCATCCTCTACCTCTTCTTCCTCCATTACAACCACCACCTAGCCACCAGCCCACGATAAATTTCTCTCTCAACCTTCCTCAACTAAATCCCACCATAAATTTCTACTCATAATCATCTTTCTCTCTCTCCTCCCTTTTCTTCTTTACTTTCTCTCTCTTTATCGCTCACTTCATCTTCCTCCATCTTCTTCTTTTGGCCTTGTTATCGACATTTCTCACTCTCGCTCTCAAATCCTCGTTTTTAGATCTTTAAACGAAGTTTCGGGTACTCCATTTTCCAGCGAAACTTCCGATTCTTTCTGGGTTGATGACGGAATCTTTGAATTTTCCGGGAAGCAAGATTTGGTGGGTCGGGTTTTGTTTAAATTGATTGGTTTTGCTAAGAATAAAATTCCCAATTTTGAGTGAAAAGATACTAAAGTTCAGCTTATGATTTCGGATGATTTAGTGGGTAAAGTTGAGGAGAGAGAAAGAGTTTTGGAAGAGTGTAGAAGGGTTTTGAGATCATCTGGGTTTTTGTTTAAAGATGATTGGGCTTCTGTTTTGAAAGGTGAGGATTGTTTTTTTTAGATTTTTTGGGTTTAATTTGATGCAATTTTGTATGATCTAATTGATTTGTATTGGTTGCTTATATGTAAGTTATGTTGTTGGGTTTGTGGTTGATGTGAGATGCAACATTTGTGATTTTGTAACTGTGAATTTTAATTTGTGTGTGTTAATTAATTATTAGTACTCCCACACCTCATCTCCACCCCAGCCACCCACCAGAATCTTCCACACCCCATCTCCACCCCAGCCCCACCCTCACAGCCTACCTCCTCCCCCACCACCCTGTCGAATTCCCCCCCACCCACCACTGCTCACTGCCACCATAACAGGTTTTGGGGGGATGAGGAGAGGAGAGAGAGAGATGAGCAGAGGGGTGGGGGTTTTGGTTTACCAGTTCATCCGGTCATAACAGGTAAATGGTGCATTTTTGGTGGACCACCCCCAGAGTTGGGGGCATTTAAAAATAATCCAAAGTTGGGGGTATTAAAAGCGGACCGCCCAAAGTTGGGGGTATTTTGATCCATTTTTCCTATTTTTTTTAAATGAGAGGCACGTTAAGTTCTTGAGAATTGGGAAAAAAAAAAACTGAAAAAGGGGTTTTGGCGTCCTCGTGGGTTTTGGACTACTAGGACAAGTGAGAACCTTGGTGCTTATTTTATGAATTATGATGGTAAGTCCATACTTACTTGTAGTATTGTTGCTAATTGAAGCATGTAACTATGTAAGGATTTGTTCTTTTCATCTTATTTTTAGTTCAGTTCAGTTCAGTTCAGTTTCAATCAGTTCAGTTCAGTTCAGTTTAACTCCATTCTCTTATAACCATTTTGCTAAATATTATTATTATCTTGGTATAATTTATTTTACTAATTACTCTTATTATTATTATTATTATTATTATTATTATTATTATTATTATTATTATTATTATTATTATTACTACTACTGTTGTTTCTATATATTATTTTGTTTATTATAGCTTTACTCATTATTATTCCTATTATTATTAGGAGGAACATGGTGTAGGTCAAAGCACAAATAAACCCACGTTTTTTTAGCCCATAAACCAATCAAATCGCGTCAAAACGGTTTATGATGTAATTTTCGCGGTCCAACCCAATCATTATTTTTATTACTAAATATTATTATATTATTAAATCTAATTATTAAAGTAGTAATATTAATTTACTTCTTAGATATTATTGTTATTATATATCATCATCAAGTATTAATATATTAATACAAATTATATAAATTTATTATTATTAATTATTATTATCGTTAATTATTATGATTATTAATTTATGATTATTAATATTATTTATTTATAACTATCATTTAAAAATATCCAAAATATTATTACTATTATTATTCATTATTATTACTTATCATTATAATTACTATTTAATGTTCATATTATTATTGTTTAAATATTATTTATATATTTATTACATTCAATATAATTCAATTTAATTTAATTCAATCAAGTCAATTCAAATTCAATTCAATTCAATTCAGTTCAGTTCAATTCAGTTCAGTTCAGCTCCAATCAGTTCAGTTCAGCTGTTTTATGCCGAAGAGAACATGCCCTAAGTATGCAAATGCAACCCACCGAAAAGCAGACATTTTAGGATAAGTTAGCATTTTATACAAGTAGGGTTAAGTAGGACTAGCTACTTGGTCAAAATTTTAACAATTGGGACCATAATTTATTGGAATTGGTTTCATATAAAAAAGAAGTGAGATACGGAGCGAATTGTAGTTTAGAAACTTATCATGAAAATTTTAAAGCTATAAAATGAAATTGTTATGTATCGTTTATGGATTTCTATACTGACTATTTTGATAATTAATGACTATATTATAGTATCTAAGGACATTATTGTGACTCAGTCAATGTTATTTTGATGATGATAAACACTTTGTGTTATAACATGTATGTATGTAACAGTGATCTAAGGAAGTTATCAAGATTGAAAGTTCATGAAACATTGAAGACTTTGAAGAAATGGCTAATCAAGATTGTGTTTCAAGTTTAGTTACTATGTGCAACTGCAATATATTAGAACTATGTGATATATTGTGTGCCAAATATAGAAATGTGAAATTAGGATGATTATTATTTTCTTATAGTTAAGGAAATAAATAATCATGTTAATTTTATATATCTATATTAAAAAGAAATAGAAATTTGAAATTCAAGATTACCAAAGAAAATGATTTTGATAAAGTTTTAATAAAATTGATTTGTGAAAGGATTTTTAATAAAATGAATGTTTGATAAAAGTGAGTAAAAAAAGATTTTTGGAAAAATCAGATTTTTGAAAACAGTTTTGGAACAAAAAAATTTGAAATAATAAAGGAGTATGAGATAAAAAGGAAATCAAATTGGTTATCAAGATTATTTATAAACATTGATTTAAAGAAAACTTATCTTTTTAGAAATAAGGATAAAGATGAAAAGGATAAAGTTTGTTTTCTAAAAAGAAAAGGTTTTATCCCTTAATCTTAGGAGTAAAAGATAAATCTCTTCATAAGAAGGATTTTCAGTTAGTCCATAAGGTATATAAGGGTTTAATATTTAGTTTTACAACTAACGTTTTAAGAGAGAGAAAAATAGGAGAGCTGAAAACAATTTCCTAAGGCATAGAGTATAACATTGTTCTACTCAGTATGAGTAACTATTCAAAGTTTGTAATTGTCCTCTAATTTGCTTGAATAAGAAGCACACGTTTGAGGATCTTTTCTTTCTGCAATTTCATAATTATAGGGAGTCGCAACACTTAGAGTTAAGTGTTGGGGAGCATTATTAGGGTTAGTAGTGGAGAAATCTTATTGTATCAAGAGGTTGATATTTTAGGATTCAAAGAAATAAAAGAGTTTAAGTTCGTGTGGACGTAGATCTCAGAGGTGAGACTGAATCACGTTATATGTTGTGTTTGAGTGTTGATTTCATTACGGTTGATAAAATTTTACCATTGAATCATGAAACTTATCTATACAGAAAATCATGATTAATTTAATTTCATGCGAGAGTTTGCATGGGTATCTCAAAGGATAACATTCCTTCCTGATAGAGTATAAATCTATTCCTGGGGCCTCAACCATCAGCTTAAGCTTTTGGTTGAGTTGGTCCTTTGACATGGTATCAAGAGCCAGCGTGACAAAAAGGTCACGGGTTCGAATCTCATCCACCCTCATTTCTCAGTGGAATATTTAGCGCCAGGTATGAGGGAGACCTGTGCTGCATCCACACTTCAAGCCCAAAGGGCTCTTGCGTGAGGGGGCGTGATAGAGTATAAATCTATTCCTGGGGCCTCAACCATCAGCTTAAGCTTTTGGTTGAGTTGGTCCTTTGACACTTCCGGCTGGGATTTTTCCATACCTAAAATTTAAACACGTAACATTGGTTAAGAAGCGAGAAGCCCTTAACCATTCACGCCAACACCAGTTGATTAGAAACTCATTATTGTTAGTAATTGATGATAGCATAATCTAAGAAAAGTGATTTCTTGTACATAGAGTCAACTCGGAATTAATGTAATCTTTTCAAGTCAAAATATCAAAAAAAAAAAATATATTTTCAAGTCATTTTAAAATTTTTACCTAATCAACAGCATGGCCAATTAGCCCAATGAACCGTCCCCTCAAAATCACAATAAACAAGAATGAAAGCATCTACACCTGTATTATTACGACATCATAATTCATATGTGAATAATATGTGATGGCGACAATGAGACATGCATATATAACTATCTTGGCGTTATTCTTGATTGGCTAGATGAAATTTACTTAGTTAGAGACCATAAAATACTATTACCACTTTTATAAATTAAGCATGCTGGCTGTGAGCCGATATTTCATTTTTTTACTGCATCTGTCATTTCTAGAATATATTATACTTTTTCTTCTTTGATTAATTTTTGACGTCATTTTCAAATGAGTTTTTCTATTCAAAATGAGTTGTTGCCTTGTTGGTGGTTTGTTACATCAGCTGATCAGCGTCATTAAGATTTAAGCATTTGTCTGAATCCAACAAGCTATAAGCTGTTACCATAAACATCACCATCTATTTTTTTAAACTCAAATTTGCTATGTTGAACTACGTGAAGCATATTAGTTTATTTTTCCCCTAAAAAAGAAAAGTATTAGTTTATTTTACTTTAGACAATTTCATTATAGAAGTACACCTCCTAAATCAATCAATTAATCGATATAATATATAGCAAAAATTATTAAAAAATACGATCTAATTTTAATATAAAAATAAACCTAGTTAGTAAATGTATTAAACTAGTCATCAAAATAAATTAACCTAGTCATTATTGGGCTAATTTTCTTTTTAATATCGAATTTATCGTGGCCTAATTTTAATTTAATAATAGACGATCTCTCACAAGACAAACTCTATATAGAGTTGGACACCTTGTTTTTGATTTCCTCCTTCATTTCCTTTTGATTTTGCATTTTTAGTTTATTGTTCCTTTTTAGAAGTTTCCTTCTCTAGTGCTTTTTTTTATTGCGCATCTTCATCTTGTTGGTCCTTTTATGTTAAGAGTTTCCTTCTCATTGATTTTTTGATGATATATTTGCGTCATCATCATCTTTTTTGTCTTTCACAAATTATCTACAAAGACTGCCTAACTTTAATATTAAAGTTAGACCAGTCCAGGCCCAATTTTAATAGAGAAGCCCAACTTGCGTCATTTAACCCGGCGACATTTTGTTATCCCCAACCCCAACCCAGCGACAATTACATTCTGTTACTAAAAAAAAAATCCTTTCTCTTTCTCTCTCTTCTCCCTCCAAATTTCGTTCCTCTCGCTCTTCGGATGCTCGTATAACTACAATTACATGAATATTATCCTCAATTAATTCAAATTTTGAGAATTGTTTTTCTCCAGATCTTGAGTATTAGGTATTTCAATTAGCAAGCAAAGTAATTCTTCTGCAATTGTGAATTTGTTGTTGTCAATCAGGGTTTTGTTTTGTTGTAGATTGATTCGTACGGGTAGAAATTCGATGATTTATAGATGCCAATTCTTTTCTAATGAATTGTGAAAGAAGAATTGAATTGAAATCGGCGAGCCGACGGTGTCGAGGTTTGTTCTTTCAAATTTTCGCGCTGAATATCTGATTCGATTGTTTTCTGATGTAATTTTCCATTCACATTCTTTTAATCTTTGTTAATTAGGTTTTTTTTTTTTTGATATTATGCTGATGCTGTTTATTTCACCCTCAAGGATGGTGTTCCTCAGCGAGATTCAAGGTTACAATTTTATTTTTTTATTAGTTTAGGATTTAATTGTGATTAATTGCTGATAATTCCAGTGAATTTGTGTGCATAAGGTTTTTTAGTAATGGTTTATTGGTGTTCAAAGGAAATCAATTCCAAATCAGATTATTGATATTATGAGATTCTTATCTGCATAAAACTCTCTAATTGAACAAAGATGCAGCATATAAGATTATTGATATTATGATTCATTTCTTATCAGGAGATGTGATGAAAATGAAGAGATAAGGAAGATTGTGGAGAATGGCTATAAGAGTGATCTCGGTGCTGTTGAGGCTTTGTTTGCTAACCTTGATGTTGCTGATTTACAATCTTATTCCATAGATCCCACTACATCAAGCGCTTCTACTGTCACTTGATCCTCATCAGTGCAAACCTAAGGGAAGAAGTGTGAGGCCCAAATTAGGGCTTGAGAAAAGTCGAGGCAGTAAAGCTGTTGTTGCTTCTAATGCACCAAAGGAGTTTGGTTCTTACACTCTCCTGCTAGATTGTTGTAGTTTCTTGGAAGATTATAGTGGTCACAAAAGGATTTATGTTGGTGACAGAATGGTTTTTGTGGGTCAGCTATTAATTTTTTGACATTGAGGAATCCACACATGTAATCAGATTGACATTTTTGTTAGTGATTATGGTAAATGAAATATATTTTTTCTTTCCATTTCTTAAATATTTTGTAAATATAGTAAAGTGGTCACCAATTAGTTTAAATTAGGTACCAAATGAATTTATATTAGCCTTTTGTTTTGTAATTTTTTATCGTAGTCCCATAAGGGATTAAACTAGTCACCAATTGGCATATTATGGTCTCTTATTAAAGTACCTATTTTATTGGAGTCAAATTTAAATTAACCCCTAAATGGAGTTAAATTAGTCTTTTGATGACTTAAAGTACTTATTTTACTCATTTATTTATTTTTCCAATAATTAGGTCCAATATAATTGTAAAATTAAAGTATTCAGCAAGTGAAAAATAGGTGACTAATTTAAACAAGCTTCAATGGACATTAAATGGATTAAAGTACAACTTACTGATTAACATTAGTAGTCACTAATTGACATATCATAGTCTCTAGTTGACATATAACAGTCATTAATAGAATACAACGAACTTACAGATTAACATAAGTTTGGAATTATAAACCTGCTTTTACTGATTAACAGACACTTGAGTATCAAAACAAAACACTTGATTACACATTCAGCAAATAAACTAACCAGATGTAATTGTCCTTTTTGGTAATAACTAAGTAATCATCACATAAGCATGCAAACTAAGTAATTGTCACAAAATGGTTCAAACTACTTTTTTTGGAGACGATCTTATTACTAGTCGTCATTCCATCACAGAGGCGTTTTGCTTCGTTGTAGACTGTTTTTGTTTGTTGGAGATGGTTTCTTCTTCGTTGGAGATCTTTTTTTTTCCAGAACTACAGCGAATGCAATGTCTTGGCGTCTTTTTGATTTTCTGTAATACGCTGGATTAGGGTCAGCTGCTTGTGTCTGTTGTTGTGGCTGCAGGGGTATGTCATTGAGCCCAAGTATACCCAAGTCAAACGAGGGCATGTCTGCAGTAAACACAAAAATAGGAATATGGAATAATTGAATGAAGCTTATCACAAATCAACCTAAACTGGTTACTAAATGAATTAAAGTAGTTACAAATACACTAATACTAGCTAATTCAGTTGATTTCTTTCCTTTAGTATACTTTAAATTGTTTGAACATAAAACAATGATACTTAGAAAACAAAATAGGAACTTGGCTAGAATAATAATATGCAAAGTGATGGAATGAAACTTATCACAAATCAACCTAAACTGGTTACTAAATGACTTAGAGTGGTTATTAATAACTGAATAGTAATATATATGCAATCTAGAATAATTAATTCAACTCCCATGTGCATTTTAATTGTCAAGTAGTGCACAAGCTAGTCAACAGTGGGCAACATGAAGTTTGAGGATGTTGTTCTTGCCATTAAGATGCAGCATGAAGTACAATAATTTTGATGTTTTGCAATAGTACATTTGTTACTCAACAATTATATGTCAAATGCTCCAGTAAGCAATTCATATGAACATTTGCAATTTTTCACTCCCCAACTACATCATCTACTGTATTTCCACAACAATTAAGTTACACATTGATGGAAATAAACAAACAAGAAAGATAATTTGAGAGATTGAAGAATCTAAGATACAAACTGAATTTGAGAGATTGAAGAATCTAAGATACAAACTGAATATAAGTTGATTTTCCACCAAATTAAGCTGAATTTAAGTTCAAATTTTACTCTGTAAGTGATTTTCCACCAAACAAAACCCTAAGTTTGCTCAAATTTAACACACATATGCAAATTATTGAAGAATCTAAGCTACAAACTGAATTTAGATCAAAAATCAACTCAAAATTGCTTACTAAACTTTTCGAAACAATTATCCAACTGAATTTTCGGTGTTCTTCAACAAACAACAAAGAGATTGAAATTTCTTTGAAATTTGGAGTGTTTTTGAGCCTTTTTTTTGGCGATTTTTGGGCAAAAACCCAGCTGAAATTTGGGTGTTCTTCAACAAACAACAAAGAGAATGAAATTTGGTGAGTTTTCGAGTGTTTATGAGCGATTTTTGGGCAAAAACCAATCTGAAATGAAGAGAGTGAAGAGAGAGAAGAGAGAGCTTGCAGTTTGAGGTTTTGAAACGCATCAATGGCGTTTACAGTTTCATTTATTTTTGTTTTTGGTTGGGTTTATGGATTGTGAGCTAATGGGCGCTATGGGTAAATGGTATTGGGCCTGGGCGGGCCTAATTATAACTTATAATTAGGCGGTCTCTTGCAAGACGAACTGTTTGTCTTTTCCTCTTATTTCAAGCAGTTAAACTTTATTATTCAAACAATTAAATTCAATTTTCTCAGCTAAATATCCATTTGGTGGAGCATAAAAATTCAATATCAAAACAATGTAATTATATTCGTGAAGCATAACTTTTAACTGCAAAATCAAATATTCAACTTTAAAGGTAAATATTCATTTTTTGCAGCATGAATATGCCTACATAAAAAAAACATAGTATAAATCTATTTGTGAAGCATAACTTTCAATTGCAAAACCAAATATTCAACTTATTAAGGTAAATATTCTTTTTTTTACAGCATGAATATGCATAAATCAAAATAGTATAATTCTATTTGTGAAGCATAAAATTCAATTGCAGAACCATATACACAACTTTCTAACTTAAATATTCATTTTTGCAGCATGAATATGCATACATCAAAACAGGATAATTTTGTTGCAATACCATTCAATTGCAAAACGAGATATACAACTTTCTAACCTAAATATTCATTTTTGCAGCATAAAAATGTTTAAATCAAAACAATATCAAAATCAATTGCAATACCAGATATTCAATTTTCTAAGTAAATATCCATTTTTTGGAGCATAAATATGCATAAATAGAAACAGTAGTAATTCTGTTTGTGAAGTATAACATTCAATTGCAAAACCAGATATACAACTTTCTACCCTAAATATTCAACTTTCTACATATTCATTTCCAATTGCAAGTATTAAAATGTCTAGAAATTTTAATAAAATGTTTATAAAATCCGTTAAAAATGTAGTAACTTACTTTGTTGAATGTTCTTTTGTCTAATTTAATCTGTTTAACACTTTCCATATAATTGATTTTGCGTTTTTGTCTTCTTTTTCCTTTCCCACTATTTTCAAGTAAAGTTTCAACGTTTGTCAGGGAGATTTTTTTTGGAACTACAAAATTCAAGCAATTTTGTTAGTAAATTGCAAATGTAGACTATTTTTGTTCAAAATATTCATGAATTTGTAAGTTTCAAGCAATTTTGTTACTTAATTGCAAATATAAACTATTTTTGTTCAAAATATTCATCAATAACCTTTTTATTCTTCTTATTTACTAGTTCGTATTCTTCTTGCACATTCATTGTTTGTTTAGTTGATTAATTATTAAAGTTCTTCTTGCAAATCTAAAGAGTTTTTCGCGAATTTTTTGATGGTTTTGAATTTGTCGAGAGAGGAGGTTGAGAGTAATTATGAAGAGAGAAAGTTTTGATTTTAGTCTTATCACCTTATGACAATTTTTTTTTTGGTTTTTATATCCATGTGAGGATGGTTATTACACGTGTCACTATGAAGGAAGGGCGGGCGTGTCAGTTTGGGGTCGGGTCCATGCAATATGAGACATGGACCCGAGTCCATAATAATACCAATTGCATAAAGTCCATATAAATTTCGACGGGCTCAACACTATTTACAATCTATACAAACACCCAAAATTTCCCTCAAAGCCCACACCAACCCCAAACCCGAAATCACCCCTCAAACAAACAATTTTTACAGGGTTCATCATACTTGAAAGTTGTAAAAATTCTCAGCAAAAATGGTGAACATCCCAAAAGTGAAGAAAACTTACTGCAAAAACAAAGAGGGTAAGGAACACACAACCCACAAAGTCACCTAGTACAAAAAGGGTAAAGACAGTTTACGATCGCAAACAATCTGGTGATGGAGGTCAAACTAAACCAATTTATCACAAAAAAGCTAAAACTACCAAGAAAATTGTTTTGAGGCTACAATGTCAGGCGTGCAAACACGTTTCCCAACACGCAATTAAGCGTTGGAAACACTTTTGAGATTGATTGGTGGTGATAAGAAGGGCAAAGGTACCTCTTTGTTTTATTTTGATATTTATGTTAGTTTTAGGACATTTTTGAGTTATTGGGTTGTTTTTGTTTTTGCAATTTTGTTGGAGGTTTTGATTTTGTATAGATTCATTTGATGAAATGAATGAGTTTCTCTTTTCTGTCAATTTGTTGATATAAGTAAAAAGAGTTACTTTTTTGGGTTAATTATTTGATATGTTGGTGTTATCTGCATTACTTGGATGAGAAAGAATTTGTTGATGTCAGCTAATTTTGTGTTTTTTAATACTTCCTCTGTTTCTTTTTACTTGCAACAGTTTGACTTTCACGCTTGCCAATGCATAATTTCAACCATCAATAAGTTTAATTACCGATAAATAAAAATTATAAAAAGTATATATTCGAAAAATATACATTCAGACGAATCTAACAAGATCCCACATGAATATGTTTTTCCTTAACTATAAATCACCAAACATAAACTAAGTAGAGTTGGTGAATAGTGTAAAAGTCAAACCGTTACAAGTAAAAAGAAACGGAGGAAGTATGAATTATTGCCTTCTTATACTTAAAAAAAAGTTGGGTTCTTTTAGAAAGTTTGAGGGTTAAAGAGGAAGGGTATTGTTGATTGTCTTGTGGACGATTGAAACTGGCTCTTATTATCCTGTAGTAGCTTCAGCCAACATGTTTTACATTGGATTTTATTGGCCTCTTACTTGAGATGAGTTTGTCTCCACAACTATAAATTTTGGTCGTTGGGTTTTTGTAGCTTGATCATTGTGTGTAAGAGTTAGTAGTAACTTGTCCTTGCATAATGTTGGATGTTTCTTGCTTGAGTATATAATGCTTACTAGATAAGTAGGGAATTATGCTCAGGCAAGTTCGTAATTCTAGACTTTGAAACTTCTAGGACCGAGATGGCTCCCTATCCTTGCCACCTTTCTGATATTTGGTGATAGGTCTGAAATTCATAGTGCAGAAGATGAGCAAGTTCTTTATATGCTCCTTTTTTCATATAACAGCACTTTGGAAACATAGGTGGTTGAAATAATGAGTCTTGCTCTTATAACTATAGCGATTCTATTCTTTATCTCTTTGCAATCTCGAATATCTGCTATTCTGCTATATCTCAGTGCAAAATTTTGCTAATTATTAAATTCTAACTTCCAAGGTGATTTATAGAGAATTAGAGATACATAAAAGAGGTGATTTTGAGTCATTGACTGGTGAATGCACTCAGTACTGCATAGAGGATAATATAGCAGGCAATTTTTGAGGGTTATAGCGAATCAGAATATAACTTTCCACAAGGGATTTGAGACTATAGGTATCACCTGCAAAGTTGGAGCAGATGCACAAGACCGATAAAGCTCTTATGGATTTCATGATTTTAATTTTTGAATAAGTTAAGTGACTGATGAATGTTTAAAGTAGATTCTAAGGAAATATCCTCTACATGAAGCTTCATAGTGAAAAGTTTAGTACATACAGATGAAGAACCAATTAAATCAGAAATGAACTTTCTTCATATCATTATATCATAAAAATTAAAATAATTTAACACTTGGATGTTTCTTTTCTTTTCTTTTTTGTTAAAAGCCATTTAGTGGACTAATCTAGTAGCTACTCAATCCATTCTTCTTCAAGTTGTTCTTGCTTAACTTGTATCTGCCAAGTGTTCATGGAGCTTAGACTAGAGACCAAGAATTGAGGCTACATTCACAAAGGTTAACAATCTAAAAGATGTGCTCTAAAGAATTTTGCCATCGGTTGCCCAATCCATCATCATAATGAAGGTGGTTCTGCTTCCTCCGTTTGCTTCTTGTCACTTATTTCTGGAGAAGGTGGATGGTGTTGGTGGTGATCATGATAGTGTTGGTGGTGCTGATGATTTAGGTCTGTACTGTGATGATGTGGTGTTGATGGATTGTGTTTCTTAGAGTGTGGTTTTGTATGATGTAATGTTGGAGAATGGTGGCTATGAGGTGGCTTGGCGTGATGTTGAGGCATCCTTGTATGGCTATGATGTGTTTGCTCTTGGTGATGATGAGATAACGGAGGATCATGTCTATTGTAATGCGTTCCATGATAGTGATGAACAGGATGGCCATGATTTTGATGATTGTGGTTCTCATGATGAGGTGTCCCAGTGTGGTGTCCGTGGACTATTGTTCTGTGTTGGTGAGAGACTGGAGGGCGAGCCCTGTGGTATGGTGTTGCATGATGGTGATATGTTGGAGGTCGAGCCCTATGGTATGATGCTACATGATGGTGAGTCACTGGTAGGGGGTGTCTATGATATGTCGTGCCATGGTGGGGGGATGTTGTCCCCCGGTGATGAGTTGGTTGTTCATGGTTGTGGTGTCCTCTTCTTAAGTGATGAGGTGGTGTGACATTGTGCCTGTAGAATGGCCTCTGGTGGTGATGATGAACTATTGGTTGACTGTGGCCATGGCCATGGCCATGATGTCTTCGTCTATGATGATGATGGCCATGGTGGTGATGTATTGGTTCATAATAAGGGTGGAAGAAGGGGTGACCATGGAATAGATCCCAATGATGATGATAACGACCATGATGATGATGTTCAGAAGAATGATGATGCTCATGATGCTCAGGAGAGTGATGTCTGTGGTATGGCTCCCAATGATGATGATGATGATGATGCTCGGGAGAGTGGTGCCTGTGGTAAGAGTGGTGCCTGTGGTATGGCGCCCAATGATGATGATGTTGGGAGTGATGCCTATGGATTGGCTCCCAATGATGACTTCTCATATGGTGGTGACGATGATGATGTGGTATAATAAACTTGTGCGGTGGTCTATGTTTGTGTGGTTTGAATTTAGGTTTATGTGGGTGGGGCCTGAACTTGTGTGGCAGCTTATGACATGGATGACACGGTGGAAGAATAATCCTTGGCGGTAAATGGTATGGTGGTAGGATGGTCTTGCGGTGTGGCATAAAATGTGGTAGTAGAAAGAGTTCGTGCGATGGTGGTGGTGAGAGGATTAGGTGGTTTTCTGATGGTGGTGGTTGCTCCAAGGGAACGCTTTCTGATGGTGGTGGTGGTGCCAAGGGCACGCTTCCTAATGGTGGTGGTGGTGCGAAGGGAACACCTTCTGATGGGGGTGACATCTTTAGTGGCGGCGGTGGTGGTGGTGGTGGGAGTGACGGTGCATAGTAGATGTCGCTAGCTGCCATGGTTACTGATGGAAAGGTAAGAAAAACAAACGCGATGAGTAGTGAGACTAAGAGGGATGCCATTGATGAGAGATGAAGGAGAAAGGTAAAGAGTTAAAAGTTTATTCTGCTTGTCAAATGTGGATGATTCTCCATCTCTTCAAATGCCGAAAACTTTAATCAGGATTGTGGCAAAAAGTACGGCCCTTTTTTGGGCAGGCAATCTTTGATGAAGTTAGCCTCCAAATAAGGGGAGTTGCCTGCATAAAATACTTTGGGTCTCAACTGGATTATAGTATATAGGAGAATATGCATTAACTTTTTATCACGATCTTGCAAGGATAGATGATCCCCACCAAATAAGACGGCTACATGCCTTAATTGTAAATATTTTTTGAGTACATATTATTGTCTGCTTCTACCAACTTACCTCCCAACATCTGCCGTATAACTAGGCATGCTCCTAAAGTGTTTTGGTTTTTTGATTAGTGTAAGAACAAGGGACCACTAACTCACTAAGGGGTAACGCTAATTATGTACGTAGTAAAAAAAAAAGTCCCTAAAAAACTTACCTAGTAAAAAAAAAAAAGTAATTATCCACTCGAAAATTGAAGTTAGTAGTAAAAAACGTAATTTTCTTATAGTTGTATACTTGTATTGATGACACTGCAACAAAAAAGTTGTATTGATTCATTTATCGTAATAATCGATATATTGTAAATGATCTCAAAGTCAGTTGTCTTAATGATCCTTAAAAAAAATGTATTGATTCATTTATCGTAATAAGTTAATTGATAGATAGTGAACATGATTTAAAGTCAGTTTTATTAAGGACTTCTAATGGGAAAAATTGACAGGCTCAGTCTCAACTAGGGGTGTTAATGAGCCAGGGTGGCTCGCAAACTGTTCGAGCTCGGCTCAGTCAAAGCTCGGCTCGAGTTCAAGATCGGTTCGTGACGTTAGTGAGCCTAGCCGAGCCTGAGCCTAGTAGAGTTCGGCTCGAAAGCTCGCAAACATGTTCGTAAAATATTTTAGATAGGCTTTATGTAAAAAAATATTGTCCCACATCGATAGAAAAAGTAAACACCAACCTTGTTTTTCCTATATAATCTTATTACTCTTTAATTTCATTATAAATCTTGTTTGATTTGTTTTATTTTATAATGTTGGACAATCATTAAATATGCAAGGCCTAAAAACTTGGATTCCCCATTTCCACCATTATTGTCACGAGCATTCTGATTATTGTTACCCCCACGATTATTATTATCCCCTCGAGTTCTGTTATTTCTTCCCCGATTTCTCCCTCCAGAATTAGCCTTGGAGGAGGAACTTGATCCAGAACCATTAAGCATGATGAGAGGAGGAATCTGATCCATCCTTTGAATTTAACAATCGTTGTTCATGAAGGAGCAACTTAGGATGTAGATTATCAAAACTAATAGGAATGGATAATGCAGCAAAGTAGTGACAATGTGATCATACTCAGAATCACCATCCAGACCAAAAAGAGTATACTGTACTAAATCCTGGTTCGACACAGGACACTGAATGGTAGCAAGGGAATCAGCAATCACCTTAATCTCACGTAAATAACCATCCATAGTCTGGGAAGCAGTCTTTTTAATACGAGTTAAACGTTCCTTTAATTCCATAGATCTAGCCATACTAGCATGCATAAACCTAGTCTGTAAACGAGTCCAAATTTCCACAGAAGTAGCTAAATCATGAATATCCACAAAAACATCCCTAGATAACGTGGCAAAAATCCAAGATTTGATTTGTTGATCAACTCGCAAATATTCATAGAATTGAGCATTAGGAATTGAATTACCGCGTTCATCAATAATACTAGCAGGAGGAATAGAAATAGTGTCTTCAACCATACCAAGTAATTGATGGGAAAGAAGCAAACAAGTAATCTGAGTTTTCCATAATAAATAATCTTCAGGGGAAGAGAGGGTGATAGTTACCAGATTACTCAGATTAGGGGAAGATATTTGTGGCAAAGCAAATATATAAGAAGAAGAGGGCAGGGAAAACATGTTACCATAACCGATGGTGGTCGGTGTCGCATGGGGTTGGGGGAAACCTGGCGGAAACCGATGGGGCATGCGAGACGCGGAGGAGGGGGGGACGACTTGCTGCAGGGTTAAGGAGAGGCCATGGAGGGGCGCCATGGAGGCGTTGCTGGCGGTCGCGGTGGAATATGCGACGGCGGTGGCCGGAGGCGTCGTGAAGTACGACGTGAACAGCGACGGTGCAGATGAGTGGGTTAGCGTCGTGGGAAAGAACGACGGAAAGGGCGACGTGGCAGCGTGAGGGATCGCCGGCGGAGGCAACGGCTGTCCGGAGGTCGATGCCGGTGGTGGCTGCTGAACGGCGGCCGGTTGAGCGGAAGTTTGGGTGGAGAAATCCATCAGAATCGAAAAATTTGGTTTTTTTTTTTTTTTTTTAGGATTGTAAAACAAAAAAAAATCTGAGAGAGAAAAAAAAAACTTAGGCTATGTTACCATGTACAAGTATTGAGAATAATTGTGTTAACCTGTTGTAGGTTAACCTAACATTCAATATTTAAAATGTTTACAATACAGACCTATGATTAGTAAAGTACCATTCTACCCTTTACAATATAATATTATCCCTTTACATATAATATTATCCAATATTATTGTCTATCTATTTTGTCCATTTATATATAGTTTATTGTTTTTTGGTGAAATGTTAGGATCTTAATTATGTTCTTAGCTTGTATGTACTCATCTTTGTTGATTTTGTGCTTTATGTTTTTATTATGACTTATATCTTATTAATCCCGTGATTAGGGGTGTAAGTGGATTGGACTTTACCAAATCCAAATCCAGTCCAAAGTTTTTTGGACTCGAGAAATTGAGTCCAAATCCGATCCAAATATTTTTTGAGTCCAGTTCAATCCAGTTCGATAATTTTTTCTTGAGTCCGAATCCAGTCCAGTCCAGTCCGATTATTATATCTTTTTTACCAATTTAGATTCAATGATTCACAACGTTTTTTGAGATGTTTGAGCATTTGACATCTGATTTAATTATCAATATCCACACATTAGATTGAAAGCTTAAATTAAAGTAAATTACTATGAATGAAAAGTTGAATTAGATGCTTACCTTGATCTAAGTTGAGAGGAAGCAGAAAGACTAAGAATTAATCTGAGGGAGAAATAGAGAATGTGAGAGTCGAGACAGCGAGGTAGAAAGAAAATGAAGAGTAAGAGGAAGTGAGTAGTAAGGACTGACGAGTGAAGTGAGATAGAATTAGTCGGCTACTAGCCTACTACTGCGGTACTGCTAGTAAAATTTACTTATTTAACAAATGGAGCTAAGTGCAATAGTCTAGTGCCAAGTAAAATTGTTTGGCGCTAGTTGAAATATTTAGAGAGGGAAGGTTGAAAACTCCAAAATTTTAAAAATAGTATCAATTTTTTTAATATATACATTATATATGTATTAAATATATATTATATATAAAAATATTTTTGGACTGGACTGGACTTATTGGACTCCAAAGGGATGAGTCCAAATCCAGTCCAAAAATATTTGGACTCGAAAATTTGAGTCCGAGTCCAGTCCGAAAAATTTTCAGTCCAGTCCAGTCCGACAAGTTTGGACTGGACTGGATTGGACTCTGGATTTTTCGTAGTCCGCTTGCACCCCTACCCGTGATAACCCATTTTCACTTTCATATTATTGTTTCGTGAGGGAACATTGCATCAACTAGTTAACCAACTATTTTGGGCTGGAGATGATAATACATGTTTTTTTTTTTTTACGGAAAGAAAAGGGATTTCATTAATATTTCGCCAAACAGCACTTACAAGCCATTTCTGAAAAACATAATATGCTAAGAGAAGTACATATCACCCTAGAAATGTAAACATCGCAGATTTGACTTAATTTTGCCTAAATTCATCTGAAGCAATGCAATCTGTGAGTTCGCTCTGGTTCGGCATACGATCTGCAGATGCGGAAATTTTGGGATGAACATACTCCAATAGTCTTCCATAATTTTACAGAAGTTGTGAAACCCTAATTCTTCAAAAACCAACACAATCAACATAGAGTAGAAAAAATCACCATCTAAAAGATGGGAACTTTTATTGAAAGCAAATAAAAAGGATTTTTCGGGGCTTACCACTGGTTAAGACACCAGTGGTAGCCCCTAAGAAAAGGATGAAGGAAGAAGAAGAGGAAGAAGGAAGGAAGGAGAAAGCTTTAAAAAAGTGAAAACCCTAGCCGCAGAGGCGAGGAAGAATCCCTCCCAAGGAAAAACCTAGAGGGAACAAACTCTCTCTAGAAAACTAGAGAGAGAACCCAAGCTGCTTATTTTTGTATTTTAATTAATATTCTTTTTGGTCATTAGAGTTGTTTTAAATATTTTACAGATTGTAGCTTATTTTTTAAGATATGGACTTATTTGCCGGTTTGGAATGAATCTATCATGTGATATGGTTAAATAAGGTTTTTATACGAACCCCCTCAATCTGTTACATGGTATTTAACTCTTGTATTGATTCACTCATATTACTCATTGTATTATTCTATGGTATGATTCACTCATAACGTGATATGTTTCACTCATTTGTGATAAGAATCAACCGATTTTTGGATATGAATCCATCAATCTGTGATATGATACATTTACTAAACTTGTAGTTCACTAAATATTTAAAAGAGGATCCCTCAATTTGTGATATGATACATTTACTAAACTTGTAGTTCACTAAATATTCAAAAAAGGATCCCTCAAAGATATGAATCCAAGCCACCTAGTTTTTTCACACACCCAAACTAAAAAATGGCAACTAATTCAGTGTAATACACTATAGCAAATTCAAGATAACCAAGAACTAAACCTAACTATGTCGAAATTTTTTCCCAATTAATTTTAAAATTTAAAGTAAACAAATGTGGTGCAAATCAACAGATCTTACCTTTTTATTTTTCCTTTTCTTCTTTTCTTAGCTTTTTTTTATAAAGGCTTGGCTTTTAACTTTTTAAGCTTTAGGCTGAAATTTCTCGGTTGTATAAATATATAAGGGGTGAAATATATATGTATTATAGTATATTTAGGGTGTTAGTATGAAAAAATAGGACGGTATTTAGCAATTAAGAATATATTTAGAGAAATTCGTTTCATAATTGCTAACGGAGAAGTAGCGAAATATTTTTGTTTAAACGAGTTATAATATCAGATATTTATATTGTTATTTTATTATTTAAATACATTAAAATAAATGGGTGGTAAGAAGACGTAGTTGAGGAGGGGTGGTGGTGTTTGGTGTTCGGATGAGATGAGAGAGTGGGTGTGAGTTGTGGTGCTGTTTGGAGGTCTGAGGGTGATCGAAGGAGAGAGAAAGTTGAGAGGAGGGAGGAGGGAGGAGAGAGAAAGTGAAAATGAATTTGTTTTATTTTTAGGTGAAAAATAGAAAAAAAAAACAACAACAAATGCGTCATATTGCAACACTTAGCAATGTAACCTACTATGTCACAAATTCAAGAAAACCGGTTAAAACAATACAACAAAATGGCACTACAAGCTTATCTAATAAGGAATAATTCATAACTTCACTTATTTTGAGAAGATCACACAAATGTTGGCTTATTAAAAATAATTTTCCCTATGGAAAAAGGCCACATAGTTAAATAAATTATCTCTAGTCTTCTATAGTTATATGATTGGTTTAAAGCGGGTACAAAGAGTACTAAATCTATTTTTTTTTTTTTGAACTCAAATAAAAATACTAAACCACCTTAAATATAAATTGTTCCAATAAAAATATTTAACATTGTGCTACTATTTTTTGTGAAATAAAATTCATTCATTGTTTAAACTCATATCACATCTATAATAGAAGTCAACACTGATAAATACATATGAAATTGAAATAAATACTATTTAAATATGACAAAAACACGATCGTTGAGGAAATTTAAATTTATGAAAACCCTCGTTTTTCACACTGATGTTTGATACACCATTCTACAATGGGGTCTATCAATGTTTTGTAGTTTTGAAGTAGAAATGGATTTAATTCAAGTTATTGTAAATGAAATACTGTCATCTGTTTCAACCTTGCACAAATTCCAATCTACAAATCAACCTTTAGAATCACACAAAAACCAATATTAAAGTCCACAAACTCTTATATGGAGAGAGATAAAGGCCCTGTTTGGTACTGAGCTTTTTTATCAGCTATTAGAGGTTTTGAACCCATTTTAGAATTTTGACCAGTCAAAACTCTATTATGGGTGTTGGGTAAGAAGAGGTTTGCAATAGAGTTTTGGGGTCAAAACTCTCAAAACAAAAACACTGCAAAATGCAACGTTTTGTTTAAAGTTTTGCAAAACAAAAATTTTGAAGACAATTTTGCCCACTGTTAATTAGCATTATTAACTCAATGCAAAATCACCAACAATTCCACCACCAACAATTCCATGAAAATTCACCACCGTAAACACCACCACCAACATCCACCGAAAAAACCACCACAAGTCAAAAAATCACCACCACTAATGAAGAATCGAAGATGGTGATGATGATTAAGGTTGCCTTATGTTGATGATGAAAAATTGTCGATTCATGATGATGATTTTTTTTTTTACGGGGACTAGATATTCTTGATTATTTTTGATGATGATGATGATGGTTCTTGATGACAATGAGATTCTTGATGAGCGATTGATGATGATTCTTGAGATGTGTTTGCACAGATTAGTTTTAGGATTTTTTTTTAAAATGAAATATGTAGGAAGGAAGTGAAAGAGAAAGAGGAGAGGTAAGGAGGAGAGAGAAAGGGTTATGGAGGTTGGTCATTAGAGCATCCTTAATAATGAAAAGAAAAAAATGGTTCATCCTTCTCTCTCCTCTTTTCTCTCTCCTCCACATCATTCTCACAAACCATTTACAATTTTACTCTTAACCATGCACCCAAAAATAATGATTCATCACTATTTATCATTCTTTTTTCCTACCCCACCACATTTTCTCTCTCTTTAAATAATTCTATGAAGTTTTATTAATTAATGTAAAACAACTTTACGCTAATTAATTGTAATTAACTCTTATAATTATTAATTTATAAAAACTAATTTTTTTTATATAATAATTATCGAGGAGTAATTAATTATCGTAATCTAATTAATTATTTTTTTGAAAATTAATTAATATTAGTTGACAAATACTAAAAAAGATGCATCCATTCGAAACATATTACATAAAAATCAAATGAAAAGAAGACATGGAGATTAAATGCAACATTAAAACAAAAAACTAAAATCCCATTTTTTTTTAGTTTCCGTTCGTACCGAACTTTGCCCATATATGTTCGATCAAATCGTTTTTCAATGATAAATGAGTTTGTTGATCTTCGATTTCTGCTTTGTGCTGCAAATACGTGTTGATGTCGACAATTCGATCGTTATGATATTCAAAACGACCTTCTTGCTCTTCGTTGTTTCTCTGAGCAGAACGATGTCGAGACCCGCCTACGTCAAACTCTGCTGGATCCATGTAATTTTGGTAGGTTTCTCGTTCATCTTCAACTATCATGTTGTGCATGATTATGCACGCCAACATAATCTTATGAAGCATGTCCACATCCCAAGCAAGGGATGGCATCCGAATAATAGCAAATCGAGCTTGTAGCACTCCAAATGCTCGTTCCACATCTTTCCTTGCTGCTTCTTGATGTCTTGCAAAGAGTCTATCTTTATGAGATTGTGGGCTCGTTATGGACTTCACAAAAGTAGCCCATTTGGGGTAGATACCATCAGTAAGGTAATATCCTTTGTTATATTGATGGCCATTTATAACGAAATTAACAGCCGGAGCTCGACCTTCTAAAACATCTTGAAACACAGGAGATCTATGAAGCACGTTCAGATCGTTGCAACTTCCCGGCATTCCGAAAAAAGAATGCCAAATCCACAAGTCCCTATCAGCTACAGCTTCAAGCACAAGTGTAGCTACCCCTGCCCTTCCTTGATATTGCCCTCTCCATGCTGTTGGACAATTCTTCCACTCCCAATGCATACAATCGATGCTACCAATCATGCCAGGAAATCCACGTTCTTCTCCAATTCGTAACAGCCTCCTCAGATCGGCTTCATTCGGTCGTCTTAAGTACACATTACTAAATTGGTTAATGACGCCGTCAACGAATCGCTGAAGTGCCAATCTTGCCGTACTATCACTAATACGTATGTACTCATCGCAAGCGTCAGAAGCACACCCATAAGCTAATTGTCGTATTGCTGCGGTACACTTTTGCAACGGCGACAAGCCAAAACGACCGGTGCAATCCCTCTTTTGTTCGAACCAGTCGTCGTTCCTCACAACTTCATTCATGATACGCTCAAAAACATGCTTTTGCATACGAAATCTACGTCGAAACAACCTACTTGAGTAAACGGGATTTTCTGCAAAATAGTCATTGTATAATCTTAAATCACCTTCTTCTCGACCCCTATCAGCCCGAGGTCGAGTACGTCCACCTGGTCTCATTCTAGGAGTGACCGCTGACACAAGGATTGGGAGATAAGTATGAGTGACATTGTCGATCATGTCATCTACTTCTTTGTTCTCCATATCCCTCATTTCCTCTTCTGAATCATCGGAAGAAGAAGAGGAAGTTGAACTGATATTATATTTGTAGGAATTCATTTTAGATTTGTAAGATATCTGATTTTGGTAGGGGAGATTGTTGTAGAGAATTGCAGAGCTCTTATCCTTTTTATATATACTAATGGAGGAGCATAAGATTTATTTTGAAGATCATCACATGGCTTCTCTGAAAAGGAGTAGGTAATGATGTCTTTTAGAGACAATATCACATGGGTTTTCTGAAAAGTAGTATGGGATCATAGAGATACTTTTTCAAAGAGAGTATCACATGGGTTTTCTGAAAAGTAGTATGGGATCATAGAGGTGTCTCCTCAGATAAAGCATCACATGGCTTCTCTGGAAAGGAGTAGGTAATGATGTCTGTTAGAGATAATATCACATGGGTTTTCTGAAAAGTAGTATGGGATCATAGAGGTGTCTCTTCAGATAAAGCATCACATGGGTTATCTGAAAAGGAGTAATGGATAAATACTTAAACTTTTATTACATGAGTGACATTACAACAAAAACTTAAAACATTAATACTCAAACACTCAAATTAAACTAAAACATAAAACATTAACACTCAAACATACAACATAATATAATTAATAACACTCACACCTAAAACATATTACATAGACACTTAATAGCTTAAACATATTACACCGAACGTAATTTCTACAATGCCCCAAAGTTGTTAAAGTATATTTGCAGATTTTTGATCATTTCATCTTCCCATGGTAGGCGATTTTCCTTAGAGATTAATGATTGGAGCATTTGCCAATTCACCTGATATTGTTGCATTTTTATGTTTTTCTCCTCTATTTCCATCTGCCTCTGCCTGCTTATCTCTTCCAGCTCGAGTTGTCTTTGCTTCCTTGCTTCCTTTTGCTTAAGAAACTGTAGTTTCTCTTGTTGGAAATCGAAATCTAATCCCTTCCGCTCACCATAGAGTTGAAGTCTGTCACCAAACGATGAAAAAGCTTCAATAGCTTCACTAGTTTGGCTCTTGCCCTTGAGTCTAGCCTTAGCTTTCTTGTTACCTTCTGGACGAGGCGAGTGACCATCCCGAACATCTTCGCTTGTCGGGGTGGTTGGTGTAGAGCCTCCATCTTCAGACCTTGTTCTCTTTCCACTACTTCCAGAACCAACAGAATTAGACATTTGAGGCGTATTCGATGGACGTCCACGTATTATCTTGTAACAAGGGTCACTCAATATGGAACGGTACTTATCGAACTTACTCATCAAAATCCATTCATCATAGAAGTGAAATTTACCTCCCGTGCTTTCAAATATCTTATGAGTTTCAGAGATCACATCATCATCATTTTGACCACTCCTCTTTCTTGCCTTTGCCTTGTCGTAGCATCCACACCACTTTTGCACCGCTTCAGACATTCTGAACCATTGGCCCTTCATACTGCCCATAGTGCGGAATTGAATTTCATGAGGGTTGGCTGCTCTAGCTGCCTCAAATTTTTCCATCACTCTCCCCCAAAATGCACCCTTTTTCTGTTGCGTTCCAACAATGCTGTCTACACTTGTATTCATGAATGCTGATACTAGTGCTTCCTTTTCAGCTTTCCACCAAACTTTTTTCTCAATGGGTTCTTGAGTTGGTTGAGGAGTTGGTTGAGTAGTTGGTTGCGTAGTTGGTTGAGGAGTTGGTTGAAATTGTCTTGGTTCAGACAAAAGTTGAGTGAAGGTTTGTGCGTGCATGGAACTTCAAATTCACCATCATCTTCTTCATCATCACTATCATCATCGTAATCTTGACTTTGTAAGTAATTTTGTGGGTTATGGGAACTCTCAGGGGTGGAATTATATTGGGAATTTTGATGATGCTGGCGATAATTTTGGGGATCATTTTGAGAATAGTTTTGAGTTGGATTTTGTGGGTAATTTGGGGGATTTTGCTGATAATTATGCGGATTTTGTGGGTAATTAGGGGGATTTTGTTGATAATTATGAGGATTTTGCTGATAATTATGCGAATTTTGTGGGTAATAAGTGGGATTTTGGGGGTAATTATTAAGATTTTGTTGATAATTGATGGGGTTTTGGTTTGTATTTTGTTGTGGATTTGTTAGACGATTTTTGCGTCCTCTACCAGGATTAGGTACATAATTAGGATAATTAGAATCCATAATTATGAATTTTTTTTCTGAAAGATTGTAAGTTAAAGCAAAATAATGTGATGAAAGAAATGATAATAGGAAAAGAAGAGAAAACTGAAATTGTGAATAAAGTATAGCAAAATGGGTGTCTATTTATAGAGAAAAAAAAATTATGAATTTTGGTATTTTTTTTTTTTTTTTTCAAATTGTATTTTTTGAATTATTAACGTTACAAAAATTGTAACGTTAATATTAATAGAGGCAATAGGAAGCTGCCACTTGGCGTAAAGTGAATGGGAGGCAGGAATTTCTGACGCCCTGCAGTTGGTTAGGTTCTTTTTCTCCTTTCCTCCAGTGAGGGCGTGACATGTGGCGATTGCAATTCTTTTTTAAGCGCTTCTTCCCTTTCTCCTTTCCAGCGTGGCTTGTAAATTTTTTTCATGAACCAATTCGGATTTCCGAATGGTTGAGCATTGGTTCATGTGTGAACCTTTTTTTTTTTCATCATTAAGAAAAAAATTAATGGTTCATCCTCATGAACCATTTTTTTTTTCATCATTAAGAGTGCTCTTAGTGGCGTGTAGTGGGGTGGGTTAGAAGGAAAAGGAAAATGAAAGATAAAAGATAAATTAATAATAATAATAATAATAATAATAATAATAATAATAATAATAGTGATGATGATGATGATGATGTAGATGACTAATGTCTATAATTGTTATTTTACATCATACAATACTTATCAAATTTTATCAAACAGCTAAGTATTACCAAACACATATATATAAACAGCAGTCAAATCCACAGTCAAATCCACTGAATAAAAAAGTTAAAACTGTAACAACAAACTCTAAACTCTAACAACTAAACTCTATTTGCCAAACAGGGCCAAAACCCAATATATAGGTAGATATAACTCAAAAAGAAAAGAAAGAACAACTTACCTCGTCGTCTAAAAGGTTGATGGTTGCTACTGAACTACTCCATCTGTTTCACAATATAAGGCACGCACGAGGTTCAAGGTCGAACTTTGATCGTTAATTACTCTCAATTTATGTTGATAAAAAAAATTAATTTATAAAATATGTATTAGTATTTTCAAGACGAATCCAACGGTATAATTTTTCTAATTTGTATTTATCGTATTTGAGAGATATTTGTGGTCAAAGTAAATTTTCGTAAAGCGTGAATGCCTTATATTTTGAAATAGAGGGAGTAGTATTTAAACTTATTAGACCTTATCTATGGACTATGATGAAACACCTCATTAGGGGTACTAGTCTTACATGCACGCAATGCGTGCGATAACGTGTGATAACAAATGAAGTAGAAAATAAAATTAATTGGGTAGAAAAATTGTTTTCACATTTTGTTTTCTCAAAAAACTGATGTTTAGTTTAAATGTCTTACTTTTCCCCGCTTTTTTCATTCAAATGAAATAGTTAGTTATCCTCTATTTTTTTTTCTTTTTTTTCTTTTTCTATTTTTTGGTGTCCCCCATGTGTTGCCTTATATAATAGAGATGCAAAATTTGAGAGAAATAAGAAAGGGGGAAAAGAGGGAATTGGCTCCTTATTTTTGAGATTTCCACTGCAAGCTTCCCGCTTACCAGTTCAATTTTCCCCTCTTTCACTGCTCTTTCTCTCTCTTCCTACTTTTCACACACAATTACAGAGAGAGAAGTGAAAGAGAAATGTTTGGCAGAATAAGAGCGTCGCCATCGCCGGTGGAATGGTTGGAATTAGAGCGCCTACCTTCCAAGCTTTTCAAAGACGATTCTCTCTCCATCTATGGTACCATTATTTCTTCCTTTTTTTTTTTTTTTTTTTTTTTTTTTTTTTTTTCTATTTTCCCTTCTTTCTCTGCCCATTTCTTCAATCAATTATTCAATTTCTTACATTTAGAACTCCATTATTCAAAAAGAAATTGAAAAATTAAAACTGGGCAACATTTTAATCAAGGATCCAATCTAGGGTTTTTCTTTTTACTGGATTCATCAATTTTAATTTGGTTGGTGACGATTCAAAATCTTTGAAGCAACGTCAAATGAACCATTTACCTAATTTTAGAATCATGAAGTGCTTTGATTTCTTCAATGGGTATGTTTGCTTTATGTTTAAGCTGCTGGACTTTTTGTTGTTGCAGAAGCTACTCTTGTGAAGCTTAAGCAAGGTTCCCAACTTAATTTAACCCCAACATCCCCAGATTCCATGGATTCTGAATCGAACTCCGGTACATCTGTGGAATCACAAAAGGTTTCTGGACTGCCTGCCTGTAGTAGTGAGAATTCTTGTATGGGTGTTAATTCGAGTTCGAGTCAGGAACAAAAGAAAGGCAGAGAAATCTCTATACACTATCTGTTTTCCAAGTATGCGAGTTCTCACCGAGAACAAGGATCGATTAGCAGTTGCAATCGCGGGTCTTTAGTGAATATCTTGGCTTGTTCGAGTTCGAGTGATTCTGAATCAACAGGTTGCTCAAGCCTTCAGCTCTGAACAACCAACTGTCACTGTGCAGCTCAGGATTTCTGTGAGAATTGTAAGACTTGATAAGGTTTGGGAAGTCAGGACTCAGGAGATATTGCTTTGCTGAATCATATATTAGGCATGATTGTAAAATGGTTGTAATAATAGGGGCCCTTCAATCTTCTTGTAATGTTAATTATGTGTAATCTTATGAATATTTGATACTAGCTTTTAACCCGTGCAAAATGCACGGGAGGTTTTATATAGATATGATTTGTTCCCGTACATAATCTATGTGTTGAATTTTGTTTATTAAGTAGTGTTTTTATTCCAATTTATCTAATTCATAATTATTAGAATCCAAGTATTTAAAGTTGAAAGATTATAAAATGTAAAATTATATATCACGATATTTGTTACAACATTTTAAAGTTTGAAAATCTTATAATTGTGATAAATACATTATGAAACAAAAAATACATCAACATGCACATGAAGTTTTTTGTTTTATAAATTTAATATTTTAGGATGGTCTCGTAAAATTATAGTTTGAATATTAGCTCGTGATTTAAAGTTTTTATAATAATATCGTGTATTAAGAATACATTTTAAAATCGTTTTAGACTTGTGCCACTTGCACGGGAAGTTTTTGTTTTAATAAATTTAAGATTTTATTATTCTCCTAAAATCATGGTGGAAGTATTTAACCCGTTAATCTATAAAATGATAATATAAAATTAAGAATATAAAAAATGAAACATACATATAAGTTTAAAAAGTAAATTTTAATTTGCTATTCATATACAGGTTTTCTAAAGTATGAGTGGTCAGCTATAGGAAATCAATGGTTGAATTCATGATTATTTACTTATATAAAGAGAAAAAATTTGTTCAATACTTTTGAATTGGTATGAAATACTTTTGACATATTATTATCAATTTCAGTGACTATAATCAATGCTTTTAGACTTTAAGAACTCATGAGATAATTCATATAAATTTTAAAACAATAAATGTGTTTTTAAATTTTATGATCTTGTATCGAGAGTATTAAATGTGGCTATGACCCGTATGTTATATAGTTATGATTTTTTTAAATGGCCTTGATATCTGAAAATTTTGCTCATACTTTTAAACTGGCAATATAAAATACTTTTTACATATTCCATCAATTTATTGACTCTGTCCGTGCTTTTAGACTTTGAGAACTACATTAGAACAATTCTATCTAAATTGTAAAACTAATAACTTGTGATTTAAATTTTATAATCTTGTGTTAAGAATAATTAAAACCTGGTACGTTGAATAGTTACAATTTTAGGGAGAAGTGTTTGTTGTTGTAATGATTACTTAGCTTGTGTTCAATCAATATTCTTGTATTGAGAATAATTAAAATTGCCTTATGACCAGACATTATACAGTCATGGTTTAAAGATGTATGGATTATATTATACAATGAATATTAACTACGCGATTTTCATAACTTATAAATATACTATCTAGTATTGCAAGTTGTTCGATATAAACATATAATATAATTTTAGTTATTAAAAGATTTATGCATAATATGATGTAATTGATAAATTTTTAGCAAGAAATCGTAGTGATTTGATTGCGTTTTTAATAGTGTTTTATTAAAAACGTGAAAAATAAATAAATGGTGACATATGATTTTCGTTTTTAACAATTTTTTGAAAAAAATAGATAGATAACTGAGATCATTTCCAAAAAATAAAATAAAATTCAAAGTCTTATTTCAATTTTGAATTTCAAATTTCAAAATTGTAAAAATTACAGCTAAAAATAAAAATATTAGCTGGTGATTTAAATTTTATGATCTTGTATTTAGAATACTCAAAAATTAGCTTGCAACCCATGTGTTGAACTATGATTTATGACATTCATGTTATATCCATGTTATATTTTACAATGTCAACGATCCTGGAGCATTTACTAACAATGTTATATGGAAAAGTTTTTAGTGCTCGCAAAGGTAATATAATAGTGTTATATCGTACAACACATATTATGGTAATAACTAATAATTAAAGATGTAATATAAGAGCCTGTTCTCTTCGGCATAAAACAGCTGGACTGAACTGAACTGATCTGAACTGAATTGAACTAAACTGAACTGATCTGAACTGAACTGAACTGATCTGAACTGAACTGATGTGAACTGAATTGAATTGAACTGAAATGAATAGTGATATGTGAGAGTAAAAGTAATTTCAAGAGCTGAACTGAACATAACTGATCTGAACTTAACTGATGTGAATCGAACTGAACTGAACTGAAAATAAGCTGGGGAGAACATGCCCTAATTTTGGATATAGTTTCATTTTCCTTTGCTCAAGTTACTGATTTTTTTTTTTAAAAATCTCTATTCTCTTCACGTGGCTAAAATAAAATTTTGCTTTTAGATAAATATATAGATTAATCATACTTT
This sequence comes from Beta vulgaris subsp. vulgaris, assembly GCF_026745355.1. Lineage (NCBI taxonomy): Eukaryota > Viridiplantae > Streptophyta > Magnoliopsida > Caryophyllales > Amaranthaceae > Beta > Beta vulgaris. The sequence continues at coordinate 48,277,621 of NC_079208.1, read as the reverse complement.
TAAATGTTTGCTTGAAATAGTGACACTTCATTTATTGTTTCAATACTTGGAGAAAATATTTTCTAAACTTTCCTTAAATTTAGTGTAGATATCATAATTTCATTCTAGGTCATCATACAAATTTGGATTGGTCAAATTCTCTATATATATTTGCCTAATGAAATGTTTTAAAAAACATGGTCCAAAAAATTACACCCTAATTTTATGTAACTAAGTTGTTAATCTTATTTTTTCTTTAAAATTAAAGTCTTTCTACCTGCATCTACTATATAACTTTGTAGATAATAAATCATTTATAACTTAAAATGTACCATTTTCCCCCTTTTGTTTAAGTGGCGTTATATTAATCGATGCAATGGATCAATGTATTATGATTTTTGTATTGATGGAGCAATGAACTCAGCAAATGGTATAACAATATTTTATGATCATTTGAGACTGATGGACATGAACTCATCACGTGTAGTATTATGATTTTTGTATTGATGGAGCAAATGATTTAAAGATGGTAACAAATAAATCTTCCAACCAAATTTCCTTAATTCTTGTACATAAATCTTGTATATGTTTATTTGCTTGATTTAAGGATGATTATAATACTCTTTCCTAATGAGAGGATTGTAATTGATTTACTTAATATTCTTTCCTAGCTTTAAATATTATGGCACACGCCTTGAAGTAATATGCAAACGACACATAATCAATAGATCGATTTCCTCCAATTTACACGTGGCATATGGATTGTGAGAAGGCATGAGAATTTGACATTTGGCGAATTAATTGTGAGGATGACACATAGGATTTATGTACCCAGTTTTATATAGATATATAGATATAGATTGCTTTCTCCTTTCCAGATTAATTTTAACATTGGTCTATTTGCGAGGTTTCAAGATGATTGTAACATTTCTCATTAATTAACAAACTACCATAGTTCTGCTCTCCCAAATGCATAGAACTACTTGAATTTACTAAAGCTACCCCTATTAGCCAGCCCCTTGGTAAATCGACAACATCATCATGGATTGCAAACTTCTTTTAAGGAATTTTATAACTGGTCCATCAAGCACGTGTCTAGATAAGCAAATTAAGTAGTTTGCTAACCTAGGTCATCTAGTCAATTTCCGTTTTGAAGTTAAATTTATGTAATAACTCAAGTTTGCATCCTATTCTTGTAACTGGCGCATTGGGCGTTCTCCTTGAAAAGAGTGTTTCCTAACCCTTCTTTTTCTTACTAAAAAAAATTAAAATAAATAAACTTATGCTAACCCCCATATAGGAAAGCTTTCTTCGGCTTAACCTCCAATTACCACCATATGGTTAGATTTTAGTTAGATAAATTTTTGTTTCATGACTCTAGTGGGGCATTTTTGTAACTATACACCCTTCCAAATTCCAATCTCATCTTTAGCTCGCCAAAACTTGGTCAAATAAAGTTTTATTAACAAAAATGAGGCAAAACCGCAAAACCAATAAGGACAGTGATGGTCATAAGCAATTATATTACTGTTTACATCAGTGAATTGGAATTTATTCAAAAACTTGTGTTTGTGTATAAAGGTGAGACACACATCTTACAGAACTCTTCCACAAAATTACAGTTCAAGCAACTGGCAGAATAAATGTTGAGCCAGTGTAAACAAAGCCTCAAAACTGTGCAATGCTCAGTCAGTAGAATCACAGAAAGGACCAAATACAATCACTCCCTTAGCCATGGTGCTTGAGCAGAGGTCCATTGACATACTTCACCTTCTTTGAACCAGAGAGCTGCAAAGGCGAAAATAATACAGTCAGACGAGATCAAATTGTTTCACGGTATAATGTTGATAAACACACTCCTACAGTATGTTCCCACGAATCGTATCAGTGCAACAGAACCTCTGCAACAGTTCCAGAAGAGAGAGGGGGAGGTGATTTTTTTTGTATCCTACAGAGTATTTCCGTGATGCATTAAGGCTCCAATTTTTATTTAACAAGCATACCTCATGTTTGATCCCATCAATCTTTGGAGGTCAAACTATACACGGAGTACCCTAAAACAATCAATGGACTAGCACTCTAGCTCTAGCAGCAACGTTATCTCAGAAAGCAAGCTTGCTTAACCCTTTTTAAGAATCTATTGTTTTGACTTTTGATACAGTACAAACCACTCACCAGACTTCTACCTCCTAGTACTTGTTCTCGTTCACTAGATAACAAGGTGCAGCTTTTGGCTCACTGTTACAGAATGTTTCAAACCATATTCTGGGTTGCTAGTATACCACAAAATTTGGAAGTACTAATACATACTTCAGTAAGGCACTTCCATGATCAAATGCATAACATGTGTTTGGCTATTGAAAATCTCCCCTTATTGGTAAATTTCATACAAATGGAACAAAACATCAAAGCCATGAAATAATTCACAGAAACAGTCTGAAGATGAGTATTATTGAAGCATAGAAGTCCTAACCTATTTCACGCTTGCCATTGTCAGGGCTATCACTTCCATGGATTACATTCCTGCGTATATAAGGTAAAGTTAAGAATAACGGAGCTTTAGTTGCTATCAAAGTTGCAGCTCAAAGGAAAAGAAGCCAACCTTCCCGTTTGAACTGAAAGGTCTCCTCTAATAGTTCCAGGTTCAGCTTGAAGAGGATCTGTTGCCCCTATAAGCTTACGTGCTGATGCAACCACTCCAACACCCTCCCAAGCCTAGCACACATCAAATACTGCCTCAAACTTTGTACTTATATAAAGTGCAAGCTTAAGCCCAAGGACACAAATAAAGGCCAGCGAATCTTACCATACACACCACTGGACCTGAAGTTATGTAGTCAATCAGCTTCTGATAAAACGACTTAGCCTTCAAATCCTTGTAGTGTTCCTGTCAGAATTACCATAAGGTAAGAACCCATGCGAACCCCAAAGATCCCCACAATAACGAATAATTATATCAATATGCATTGGTCTCCAGTCAGTATCTTGGCTATGCTAAGGGTCCATCCAATCAAGAAAACATAATCATTCTTCGTAATAATGAAAGATAAGTTCCACTTCCAAGGAACTACTTTTCCCTCTACTCTATGTTAGTTTCTAACTTCTAAGTTGAACTTTACCTTACACAACCAAATTATCTAAAGAAATTAAGAACAAACTAATTGCAATTAAAATGAATTCCTAATAACATTGTATCAACAGATAAGATACATCTCTGCTGGAATAAAGGCTAATTTTCCTTCACCCCACAAATAAGTAATCAATTCTCAAGAATAAGCCAAATTCATTGACTATCAACTTTAGTAACAAATAATATTCACATTTTATCAAGTGAAGAAAGCAAATACAAATATAGAATAGACTTAAAAGTGGAATAATTAGAGAGAAGCAAACCTCAGCTAATTCTTTAGGGCACTGGTACATCTTCAATCCAATCAACTTAAAACCCTTCTTCTCAAACCTGGATATTATCTCTCCAACCTTAAAAATTAGAAAATTAAAATTCTATCAACAACACACTTAACCAAAAATTCTAGCAAATAAAACCCATATATCGCTTTAACAATTTTTTTTTTTGGTGAGTGAAATAAAATGTACAAACATACAAGGCCACGCTGAACTCCATCTGGTTTAACCATAATGTAAGTCTCCTCTACTTGCTCCTGCAAATTCCCAATAAATATGAGTAAAATTCAAACAAATTGCTCAAAAATAATAAAAAAAAGACCCGAAATTTAAGGGAGAAAGAGAGAGGGAAAAAAAAATCAACCATGGATGCGACTAAACGAGGAAGAAAGATGTGGGGTGTGAAAGAATTGTTTCGAGAAGAAGAGTGAGTGAGAGGAGATGTTGGGGAATAAGAAAAAAGATGGGATTGAGAATGAAATGCAGCTAATTTTTGTGGGTTATTGTTGCGGCGGAAGAGGATGTTGCTGCGGTGAGTTGGGGAAGAAGAGTTGGGTGGTGGTGATGAAATGCAGGGGGTCAATCCCCTTACAGCTCCCATTGCTTCCATTGGTAAGGATGGGGAATTAGTTTGGGAGGATTTTGGGTTTTGTAGGATGATGTTGTTTTGTTGGTAAAGAGTAGAGACTAAGGATATGAGTTTTCTTCTGTTGTCTTGTTCACAATTCACAAAACTACTTGGGTCTGAATTTGGCAAGAGAGTTGATCATTACCAAACTTGTGGTGCAAATGGACAATCTTGTGTGTGTCCAAGCTATTAACAATCAAACTACAAATGCTATGGATCAAAAAACTACAAATGCTGGTGATTGTACTCACAATTTAGGGGTGTTAACGAGCCGAATCGAGACCAAACATACCTAGGCTCGGCTCGAGAATGAATGAGTTCGAGCTCGAAGCTCGTCTAGCCTAAAAAATTTAGGCTCGGCTCGAGCTCGAAACGAACAAAACCAGGCTCGGCTCGAAGCTCGGCTCATGAAATTAAATTTTTAAAAATTGAAAGAAAATTTAGCTTAACATTAACCAAGACTTTAGATATAAGGCTAATTTTCATTAAATAATGCAAGCCCAACAACCCTATATTCTACTCCTATCTATACGACTATACCCCATATGTAATACAAGAGGTCCCCAACAAAGGAACTCACTTAGGCTCTATATCGAGCAGTGAGAAAAAGAAGAGATGGGTGCTTTAGATTTTTTTTATCATGCGCCTTTTATATTTGGAGATGTGAAGGTTTGCTTTTGCCTCACTGATGTGGGACTTATAAAACTTAACTAAATAATTCACATACACTGTGCATTATTCCCAATATGGGTAGAAGAAAGGTGATGGAATTATATATAGTAAAAGAAATAATTTTATGCTAATCCAAGTTTCTAGGCTTTGCATATTGAATGATTGTCCAACATTATAAAATAAGACAAATCAAACAAGAATTATAATGAACTTAAAGGGTAATAAGATTATATAGGAAAAACAAGGTTGGTGTTTACTTTTGCTATCGATGTGGGACAATACTTTTTTACATAGAGCCTATCTAAAACATTTTACGAACATGTTTGCGAACTTTCGAGCCGAACTCTACTAGGCTCAGGCTCGGCTCGGCTCGCTAAGGTCACGAGCCGATCTCGAACTCGATTCGAGCCCTCCCGAGCCGAGCTTTGACCAAATTTTGACCGAGCCAAGCTCGAACAGTTTGCGAGCCACCCTGGCTCATTAACACCCCTAACTCACATAATTGATTATTGCAGGGATTTTGTTACAAAAAGATATTAGATAATTAAATTCATACAAGATGAATATATAAATGCGAAAACTTTAAGGGATTATGAAATACCTCCAGCCATTGCACAAATTGAAATATTGAGATGAAAAAGATCACAAATGCTTGCCCAAAACCAACGCTTTATCAAATTATATTAATCTTATATATTTAGAATAGTTGTTGAATCCTTCTTCCTTTAGTTAGATGGTGTAGAGATTTTTAGAATGAAGTGGATGCAGTGACCTTTTCCTGAGAGATGAATAACGTTATATAAGGGGGTTGTACCATCAACAAGATCCCTCTTTTCTGTAAACGTGATAACGTTATTCAGAAGATAATGGAGATAGTGGCGAGAAGGGGTTGGGCTTAACAGAATCCAAGTAGAGATAAAGGTGGCCAACTTAATTAATTAATTAAATAATTAACTAATAATTAAAATTCCAACAAAAGATTATTGGGAGGTTAAGGTGATTCATGTCTATTGAGAAGGAAACCGTGTTGCTGATTGGCTTGTCAACGTTGGAGTGGCTCAAACTCTGGAGATTAATTTCGAACTTGTAGGATATTCATATAGCTCTTAATAGATTGTTAGATGGGGATGCTCGAGGTGTGGCTTTCCCTCGATTGATTCCTCCTAAGTTGAAGTCGGTTGTTTTGTTTCTAGTTATAGTTGTTTTGTTTCTTTTCTCCTCTTTTAGGATTTATTCCTTCATTTGCATCAAAAAAACTACTTGGGTCCAACACGGCTATGCTGTGAGTGTTGTGAAATTAGATGGTAGACCGAATTCATCATCATGGTGCACAGTGACATGGTATAAAACGGTGTCATTTTGTTATATTTTGAGCGATCCAATTCAATTTCTCTTATGTGTATAGCAAATGATAGAATTCAAGTTTATTTCAATAAACATTGTAGTATAATGAACACACAATGTTGTTGATTGAACAATTGCAATTTTGGAATGAAAATTAATGAAATTAATTGAATTTCAAAATGTTTTAAAGCAAAAAAAGATCAAGTTTATTCAAATGAACATTGTAGTATAATAAACACGCTATTACTGATTGAACAATTGCAATTTCAGAAGGTGATGACTATTGTGGACTTGTGGGTACTTGACTGCTTAGTAATTGTCTTTCTCGTTTTTTAATTGGGTTTTTTCTTACAAAGGAAAGAAAAATCTAGGCCAACCCCCTTGTAACACCCCGACAATTCTCTATTTTTTCCAAAACATAAAACTTAGAAAATTATCAAAATATTATCGCCGGTGTGATAACGTATCAGCTTTTTTTGCAGCGAAAATAGTAATAAATAAACTTTGAAAATAAAACTTAGTCAATCAAAAAGTCAACTCCAAAATTCAAACGAACAATAAAGTCAAAAGTCAACCTTCAAAAGTAAAAGTCAACCACAATAGCCAAAGTCAACTATGAAAAGTATAAAGTCAACACAAACTCTTCAATTCCCGAACCCATGATGCATCATCTTCAAACCTGTAAACGGCGATGTTCTATACTTCTATTCATCGCGAGAGACTGCTCACCAATTGGGTCATCGATCACAGGATCAATAAGCATAACCATGATCAACACATACACACAAAACACGTAATCAGCAAAGCTGAGTACTACATAGTAAATAAATAAAAAAATCTAACATGATACTAATAAATATTAAGTAAAGATAAATAATAATATAATAACATCACAGACTACTTTTACTGAACTAAACTACACAACTAATCAGTTAATTAATTTAGATAGAATAGTCAATGAAACGAGTTCTCTAAACCAAAACCAGTATTCAATCTATAAAACGAAGTACGGGCTCGACTCCGTACTCCACTGACCTACGATATCATGAACCTTTAAAAGAAAAATAGGACACAATGATCAATCTGGTCGGTTCCAAGAAAAGCCATGGGCTACCACCATGTACTGCAACTCATATTTGTCCAACACTTTAGACATGCACATGTTTAAAGCTATTGCTATTCACGTTTCACTTTACATTGTTAATAATTTATTCACTTGTTATGACTCACAAGTAGGACAAATAATATAATCATCAAAGAATCATATAATTTCATTTTTATCTTAATATTAGATAAGATGATCATCAACTTAACAACCCAAGATTATTTCCAATATTAAATTCATAACCTTTATTTATTTGTTGAACCAAGTCAACAACCAACCAACCTTTCATAGGTGTAATAATCAACTTACCAAATAAGACCCTCGGTCCTCATAAAATAATTAAATAATCCAAATAGAACAATATGATTCAATCATGATCAAAAACCAATATAAATAAAAATTCCTCATGTGAATTAATAAAATAAAGTTCCCAAAACTCATATGCTTGCATCAATCTTCCATACAAATTACATAATATCATTATCATAGTCATCATACATGTTTCACACAACAGCATAAAACATGCAAATACAATTGAATATAAATCACATATGAACTAAAAATAGTTTCCTATACATGATACTACATAATTCTCATCCTTACGCCATAATACTAATCCAATCAACAAATAGGTATGTACATAACTTGTGTAGACAATCGAGAGATCAATTTCACAAACTTCAAAGTCACCTAAAGAGAATTCTCTGCCTAAAATAACCAATATAACCACAAATCAATACTCTATAAATTTCCAGCACCAAATACTCTTTAAATTTTAAAATATTTTAGGGTAAGGTTAGAAGTTAGGGTTTAGTAGTTAATTAGGCATTAATTAGGATTAATTAGAGTTATAGGGGTTAGAGAGGTTAATTAACCCTAATGACTAACAAAAACTTGACATCGTTAGTCATTAAGGTTATTTGGTGCATTTTATTCAAATCACAAGGGGCATCTGGTGCATTTCCAAAACAACGAGGATATCTGGTGCATTTCGTGAAACCTCAGGGGTACCTGGTGAAAAAACTCATATTTCAACGATATTCTTCAATTACTTCTGCCTTGCTTGTTCAAACAACATCGTTCATGATTAATAAATGAGATTCAGTTAAACCCATGCAATGGAAATGACAAAGAAAATTGGAATACCGTGAGAAGAAACCCACCCGTTTCATAGCACATATTGTAAAGCAGCAACCTCATGTTGCCTTTACCAATTTCCTCTTGCTTCTGCACATTCTTTGCTAAACTCACTCTATCTTCAAAATTCTGAAAAGCCCACAAAAATTACAGCAAAAGAAAATTAAAATGTATCAAACCCATTTCAGAATCCAACCCAAAAACATGATAATGCAGAAAGAAGTTGCCAAGGTCTGCATTGAGCACAAATCTTTTGACGAAGATCATCAAATGGTATTTTTTTTTCTTTTATTGGGAAGCCAGGAAGGAATTAAACTGGGTGATGGATATATTTTCTAATGTTTGTCATTGAATATCTAATTTGTTTCTGGACGACCATTACTGTCACCGGTTTCAAAGTGTCGCGCTAATCGCAAGAACAGATTGATCTATACAAGCCATACCTTTATCTATCAATTAGCAATAAAATTCACAGACATCAAAATAATTTTACTCGAGCTGATTATAAGCCTTGCTCATACCGAGCTTCAATGCCAAAACTCCCTTTAAAGATCTGAAATTCTTCATATGATGGAACATCTTGAAAGCCTTGAGAATATTTTTTATAATTATCCAACGTGGGGAGAAAGAGCTTTAATTAAGAGACATAGTGTCATTCAAGAAGTTATTTAGCCTATTTGACATGAACTTGTAAAATGAAGGGGATCAATAAACAATGCTACAGTCATACCTCAAAAAAAGTAAAAACAATGCTACAGTCAGCCTCTAATTTCTGCAGGAGCAATGTAATAGAAGTGTCTCTCAAACCAACAGCAACAAAGCTCCTCTTGATATATCCAAAACCATCGTAGTGACTGAGGGAGCGACTAAGTGCCAGTATAACGGGTTCATAAAAACCTGTTTACCATAGTAGGCACATTCAGACTGAAGATCAAGCCTGAATGTCCGAGACAACAGTGCAACAGTTCTCAGAAGCTTTAAAGAACAACATTGCAGTGTCCACGTAGAAGATACACAAAGTCCTCGGATATGCTTACAAACCCATGTATGTTGGGGAAGCATGAAGTTACCACCGTATATCTCGACTTCTCTAAATACCCTATACAAATGTTTACGAAGTGACCCTCGTTCGACATGGACTAAAAGTAATTGTTTTCAGGTCTCACTGACAAATGTATCACCTGCTCAACTTGCAAAAACATTTCAAATGATGCCAATAATCATCAGTCACCGGAAAAAAGGTCATTCTCTTCCCAATGATACAACAAGAAGAATTAGAAAATGATCCGCTTTTCATTCATCTTCCTTTCATTATATTAAATCAATGAATAATGTTTACATTCACATAAATGGCATGAAAATCTGCCAAAAAAAGGAGAAAGGATAAGGAGCATTAACAAGAGAAAATGAAAAAGGATGTGTGAATCAAATAAGTAGCCATTTACTGTTCCACGTCTACTCCCAAAACAACTGCCACAAAGAATAGGTAGAAGTCATAATCTGCCCGACAATTACTATCAACTATCGCCTGCGAAATGTCCTTCTGAACCAGCCATGTCTTTGTGGTTTCTCCTTGATATCCTTAGCTGTACCACCATAAAAAATTTCAGTCTATATAAATTTAGTATACTAACTCTATAGTGCAAATTATCTAATATTCTATCATCTACTGAAGCAAGGAATACCTTGAAGTCGACCAGCAAGATATAGAGCTTCCTCCGCGATAGGCCGCCATTGTTGAGCACATGAAAAATTCATTCCCATGCCAACACTTAGACCTCTTAATAGGTGCACGGTTCGAAGAACAGAAAACAGTTCTTCAGGAAAAGCCTTCAAAAACAACCAAACAAGAAAGCAGGACAAATTTGAGGTGAAATGTTTAATGTTCGTGGTTAAAAATCAACAGGATAGAATTAAAAAGCATTGTAGACAATCAAAGAGTGAAACAACATAAATCAGTACCTCAACCGAAATCTTTTTAATAGAGGATCCTTCGGAGAAGGGTTGTAGCATTGTAACTCCCGGAGGTAGATTTGTGTCGAACATAGTCTGAGCTAACTTCAGCATTTCATCTTCTTCATTCTCACACTTGCTCACAGTGCCAATACCAAGCTCCCTGTACCCGGACAAGACAAAGATAGTGAGGAAAAGTAGGACCATGAAACTCAGAGAAGCTACTTCCACAAGGTTGTAAGTTGTAGCAACCTATAGCTTTCAATTGCTCTTAGAGGATCATTATCAGCCATAGCAAGCACTAGATTTGCATATCCAAGCCTCAAGTTCTCTGGGAGATCTTTCACTTGCCCATAGTCCAGCAATGCAACCTAAAGACTTAACAAATTCAATAAAATACGAAAATTTATTCACGAGCTTAAATCTACCTAATACAATATGCCAACAGCTTGTAATTTACAAGTACACTTTGCGTCCAACTCACCTCAGAACCTTTACATATTAGAATGTTTCCTGGATGAGGATCTGCATGGAAGAAGCCACTCTTCAATATCATCTGCCCATATGCTGTAGCCAAGCTTTTAAGGATATTCCTGTAGTGTATTGCACATCAACCCAAACAACAGTCAAATCACATCAGGAAACTAGAAATGGTTATATTGGGTTGCATATTCGCAGAATATGAGGGGAAAAAGAAAAAAAATGGATGTGAAGAAGAAATGGATGTATCATGCCATCCATCACTAGAAAAGGGTTAAAACGAGATTGCATACTTCTAGATGAAAAGTAGGCTTACTGCTTTGCTGCAGCTGCAATCCGACCACTAGGGTCGACTCCCCTTTTTGCCATTTCATCACCAAGTCTCAAGATTGGGATACCATCAATGTAGTCCATCACCAATACTTTCCTAATTAAAGGAAAATCAGTTTTAGTAGAGAAAGGGTAGAGCTCGTCCACAGAATACAAAATCGAGATAAATAAGAAGCTGAGGGTATAATATCACATTGAAGATGCAAAATGAAAGCATTCTGAGCACCTCTGTTATTATATAGTTAAGAATTAAGAACATAAGTCAATTTGCGGCTTATAGTAAGATAAGCAGAACCCCTTCCAATCAGGTGTTTGGAATAGTCGCTCTATACACACAAAGAGCGGGTGCACATGTTTTCCTCAATCCCCCCCCCCCCCAATCAAGGGTACCTGAAACTCAAGCTAAATTGCAGTTTTTTGCACATATTATTATACAGCATATATACACTCAAGAAAAGCCATATGCAGTTTGAGTATTGAAAGTCTGAAAGATTATTCACGAAGTTAGATGGACATGACAATGATGAACATGAGTTTGGATATGGTCTAGAGCTGTGTAATTTAACAAAACTAGGGTAGTTAATGGAACAGCTGGTGATGAAAACTTGTCCACGCATTTAAATCACAGTTAGCAGCTTACCTACTGACCATGTCCTTCATAACTCGTGGTACCAGGACAGGACTCTTCTTGTTATTCTCATAGAGAAAATGCCTGATCCTATCCATAGCTGCAGCCTCTCTTGTGAAGTCAAATTCATATGCAATCTTATGAAAGAAAAAAATTACAAAATTCAGGTGAGAAAAACATGGGCATGATTGCTTTAAGAGGCAGAATAATATAAACTCAGAGACCACTAAACTTGATTCATAGTGAAATCAGTTCGGAATATGTAAAATTGATAGCAAGTTAACTACGATAGTTGGCAACTTAAAATTACAAGAAAAACTCTGAAAATTTTTAGTAAATTCCTCAATAAGGCAGCTAAAGATACACCCATAAGGATAAGACAAGTAAGATAATCCTCGCACAACTTTCATCTGGAATTGTCTCCCTTGGCCTAACTACATAAAAGGACTTGTATACATAATCCAAATTACTGCCTAGCTGTGAACATATCCATGACGGAATTCAATTGGATGTATAATTTGTTTACTTGCATACAGATCAGTTAACTAGGGGCACCATGAACCTCTTCAAATAAAGATAAGAGCATGAAAAATATTTTTACCAAGAATACAAGAAGTAATAGAAGATATCCATTTATTTAGATCCAAGTTAACTAGTCCTCGAGTGCATACTGAAGAACCATTTTAGAAATTTGAGAAGTATCACTCTTGAGAACAAGATGTAGGAGGTTTATGCACAGTTGTAACTCTATCCTAAACGATTACTAGTTTATAGAGAAGCAATGTGATGGTACTAAAGCATCTAAACATTTCATATAATTGTTTTTTTTTTTTTGGAAGGAAATCCTATCATCATTCATGACTTAAGTCATAGACGGCCAACTTCCTACATAAACATTTACTTTATCTTAGCTTTAGGCTTGAACAATGGTGATTAAAATAGAAGTGGAAAAAGAAAGCATAATTATTGCCACCTGTTTCTCCATTTCCTTTGTCACGGAATAGAGATCAAATTTAATATCTGTTTTCTGCATGTATAGAGCAAAAGCTTGCAAATTACGAATATCAGTCATCATCAACTCCTGAACTCCTGGATGTTGGACCTAGAAGATTATCAAGCATCAGATAATCATAGAAAAATCAAAGCTTCAAAAGAGATATCCCAGTTATCTACCTTAACAACAACATCATTTATGTTGCCCTTCAACCTTGCACGGTGGACCTAAGTTCGAAGAGAACACAAGAAATACGTAAGATTCAGCAAACATTATTAAGCAAGGATATTCCTATATAAGATAGGGTCAGCTAAATTATATACATATATCTACACGAGAGCAATGGTGCAGAAGGCAGAACTATACTACGCCAACAGCTTCTGTACATAAACATAGAGATTTCAACAATCATAACATCAAGAACAGTCAACAGTTAGCACAGAAACACACTTAATTGAATTTTTTCCATGAATAATGTCAAAGGGGTATTATTTCCTCCTTTTTTGGCTGAACTTGAATTAATTCCATTGACACCGTCCACGTAGCACAGCACACGAGAAAAATATTTTTTTAATTTTCGGCAAAGCAAACCGCTACTGAGAGTAGCGGTTACCTTTAAGCTAATCGCTACTGACGTCTGACGGTAGGGTTAACGAGGTGAAACCGCTACTTGGAGTAGCGGTTTTATACCATAAATCGCTAAGAAGACAAAGGGGGAAATGCGTGCCACGTAGGAGCTGTGCTCCTTGCACGCCTGGCTTTGGGGGTGCCGCCAGCATGCGCCTATTGTCTTGCATTGGTCTTGGTCTGTAATAACTGCTACTCCGAGTAGCGATTTATATGCGTGCTTTATAACTTATCTTAGGACACAATATAACCGCTATTTGAAGTAGCTGTCAACTTCAGTGAAACATTATTACTATTAACTACAGCTTTATTAAAAAACCAAAATTTTGGCGTGCTTCCCTACGTGGATGGTTTCCATGGCATTAGTTTCAAGTTCAGTGCATACGAGAAATTAATATTCCATTTGACATTATTCATGGAAAAAATTAATACTTAATTACATGCAAGCGTAAAAATTTACAACAAATAAGCAGTATAACCTGAACATCTCGCTCTCACCAGATGGCTGGTGGAATCCAGCAACTACAACTAAAGACTATATCACTATAAGAGCATGTACAATAGGGCTCTACAACTAGCTCTACAACTAGCTCTCCAAGGAGAGAGAAAATGGAGAGCCACCTCTTACCCAACAATGGGACTCTTGGGTGTGTCTTGGGTGTCTTTCCATGGAGACACTTTGCAAAGTGGCTCTTGGGGGAGATACCATTTGAGTTGATGGAGAGATAGCTCTCCAATGTGTGGGACCCACTTCTTACTGCAATAACTTAAATTCTATTTTCTTCATGCAACCATTTAATGATCTTTTTTATAAAAATTAAAAAAAAGATGGTAATAATTACTATGTCAACAACTATAATTTTCCTTTATCTATAAAATGAGCCTAATATTGGATATTATATCCCACTCATCTTTAATTTTTTGGAGTGTTTAGGAAAAAAATGAATACCAACTCAAACCCAAATTTTAGAAATACCCAAGTACTCACAAGAAATCAAAGGAATCCAAATACTAGAATGTCCATACCCTGTGTCAATTATATTGATGATTATTCACAAAATAATTATCCAGGTACTGTTAATAATCCTCAATTTCGACCCCACATTCAAACCCAAATCCAACCACAGTTTCAACCTCAATATCAACCCCAGTACCAACAACGTCAAATGAGAAATGAAACAAATAATTCAAATCCAAATGTGTCAAACACAGATCTTAAACTTCCCATGTCCCAACACTTTGAGAGCAACGAAAGTTGGGAGAAATTTCAGTCTCAAAAAGGTTTAGAATTCGTCATAGAGAAACTCATAATCAGCTTCAAGATGACTTGGTACAACATGTATGGAGAAAGTTTGGGGAAACAAATGAATAAGTACGAATATTAGCTTTTCATGTTGTATGAACGTATAAAGGTGTTGTATAATTTAAAAATTAGTTTTTCATGTTGTAGGTTAATTCTTCATTCCATGCCAAATTTATGAAATTAAATATTAGCACTCATAATTAATATTGTTTTTTAAAAATTCTACATTGCATAAATTATGAAAAAGATTAATTTGTAATTATATTTAATTTACATGAATAACTTTATTTATATAACTTTGATCATAATATGAAATGAGGTTCATTTATTGACATGGAAACCACAAAATAATGAAAAGTTGAATGGAGAGCTCTTTAAAGAGTTTTATAGTTGTTGGGTGTTTTTAGACATGGCTCTTGAGAGTAGCTTGAAGAGAGAGAATAAGAGACAGAGTGTGGAGAGCTAGTTGGAGAGACACCAACCATTGTACATGCTCTAAAAGATAAAACTTAGCAAGGATAACCTATGCAAGTCTTCCTCATATTTCTGGCAACAAAGTCAGAGAAACTATACTAAGTGTTGGTGACAATATTTTGGTTCCATGTCGTTTCAAAAAATTAATCTTGTTATATGCTATAGTTGTATTATCACCAATATTCAAAGGGATAAATACATTAATTAATATATATTAAGCTCAAATAGAAGCAGCTTAAAAAGAGATATCTGACATGAGTTTCTCAAAGCGTTCACGATTTTTTTCTTCAGATATATTAAGTCCAAATCCGAATCATCAAAAAGAAACAGTTACTAGAAGTAAAATGGCAAGATTTCAGAACCTTTAATGAGGAACATGTACCTGTGCAATGGAAGCAGAACCAAGAGGATTTGCATCAAATTGGTCAAACAATTCACTTATGCTTTCACCTAACTCTTTTTCTACCACGATTCGAACAACCTCATAAGGTGTAGGGGGAGCTTGATCGCATAGTGTCACTAGCCGTCGCACCCACGCAGCAGGAGCCAAATCAGGTTTTCCAATAATTTGAGCAATCTAATCGAAACCTCGTCACCAAAAGCATTCAGAATATAAACTTAGTCATTTCTCATTAACAAAGGCCGAAGTTTTTCTACATTTCATAAAACTCAATATGTTTTTAAATGGAATTCATTAACCCATGGCTATGCTATAGCAATGAAGGCATACAATCCAAGAAACAAAAAACCATTCTTCATATTATCCAACTAGCACTAAAAAGTGGGCAAAGAACAAAGACTAAACCATTCTAAATCACTCAAATTTACATGCAAGATTATAATCACACTCCTAAGTGACTAATGCCTATATAGAACAATGAAGTAAGCCACAGCACTAAAAAAACAATTGTTGATGTACAATCAACAAAATTATTCAATTACTTCTTTTTCTCTTGCATAAATCAATTCAGGAAATTGACACTTGACAGTATTGTTCATTGTTAATAAATTGATTTGAATTAAACCAGTTCAATTCATAAAATTGGATTGAAAATTTAAACAAATCAAGAAAAGAACAAGAGCAAAATGTAATGAAATTAAGAAAGAAAATTGGAATACCTTAAGAAAGAAGCCACCCATTTCATAGCACATATTGTAAATCTTATCAGCAGCAACCTCATGTTGTCTTTCCCACATTTCCTCTTGTTTCTTTACATCCTTCACAAAACTCACTCTTGCTTGAAATACCTGAAAATTCCCTCAAAAAATTTCCAACAAAAGATAATGAATTTGGCATCAAATCCAACCCAAATACGTGATTATGCAAAATATTAAAAAAGAAAAATCAAAAATTGCAAAAACCCAAAAGAACAAACCTTATACCCAGTATAAATTTCAGCAGTACGAGCCCAGAACTGAAAAGAACGTTGCCAAGGTCTCAATTGACAAGATATCTTTTCTCGAAAATCATCAAATGGAGGAGCAGGAAGAAAAGGCATCTCTTTTTTTTTTTTTTTTTGGTGAAGAAATTGAACTGGGTGATAGTTCTAAACTTCTAAATTTCTGAACGAATGTTTAATTTGTTTCGTGCAAGTGTGTAACTAGTTTGGTTTCAAAGTGTTAGTCAAATTAGTGAAAGAGTAAGGGTAACTGAATAGCAGAAGAGGACACGAAGAAAATTGTGGCTTAAAACTCACAAACTAATGCAAATTGCAATGGATTGGCCATTTTGGAACTTTAGTTTTATGGTCATCAATGAACATGTTTGTCCATTTTTATGGGCCATGCACCGGTTTTCTACGAAGGGATCAACTTTAGGGATTATGTCCAAACTTTTCTCCTCGTCATTTGTGTTATTAGTTGATGGTGAAAAGTTTGTTTTAAAGTGTTACACTTCAATGAGTTTGTGTGATATGAAAATTAAGCTTTCATAGAGGTAAATTTGGCAAAATTCTTTAAGAAAGATTTGGATTTTTTTCCTTCTCTTTATTATCGTATGACAGAGGGAAAAAAGGATGATAAGTTGTTTATGAAATTGGACAAATAATTAGTAATTTCTACGAAATCCTCCAATTAGGAGCAAAATCATCAATAAAAAACACCATTTACTAAATTAGAATAAATGAAATGATGTTATACAAGCCTTACCTATATTTGTCCATTGCTAATAAAATTTATACGTCAAAGGTCTGTTTCAAGTAAAATTCACTCCACCTAATCGTAAGACTTGAGACTTGACCATGTCAATCTTTAATGCTACAACCCCCTCGGATAATCTCAAACCCTTCAATGAGGTGGATATCTCAATTGTCAATAGTTATTCAACGTAGGTTCGCGAATTTAGAGATACAATAACATTCAAGAAGCTCTTTAGCATATATACAAGTACTTTTAACACTAATTTACGAAGCACATCACAAAAGTGATGGGTCGAGAATGATATATTCCACCTCTAATCTATAGTCTCAATACAATAATTTTTTTTTAAAGAACCCATATAGCACCCCACCCCCATGTTGCTGGGCAAGGTTGCGGATAGTTTAGCAAAAGAAGCTTATAAACTAGATGATTACATGAATGTAACAAGGTTTTTTAAGTACACCACCCCCGTGTTGCAAGAATGAGTACATCTCGGATTGTAATGAACTTTTTAATTGGATCGTCTTAATTAATGCTATGTTCGTTTGTTCACAAAAAAACCCAATAGCACAAAGCCCCTCTTAAGATATCCAAAACCATCCTAGTAACCGAAGAAACAACATCATAATCATAGCACTCTTTGTTTTTCCTTCCAAAAGCATACTTAAGGACAACATAAGACTTACATAAGAAACAATATATACACAACCACTTATAGTCAAGTTCATAGGTGCTTTGTCCTCCTGTACATTGTACATTGTACACACAACTCAGAAGGGTTCGCTCAGACTTTACCACTAAGAAGCCTGGTATGAGTTTATGTAATAATTAGCTGATGTATCTTTTACTTTCTGTTATTAGAAATACCTACTTCAGTTAGTTAGTTACAACTAACTACTCTATAAATACTTTGTCAGTAGGTAATGCTTGGGAATAATAGAATAGAGGAGATAATTTTCTCTCTCTTTCCTCTCTCGTTTCTCTCTTCAGCTCATTACAATTCTCATGGTATCAGAGCAGGCTCGTTTCTTGACCTGCGATTAATCTCGAAGTGATTGATTGTTCATATCTGAATTGAAGATTTTAAAAGGAGATTATTCTTCAATTGTTTTTCAATCAATCAATGGCGGAAAAATCTGGAGAAAATTCTGGAGAGAATTCTGTCAATAATGACAGCAATGTAAGTATTAGCTATAACGATCCATTTTACATTTCTAATTCAGATCAAACTATGAACAAGTTAGTTGCAATCAATTTGAATTCAACTAATTTTGTTAGCTGGAAGAGAAATGTAAAACGTGCTTTAATTGCGAAAAATAAGCTTGGATTTCTTGATGGTTCAATTACGAAACCTAATTCTAAGGATAAGGATTTCAATAGATGGATCAGATGTGATTATCTGATTACCTGTTGGCTAATGAATTCCATGGAACCAGACATTAGTGAGAATTTCACTTTTGTAGAAAGTTCAATTCAACTATGGAGTGAAGTTTGTGAGAGATATGGTCAGTCCAATGGACCTCAGATTTATCAATTAAAGAAGGATTTGGAGAAATTAAAGCAAGAAAATATGTCAGTTGTGATGTACTTTGGGAAAATGAAGCGTTTGTGGGATGAATTACAGAACTTAAGGAATTTTCCAGATTGTAGTTGTGGAGCGATGGCTAAGTGTAGTTGCAATTTTATGAAAAAGATAGCAGAATTTCAGGCTGAAGAAAAACTAGTTGAGTTATTGCTTGGTCTTAATGATGGATATGACAATATTATCACTAACATTCTGTCAATGGATCCTCTACCTTCAATTAATAGAGCTTTTGCTTTAGCACAACAAATTGAAAAGCAAAAGCAAATTTCTGGAAGTCAATATTCTACTCAAGAAGTGAGTGCTCTTGTTGTGCAAAGAAATTCTGGTGGAAAAAGAGACTGGAAGAAAGAAAAACTGGAGAAATTGAACTTGCATTGTGATTATTGCAAGGCTAAAGGACATTCTAAAGACCAATGTTTCAAGCTCATTGGTTTTCCTGATTGGTATCACAAGAAATCTGGCTCTACATCTTTCTCTCATAATTCTGGAAATTTGAGTGCTCATGTTGCTATTGACAACAACTTTGATGACATACCTCTGGAATACACTGGTGCTGGACCATCTAGTGCTTCAGTTAACCATGTTGATAGTGCTATGTTGCATTCCATGTTTCAAGATTTTCTTAAAACTGTGCAACACAAGCAAGTTGTTGGAGAATCTTCTAACAACTTTGCATCATCTGCTCATTTGGCAGGTATATCTCTTAAATCCATATGGATAATTGATTCTGGTGCAACTGATCACATGGTCTATGATTCTAATTTATTTACTGTTAAAAGAAAACATGCTAAAGCCATTAAAGTTGGGCTACCTGATGGTAGTTATTCTCTGGTATCTGAAATTGGTATTATTGAGATATGTGCTGGTATTACTCTGTATGATGTGCTACTTGTTCCCAGTTTTAACCATAATTTGCTCTCTGTGGGAAAATTGGCTGATCATAGCAAAATTACAGTTCACTTTACTGGTGATGAATGTGCGTTTGTGAATAATGCTAAGAAAAGGTTGATTCAAGGTTTTAAAGTAGGTGGTATCTATTATCTAAATGTGTATCAGTCTACTCATGATTTACATGCTTGTTCCTCTTCCATAAACAAATCCACATTATCTTCTTCTGTTAAATACATTCCACCTCACAGAGCTAATTCTACATCTAAGATATCTCTTGATATCCTTCATGCAAGGTTAGGTCACCCTTCCATATCTAGAATGAAGTATGTGAATACTTCTCTCTGCTCTCATTCACCTGATTTCTTCTGTGAAATATGTGTGTTTGCTAAACACCACAAATCTCCCTTCCCTAAGAGTATTTCTAGAGCACCTGACTCATTTGCTCTAATACATATAGACCTTTGGGGTCCATATAGAATCAAAACCATTCATGGAGCCTCCTATTTTCTTACCATTCTAGATGACTTTAGTAGAACCACATGGACATTCTTGTTACAGAACAAACAACAAGTTCATAAAACTATTGCCAATTTCTTAGCTCTTATTGAAACACAATACAGTAAACCTATTAAAAGCATAAGATCTGATAATGGGACTGAAATAATACAAGAACAGTGTCTTGAGCTTTTTTGTAATAAAGGCCTATCATCAAAGAAGTATTCCTGGTGTTCCTCAACAGAATGGGAGAGTTGAAAGAAAACACCAACATCTTCTTGAGGTTGCTAGAGCTTTAAAATTTCAAGCTAATATCCCTTCTCATTTCTGGGGTGAATGCCTTCTTACTGCCACTTACCTTATTAACAAAATCCCTACTCCTATCCTTAAATGGAAAAGCCCCTTTGAAATTTTAACCAACCAACAACCAGATTATACATCTCTTAGGGTGTTTGGTTGTCAATGTTATGCTCATAATACTGATAGAACCAAGGACAAATTCAGTCCTAGAGCTATTAAATGTGTTTTCTTAGGTTATCCTTTTGGCCAAAAGGGCTATAAAGTGTATGATCTACTCACTAAGAAGTGTTTTGTATCTAAAGATGTTACTTTTCAAGAGACCATCTTTCCTTTTAAGCCTACTTTTCCCTCTGATTCCCAGATTCCACCCTTACCTACAGTCTCTTCTATACTCTCTCCTATAGATTTGTCAGATCCTACACCTATTACTTCTATCCATGCCTATGTCCCATCTAATGATATTCCTTCTGCATCTAATGATGTTCCTTCCATACAATCAGATGTTCCATCTAATTCTATTTCTTCCCCATCAAATCCTTCAACATCTACACATCATTCTCTTATTCCTAATACTTCTACTGAAGTTGCTAATCCCGAGTCTACTATTCTTGCCTCAAATCATAATAATACACATGACCATGCTCCTCCTTCTTCCATCAGACACTCTACTAGAATCTTTAAACCACCTATCAAATTACAGGACTTTATTTGTCCTACTCCCCATCTTTCTTCTCCTTCTAGTTCATTCTCTGTCACTTCTTCTCCTCCTGTTTCTGAGCCTTCTTCCTATGCACAAACATGTTTAATTCCTGAGTGGCAGGATGCCATGGATAAAGAGATTCTTGCTTTAGAATCAAATGATACCTGGGTGTTGACTTCCTTACCAGCAGGAAAGAAAGCTATTGCTTCCAAATGGATTTTTAAGATCAAGTTTAATCCAAATGGCACTGTGGACAGATATAAGGCTAGGTTGGTGGCTGTTGGCTATCAACAAGTAGCTAGGAAAGACTATACTCACACTTTTTCACCTGTTGCCAAAATATAGCCACTGTCAGAGTTGTTATTTCCTTAGCTACTGCCAAAGGTTGGCCTTTATGTCAATTAGACATAAATAATGCCTTCTTGCATGGTTTCTTAGATGAAGAGGTGTTTATGAAACCCCCTTTAGGCTATACTAAAGCTCAGCCTGGTGATGTATGCAAGTTAAAGAGGTCTTTATATGGTCTCAAGCAAGCTTCTAGGCAGTGGAATAAAGAATTATGCAAGTTTCTCTCCTTACAAGGCTTTGTTCAATCTACTCAAGACTATTCTCTCTTCACTAGGCAAAAAGATGGTGAATTTTTACTCATTCTTGTTTATGTGGATGATATGGTATTGACTGGTACATGTCAACTTCAAATTGATGTTCTTAAATCCTCTCTTGATAAAGCTTTCACCATCAAGGATTTGGGGTCTATGAAGTACTTTATAGGCATTGAAGTTCTTAGAAATTCTCAGGGTACCTTCCTTAGTCAAAGGAAGTACATCTCAAACATCATTCAAGATTTTCAGTTGACTCATAATAGACCTGTTACTACCCCTCTGCCTAAGGGTCTAGGTCTATCTACAGAAGTTGGTGAAGTTCTTGCACAGCCTGAAGCATATAGACAGCTTATAGGTAGGTTGTTATATCTTAACATTACAAGGCCAAACTTGTCCTATACTACTCAACACTTAAGTCAGTTTCTTAGTTGTCCAAGGGAACCTCATATGCAAGCTGCTCTCCATGTTGTGCAATATCTTAAACACATTGTTGATTTGGGCCTATACTATTCTGCTAAGTGTGACTTACATCTTCAAGGTTACAGTGATGCTGATTGGAGTTCTTGTGTGTTTAATTGTAAGTCCTTAAGTGCTTATTGCATGTTTTTGGGTTCTCACTTGGTTTCTTGGAAAACCAAGAAGCAAAAGATTGTGAGCAAGTCTTCTGCAGAAGCTGAATACAGGAGTATGTCCAGTGCTGCTTCTGAAATAGTGTGGTTAGAAGGTTTAATGCAAGATTTAAACCATCAAGTACAGCTTCCTATTAAGTTATTTTGTGATAACTCTGCTGCTGAACACATTGCGCAGAATCCAGTGTTCCATGAGAGGACTAAGCACTTGAATAGAGACTGCCACTATGTCAGAGAGCAGGTGGTTTCAGGTTTCATTCAGACCTCTCATGTCTCCAGTTCACTTCAGCTTGCAGACGTTCTTACCAAGCCTCTCTCAGGTCCTCAACATCAGCAACTCTCTTCCAAGCTTGGTTTGGTTCATTCTTCCCACTTCCAGCTTGCGGGGGGAATATGAGTTTATGTAATAATTAGCTGATGTACCTTTTACATTCTGTTATTAGAAATACCTACTTCAGTTAGTTAGTTACAACTAACTACTCTATAAATACTTTGTCAGTAGGTAATGCTTGGGAATAATAGAATAGAGGAGATAATTTTCTCTCTCTTTCCTCTCTCATTTCTCTCTTCAGCTCATTACAATTCTCACCTGGAGAAGGAGATATATCTAAATATTCTTCTTTCTTCTGTTTTTTAAACCACAATTTCATACATAGTTTAGTTGCTTACACAAAAGTTATATTGAAAAGTCCATACATCATAGAGTTTACATATGATGATATAATAGTAGCAAAAGAATAGCTATAAAAAAAACATAGTAGTAGTAAAAAAATAGCAATTAAATAACAATGACCTAGTAATAATGTATTGAAAAGTAGCACAATACTTATTGTCTAAACTTGAATGAAGGAACGTCGACCAATGTGACCTAGGCGACTAATTCCACGATTCCTCTGGTTTTTCTTACAACATCCAGTAAAATTAGTGCATAATCTAGCAATACACCTCCAAGACATCCTCAAAAAAACAAGAGTAGATTTTCCAAGAGGAATAAGTAAATTGATGACAAGGAATTTGTGAACGAGCATCATTAGCAAAGAGCAGAGAACCACAGTGACAATAGCGATCCAAGGTTTGACAGGGAACATTACTGCGAAAAGACCTGTCATGAAAGTTAACAGAGTTGCAAAGAACGACGCAAGCAGCAACGCGACACTGAAATCCAGTATCATTAATGAATTGTGCCTACTGCTAGTAGCCATGATCCACAGGAGACAGAATAAGACCATCATTGATAAGCACATTGCCACCACATCTGATATCATAAAGACCTGAAATGCTACCTTACTTATGAAAATCGGAATCCCACTAGTTTCGTGGAGTCCACCAGGAACAGTGAATGCTGCTGTGAATGTTATTGTTGTCAATAGAGCTGCTATAATACCCATTGTATTTACATAGGTTTTCATCTGTACTGTAGGAATTCCCCACATGCTCCGAATGCCTATCATTTCATTTTTATCACCAATGCTTTTTTCAATCTGTACAATAATAAGGAAGTTGTTCTGTTAGTAATGAACTAGCTAGTGATGAATTCACTTCAATGTTCAATGGGTTTTTAACAACAATGGGTTATTAGCACAATGTAAATAATATACATAGAGCGCAAGTGGTGGAGAAATAATGCAATAAGTACTTACATCTGGAGGTAGACATGATGATTCTCCTATCAGATCGCCAGGAGTTTTACCAGCCTTGTTTTGTAATTCTAGGAGTTCCACTAGCCATTTACCCTTTGATGATGACTTACGTTCAAGTTCCCAGGTTTCAAAGAAAATTTTTACAAGGTCAAAACGGTTACCTTCAATTGCCAAATGCAGTGGCGTGTTTCCATTTTTATCCTTTAACTTCAAAAGATCTCTTAAAGCCACATCTTGAAGGAGACGAAAGAAATAATAGTCCGATGGATGATTTATAAGCAGGTGCCAAAATGTTTGACCCTTAGCATCAGGAATTTTTGCTGCTTCTGAGGAAACGGTGCATAGAGTTGTAGCTGTAGACAAGTTGCCAGCTTGAAATGCTCTCAGTAATGGAGTCAGACCATCTTGATCAGGCATACGCGCAGCTTCGACATTTGCCCTCACCATTAACTCTATGTCTTCTTTCTTGAATGGCTCCATGTCTTAGGCATTATAAAGATATAATTACTATTAGGACCTTATGATGTAAGAGTACAGAAACTACCATACCTCAGGTTCATCCCTCAAAATGCACTCAACTAAAATGCCTCTTTGTACAGAATAGGCTAAAAAGAAGCAATATTTGTCAAAATAAAAAGACTGACCTGGGAGACTTCTAGCAAGGAGATGCAGGGGTGCCTCCTTACTTTTGTTGACTAAAGTAGCCGACTTTTGATCATGTCCTAACAATCTTATAGCCAATCCATTGTTATTTGCTATGAGTGCTTCATGGAGAGGCGTATTGCCTTTTGCATTCTGCACCAACCATGGTTTGTCATAACGAGCATCCTTGCGGTTGGCCTCTTCTTGATTTTGAAGGATACACTGATTGCATAACGCCAATAACACTGACAAAAAGCCTGATTGCCACAATGGTGAATAAACAAAAGCATCATTGTTCTGCTGGGCGTTATCTTGATTTCCTGAGGCAACATAGATTGAGGTATCAGGACGATTTCGCACCAGGACATGAATCGGAGTATCCCCTTTAAGGTCTGTTTGAGAAACAAGTGCTGGACATGAGCTTCCAAGTACTTGTTGAATAAAATCTACAAAGTCGTCTTGCATTATATGGCTTTCATTCTTTATGTGCATTAATCTATGAAGGACATTCCTTCCCTCAGAATCTTGTGAGAGTAAGAAATCCATTCCTAACCTGCTCATTCTTTCTCTTAGAAAAGTTATGTTTGCTTTGTCTGCTGCTTCACATTCCTCCCGTGTCATTTTTCGTTTCCTTAGTATCTGCAAACACATTATCATCAACTTAGAGAAACAGGAAGGTGATGATAGGAGGACAGTAAAATATTATAAGTCCTATCAAGTACTAGGTTCTAAGCTCGTGCAACGCACTAATTCTTTTTGTTTCATTCTTTATACCGGGTCCTAACTTTAAAGAGATAATAAAAACACAATAGGGCCAGAAAAAGTGTGAAATTTATAATCAGCAACCAGGATGACTCCTACCTCAAGCAGATTATTTTGTTGAATTAGAGATGCTGCTGAGGTGCCTTCCATGTTTCTGATGCTGAGTTTGGTTGAGGATTCCAATAGAACTCGCACCATATTTATGTCCTTATTTTTTGCAGCGATGTGTAATGGTGTATTTCCTTGTTGGTTCTGGTAATTCCTAAGGGCGTATATCTCTTTAAATTTGAGC
Organism: Beta vulgaris subsp. vulgaris; assembly: GCF_026745355.1. Lineage (NCBI taxonomy): Eukaryota > Viridiplantae > Streptophyta > Magnoliopsida > Caryophyllales > Amaranthaceae > Beta > Beta vulgaris. The sequence goes on along the minus strand of NC_079208.1, from coordinate 48,251,885 downwards.
AGGTTTATACCTTCTTGGTAGTTGGGCATCTTACTAATCAGAAGGTGTAAGATGGAGTTTCCAGAAGCATCACAGACCTCTACAGACTGCGGCGAATGGTAAAGTATGGTTCTTATCACCTGCATATTGTAAGGAGTGCTGAGTGATGCTGCTCTATGAAGAGGAGTTGAACCTTTTGCATCAGGCCAACATGTTACACAACTTCCTTTTTCTACCAGAAAATTTATCATACTTGACATATCTTCCCCAGTTACAAACTTTATCACCAAAGCTGCTCCTCCCTCGTTGATTGGTTGTTTTACTTTGGTCATAATTGATTCGCTCTCAGCTAGGGATTAACAAATACACATCAGTAGTTAGAAAGGGTTCGTTACCATATGGTCAGAAGGCAACAGTAGCTGATACAGAGATGAAAGTTATAAGTTTGTAAAATATAGAACTTTGTATGAGCAGCTGAAACTTTATAATTACTTTTTCGAATATACTTCATCCATGTCAGTTGAAAGTTAACATAAGAGAAAAGCACGGCAATTGTTTTAACTGATATGCAACATAGTTGTGTTCGTATCCTTTGTGGTATGATACAGGGATTTCTTGCTACAATTGAAAAGCACAATAGCTTTCAAATATTATTTCCAATGTTTGCTAATTGTTGCTACCACCACCACTACGTATGTGTTGAAACCCATTAAGTGTCCACTTGTGAGTGTCCCACATTGGAGAAAGAGGAGAGAATAAACTACTTTATAAGATTAGGAGTTACTCCTCCTATCACCAATTGGTTTTAGGATGGAACCTTCTAGCTTGTAAGTGGGCTAAACTCTCCTCCTCCTTATTGGGTTACCCAGACCCATTTTCATCTAATCTGAAATTTAACACTATGTTTACTAATTAATGCTATGATCAAATAAATATTACAATCACGTTCGTTAGTATTGAAGTCAATATAGCCCGTCATATTTTTATTGGGACCGTCAATTCCTATCATTCTTGGTATACTAGTTATCTACTTGAGGGATGGGGTTGATTGGGTTGGTAAGGTTTTGGCCTTCCACCCTCTAACCCCTTCCCTTGGGATTGATCAAATGGCAATCCCAAGATAGGATCTTTTTGGAGAGCCCACCAGGTAATTTACCATTGACTTCTGAAATATTCACATACCCCAGTTAGAGTCACGACCACTAAAACAAGGTCGGAGTCATAGCACTCGACTCATGCGAACCCCTTTACACTTCTTATACGAGAACATGAGAATAGTGGAACTATAATCCACTTTAGTGAAATTGAAATCCTTTTTCTTGAAACTATAATCATTTTTGAAGATTGGCCCCGTAAAGAAAAGATGGTTATAATTTAGTCAAAATGGACTAAATATTGGTTGAAAAGGATTACAACAAAGTATTCTCATGTTCTCATATAAGGATTATTCTCACGGGACTCCTATATATATATCAATATATGTCACACACACTAAGTTAAAGGGAGAAATAGACTATCAAAAAATGATCAAAATTATATTTCTTGTCATGCATATTCAACAGAACAAAAGACAAACATTAAATTCACCCTTAAAAAAAGCATACAAGCTTGAGAATGAAGCAACTTACAATAATTAACATGGTGTTTGATCGCAAGATGAAGGGGTGCTTCATTTGAGGCATTGATAATATAAGCCAAGCCAGGATCCTTCTCCAACAAAAATCTGGCAATCTTGACATTGTCATGAATAATTGCAACATGAACAGGAGTGTTTTTCTTGGTGTTCTGCATCCTCCATGGCTTCTCAGTGGCATCATCATGACTTTGCCTCACTTCCTCAAAGTAATTAAAGAGTAAACTCACAATGCTTAAGTTTCCGACCTCAGCAGCAACATGAAGAGGGGTGTTTCCTTTGCAATTCCTTTCACAAAATAGCTCATCATTAACAGGAAATCTCCTTAGAGATTCTTCTATGAAATCATGTTGCTCGTGGCGAATTGCTATGTGAATAATATTGTTTTTCCAATGTGTTTTCTTACGTAAATATTCGTCGCTTTGAGCTTCAGCTCGAAGAATCTCTACATTGCCTTTCATGGAGGCAGCATAGAGTTCCTTCTCCATTTCTACTGCATGATTTGGATTTTCCATGCTTCCAATATCTCAGACTTTGACTTTTTTGCTCTTTGTTATTATGTTTGAGAGTAGAGTTATAAATTTTCAGAAGACAATTTATAGAATCAAATCTTCAAGTAATACACGATGTAATTGTTGTACTTAAAAAAAAGAAGACTCAAAGTCCACGATGTATCTCTGAATTATTAGAAGTTAAATTATGATCTCTCTGAAATATCATAAGCTAAACCATGTTACTACTTACTAGTGGTGTTTATGTTCTGGGTACCTTGTTGACTAATTAGTACTAATATTATATTCAGTAGGTATTACAGTAATAGTATTAGATAAGTTAGTAAATCTGGTCAACCCCAAACTCATAAATTTTTTCTTGTCTTCTAATTTTACTTGTGTCTAGCCAGCTGTTGTAGGGGATATCTAATCTTTTTTGGTTTCATACAAGAGTATTCAAGATACTTATACGTTATACCTCCGTTTCCGTTAAACTGCAACATTGTCATTTGTCAATGTGAATAAGAAGAAATACAAACTGACATGAGCTAGTTTTGTGTTAGACGATCTGACTTATTTGGTCAGACCACTTAAGCTTTTAAACCTTTCAAGCATTATTTTGTAATTACCTACTAATTTTAAAATTTTTATGGATAGATAAATAATTCTTTTGACTTAAATCCTCTTTTTTTAGCTTATCGTACTACTTTTTATTTACTCCCTTCGTCGCAAAAAGATCTAAACACTCGTTGGAACACATAGTTTTAGGTGATATATTGTAGCATGATTATCATATGTTATTTTATTAACAAAATGAAAGTGTTCAAATTAATTTAGACAAAAAAATGTTCTCTAAAACGGAGAGGGTTCCTAATTACCGTTTGACCACGAGACCTTTGGAATTGACACATGTTGGTTGAACTAACACATCTTTGTTGAGCACTAGTTAGCGTTTATATCGCCAACAAAAGATATTTTGCTAATGTCCATGGACCATATAATATAACGCCATCCTCAGAAAAAACCAATTGGTAGATGGTGGATTCAAGGGCCAAAACGCAACCCAAAAATCACAAAACGCGTGAAACTAATATACATCAACTGTTCTCCAATGAACATGTAAAACTAATAAATCAACTGTTCTCCAATGAACATGTAAAACTAATGTACATCAATTGTTCTCCAATGAACATGTAAAACTAATGTACATCAACTGTTCTCCAATGAACATCGATCTCGACGATTCTCCTTTGTTAACATTTATCTTTATGTTTCTTAGTTTTTTTATTGCAGATATTAATTTGTTCATTGTGTTTTCTTTGTCTGTTTTTTAGGTTAAGTGATTGTTCATCAAATATTTCCTCTTATAGTCATCTTTTTTTTTTTTCTTGTTGTTCATTGCTGATTTAGATGTTCATTGAGTCTCGTGTGGTGTTCTTTTGTTATTTTGCTTAATTTGTTCACCGAGAATGTTGTTTTGTTCATTGAGTTGAATGGTGCGCACAATTTAGATGATAGACTCGTGTCTACAATCTAATTTGCAGAGGAAAAACGATTTCTTCATAAATTTTCACTACAACTCTAAACTCATTATGCTACCTATAAGGCTATAAAGAAGCTAATGGGACTCTTTCCTTACAAAGTTGCCTATAAATCATAATTATGCCACCATTTACAGCTAGATATTGACAATTTCACATGAAGGAAGGAAACTTAAACATTATGTAATCAAAAGATTAAATAAATCAAGCAAGCAAGCCTATTTAAAGTGCTTACCCGCAAAAAGGATTATTTTCACACCAAATTGAAACATAATAGTTGATATAACCCAACAAACTACCAGCAATTTTAAAATTATATATAAGAAAGGTTATACAAGACGCCAAACAAAGCATATAGTATGACATTACCAAAATTATAGATAATAGAAAACTAATTTAACAAAAAAAGAAGAAAGATAACCTTATGAAACCAAAGTGCACCAGAAGTCGCCTTTGAATAATTAGCTAGGAGTTGATGAGGTTGCAAATAAAATGTTTGATGCATGTTGAATTCTTCAAACTTGATGAAGTGTGCAGTAATAATGCGAACTAATGCGAAGATGAAGAGTCAGTACTAATCAAAGTGTAGACATGCAACAGAAAAAGAAGATATTTGAGGGGATCGGAGAAGATTGGTGGAGAACTGAAATTGCTAAATTATATAGAAATTGTGAAAAAGTTAATTACAAATGTTTAGCAAATTCGAAGGTGAACACGATTGCACCTTCCTCTAGGGCCGCATGGTGCAAAATGGTAACTTTTTTTATTCCAATGAATATTTGTAATTTTGGATTGAACATTTGTGCGACTCAGTTCAATTTCTCTTTCCTCATTAACTTTTTCACCTCATGTGTATTACAAATTAATAAACATCTAGTTTGTTCCAATAACATTATTTTTTTTTTGCTCCAAATGAGGTACATAGATACCAAAAGAAATAACATTTTTTTTTTGTTCCAATAACATTATAGTATAATGAACATACGATATTATTGCTTGAACATTTGCAAATTTCGGATGAACATTTATAAAAAAAATCCAGTGTAATAAACACATTTTTCTGTTGAATGAACAATTGCAATTTTGAATTGAACATTTCGACTTATTGCAAAATTCAGTATGTTTATGAATTTTCAAATTTCAAATTCAAAATATGTTTCAAATTTACTATAGTTCATTTCTCACTTCATTTGATCTACTGTTGATTTAAATTGTTAGTTTGTTCATCCAAGTTCTTCAAAATGTTCTTTCAAATTACTTATATGTTCATTGCAATGAAAATCTATGTTGTCATTATTATTCTTTATAATGTACAAATATGATTTTACAATGAACAACATACTATGTATCATGAATAACCCAACTAAATAGTTATATAATTATCAAAAAAATAAGTAATTACAAAAGATGATAGATTAAAAATGTAATATGTATTCATGGGTAGAAATATAACCAAAACAATACAATATGTCCCATATAAACATCAGGATCTTACAAAAGAACATTTATTGTTAACTAAATACTATTAAGTTCATTAAGAAGATATTCTTGTTTCTGAGCTTTCTCCCATTTTCGATGATTTGATTTGTGATATTTCGACAATTTAACATATCATTACTTATCTGAACTAGTCAAAGTGAACTGATACAATAAAGAAAAGAGCAGTAGTTAAAAACAAAATTCTTAAAGTTTATAATATAATTAACATAATCTTTCAAACATACAATGACATATTTTAATAATATAATGAACATGCTCCCAGACACACAATAAATAATGACCAAATGTAAAGAGCAAGTGACTAAAATGATTTTAGTGAATACATGCACTAGTAGAATAAATGCTTATTGTTGCGGTCATTAAGTGGCATATTACGGAGGTTTTTGCCGCGCAGCAATTAAGGGGCAGCAATAAGAAATTAATATATTGTTGTGGTTTTAAACCGCAGCAATATTTGAATATATTCCTGGGTAAAACCGCAGCAATATGTATTTTTTTAATTAAAAAAATTTAGAGCATATTACCAAAAACCGCAACAATATGTACCACAGTTCAAAAAAAATATTCGATATTCATATACAAAATTAGAGTGTAAAAAAACACTTAACTAAAACACAAATGAGATCAAATCTGCCTTCACCCAAAAAAACAAACATATTATATAGAACACTAACCTAAAAAAAATTGACTAACTGATCTACTGCATCTATAACACTAACCTGAAAAAATCAAATCTCCATTCACCAAAAAAATGAAAAATGGAGATCTGGAATGCTGAAACGAAAAAAAACAGAAAAAATTGCTAACCTAAAACAATGAAAATTTACAAACCGATTTACAAAAAACGATAAAAAAATGAAAAAAAAATTGCTGAAACAAAAATTACATTAAAAAAGGAAAATTTACAAACAATCTGGTGCGAACGAAAATTTACAAACGAATGAGGAACGAATGAACCGACGAACGAATCTGGTTGTCGGTTGTTGTTAGTGCGAACGGTCGACACGCGTCTGGCGGACGAATGAACCGATGAACGAACGAATCTGGCGGACGAACGAATGAATCGTGGTTGAAGACGAACGATCGACGGTCGTGGTTGAAGATGAACGGTCGTGGTAGAAGACGAACGGTCGACGGCCGTGGTTGAAGACGAACGGTCGACGGCCGTCGTTGACGAGAGGATAAGAGGGTTAGAGGTGGAGAGGGGGGGGGAAGAGAGGAGGAGAGAGAGAGAGGAAGAGAGGCGTGTATGAGAGGAGAGAGAGAGGGGAGGAGAGGTGTGAGTGAGAGTAGAGAGAGGAAGAGAGGAGTGCTTAAAACCCTAGGTAAATTATTATATTATTAATTTTGAAAGCCTATTGATGCGGTTTTTTGTAGGAACCGCAACAATAGGTTCAAATAATAATCTTTTATATTATTTTAATATATTGCTGCGGTTTCTTGTAAGAAACCCAAGAAACCGCAACAATATGTTTGGTCAAATAGTCAAAAAATTTCAAATAAATTTCGTCAAACCATATTGCTGTGGTTTTTGGCCAAAACCGCAACAATATGGTTATTTTATATTTTTCCTTTCTTTTTACGTTATATATAGTTACATATGGGTAAAACCACAGCAATATCACCGCTAGGGGTGAAAGTTCGGTGTGCGGTTTGGATTAGGTGCTAATCCAATCCGATCCGAATAAAATTTGGATTTCAATTTTTCAATCCGAATCCAAACCAATTAGGGTCTGAATCCGATCCAATCCAATCCGAAATTTCATACTCTAGATTGGATCCGATCCGAAAATCCGATTTTTTTAAAACTCTAGTTTTTCGATGAAATGAATTAAGCACAACGACAACTTAGTAGCTTTAGGAAATAATGAATTAAGTGCACTTGGTGTTTTAGGGAAGGGTTGAAGTGCTATGTTTATTGGGCTATGGAGTAGGTTTTTTATAAAAAAAAAATCAGTTAAGCACTTAAGCCCAATCTAGATACATAATACAAGCCATATTACTATTTGGTTATATTGGATTTTTGGATCCGATTGCCCTCAATCCAATCCAATCCGAAAGTCCAATTTTTCAAAAAATCTCAATCCGAACACACTTCAAACCCGATCCGAATTACTAATTCGGATTGGATTGGATTGGATTTTGGATTTTATCCGAATAACTTTCACCCCTAATCACCGCAACAATAAGCAATTATTCTACTATTGATGTTAGTAATACAATGAACATTGGCCTAAAATATGCACATTGTACTTATAAATAGTATAATAAACATCATATAATGACAGAAAAAATATTTGTACATATATCACACATTTGTAGACTATTATATGATAACCAACCCACCATAAATTCATATCATTTCATTGAATATATTACAAACACATAATAAACATATGACTAAAATGTAACAAACATCTGACCAACATGTGTTTCAGCGAACATATGCTAATATGACAATGAACCTATGCCATAATTCATGTTATTAATGCAATTAGTATGTGTCAAACACACAACGAACATATGAACAAATGTGCTTAACATTTGAACAAACACATAATAAACATATGGCTAAATATAATAAACATATAAGTAACACGAATTTAATGAGAACATTATAATAATACAACAAACATATATTTAGGGTATAATGAACAGTAATTGGTTTTTGTTGCTTTTTTTTTTCCTGATGTCGAACTCGTTCATCCCCTTCATTCAATGGGTTCTATTCTTCATTCATTGGGATATCAATTGCAAGGTTGTTTTCATTTTTTTTACAAACCACCATCAAGATCTTCACTAGAAAAGAGGAAAACACATAAGCAATAAGTGCAAAATGTAAAGAAATGTTCTCTTTCCTTATCAAATGCATAGTTTTAATACCTTATGCTGTCGATTTCACTTTGCAACTCGTTGTGTTCATCTATATGTACGAAAAAATTGTGCAAGAAAAATTTGAAGAGTTGATGAGAGCAGTTTGAGAAAAATTAGAGAGATATCGAAGGATCTAGAAAGGAGAGAGAAACACTAGTGGAAAAAAATTCAACCGTTCCGGTCAAAATAGACCTTACATATTCGATTTTTGGTCAGGAACGGTTGGGCTAGGAGCGGTTGGTCAAATGAGGAGAGGAAAGAGAGAGAATGGGGAGTTTGGAATGGGGAGTTATTGAGTTAGGGTTTAGAATGGGAAGTTAGGATTAAGGTGGAGGATGAGCTAAATTTATACAAAGGAGGTTGGGCTAAAGAATCCAACATTGGGCCTAAATTTTTTTGGGCCACAAATCGGACCAGTTTGTGGCCCAAAAAATTGCAATTGTTTCTTGAAATTTACAGATTCGGTTTAGGGATAAACCGAATCAGTTGGGTTGTGACATTTACGGCCCGTTTGGTAGTTGGTCATAAATGGTAGTAATGGGAATGAATTCATGTGTAAATTTGTGAAAAATATCATTGTCCATTCCCATGGTAATGCTAATTTATCCTAAAATGTCCACTTTCCTTCTTGAATTTTCATTCCCATCCAATACCACCTTGTAGGGTGGTAATGAGTGGTAATGAAAATTGCTTCCATTTGGAGACAAAAACACAAGTTTAGGGGTGAGATTGCTTGCCCATGGAGAAAAAATGCCTCCCCATGGAGATTTTAAGGGTGCTTCCCTAATAAAATTACACTTAAAATTCATTCCCATTACCGCAATTTATTAACAACTACCAAACAGGCCGTTAAGGTTTTTTCCATTAGTGAAAGTCTCTGAAAATTTGTGTGGAAAAATGAAAATAATGAATTCAAAAAATAGGTTTTATGTTTTTCAGTGTTCATTGGAAATCAAAAGGTGTTCATTTCGTGCGTTGTTAGTTTAATGAAGTTGTGTTTTATGTTTTGCTGACCTGCGTTTTGACCCATGCGCACCTTGATCTAGGTACACCTATGTGCACCATCGACGGATTGCAAATGTTCAAATGTGAACACTTTATTACTTTTATTTTTCTATTTTTTTAAAGGTAAGAAAAATTCTCTTACAAGGAAGGGAATATAATTAGAGATCCTTCTTGTAAGGGTCAAGAATCAAAGTATCAAACCCTTGTCATAACATCAAGAGGAAGGAACGCCTTACAACCAATAGGTCAACCTAGAGGTGATTATGGGTCGGGCCATCCATAAAAAATTGTCCATTAGTCGGGTGGATCGGGCCAAAATTCGGGCCAATTTTTTTGTATCCGAAGTCCACAATTTCGGGACAAAAATAGCGGAATCGGGTTGCGCTGAAAATTAGACTAAAAAGTAATTTTTGGCATGCCCAAAACACGTCCCAAATCCAAATAATTTGGGTCGAACCCGAAATCTGGACCAGAAGATTCTTCCCAAACCCAGAAAAATTTCGAACCGGACTAATTTGATCAATTCTAAGCCAACCTTGATCCTAAACAAAACTCTTTAAATGAATAATGCCTAAAGTGTAATCATTTTAGTGCAAAAAATTATACAAAACAGTGGCAATTTGGTTAAAAAGGAGAAAGTTGCTTAGAAATTGGTGGCAAATTGGTAAATAAGGTCAAATAGTTGATTACAAAAAGTTATTGAACCATATCAATCTGTTGAGAAAGCTAGTCGTATACTCCCTCGATTTTTTTTATTTGCTACATTTTCTTTCCTAATTTTCAAGAAACAACTTCAAACTTTTCTATCTTGAGCTACATAAGAAAAAACTATAAAAATTATATATTTGTAATTTTTTAAGTGGTGAGAATTCAACCCTTGTCACTAGAGATTGCAATGGATCGGAGATGAGTCGTCGGGTGAACCTTCATCCGCCCCATCACCCGCGACCCAAATCTCCATCCAAAACATTCATCACCTGCCAAGAAATTCACCGAGATCCGCTCCATTCATCTACCGCGGGTGGGGCGTTTGGAGCGGATGGGAAAGAGGTGATACTAAAAAAACTATTTTAAACTTAACAATTTTAAAGAAAATAATATATGAAAAATTAAGCATAATCTCATAGATTAACAATAAAGTGACTATATATATATATATATATATATATATATATATATATATAATATATATATATATATGAAGTGAGTTCATATGCGAATGCATACTTACATGAGAAATGAGAATGAATTTTACGCGCTATAATCTTATGAATAAGTGATGTAACTCTAATGAAAAAGTGATATAACTAAAAAAAAAAGAATATTAGGAAAAAAATTCAAATTTTTTTTTTCTTTTTTGGGCTCAAATTTTTTTTAGGAGGGTATAACTCTAATGAACAAGTGTTGTAACTCTAACAACTCAATCGTGTGGTTGAGATTCATTCTGATTTCTCATGTAAGGAGCATTCTCATGTGATCTCCCCCCCCCCCACACACACACACACACATATATATATATATATATATATATATATATTATATATATATATATATATATATATATATATATATATATATATATAATATATACACATATATATATACTTCCTCCGTTTTTTTACTTGCAACACTTTCCTAAACGGGAAATAATTAATTACTTAGCTTGCAACACTTTCTACTTTTGCTTTTCCTTTCTCTCTATCTTTCTCCAATCACATGGGACCCTCTTTTTTTTTTTCCTCTTTACCTTTCTCCTACCCAAATTTTGCATTGGAGTTGATGAAAAAAAAAGTGTTGCAAATAAAAAGAAACGGAGGAAGTGTGTGTGTGTGTGTGTGTGTATATATATATATATATATATATATATATATATATATATATATATAAATATATATTATATATATATTATATATATATATATAGATATAGATATACACACACACACACACACGAGTGGATGGATGGAACGGGTGATGGGTTCCAAAAATATCATCCATATCCGACCCGACTCACCACCCTATCCACCCATCACCCGCTTTACCGTGAGTTTTCACCCATTTATTCGGAGGGATGGGTGGATAATCCACTCACCCATGGATAATTGTCAGCTTTACCTGTCACGAAAAATATGTAAGGAGGGCTTACAACCTCTAGACTGACGTTGATCATGATTTGTAAAATACACATTGAGATGAATAAAACAAGAACCCATGTTAATATTTTTTTTTTTTAAAATGAAAAGTGTCCTACTGGGTCGGAATCTCGTACAGGTTAATCTGACCGACTTATCTACATATGTAAGACCCTTTGGAGGTGGGGAAGGAGGGAGGTAAGGGAATCCCACCCCCAAAGACCAAAGTGTCTTTTTAGGGCTTGATCCCATAACCTCAAGGTTGTGAGATACAAATCTTACAACTAGACCAAGTACTACTTAGTTGTTTGTGTGTATAGTGCCTATAATATTTATACGTTTCAGGGGCATTGTTGATCGAATGTATCCCAATGAGTCGTCTATCATATAGTTGTAATTGTTGTTATTTAGTCACGAAAAAAAGGAAAGAAATATGGAGAAAGTGAGTTTTTATGATCCAATAAAAAAATCAAAATTCTTTAGAGAATGAAGCAAGTAAAAAAAAAAAGAAAATTTTAGATGGTGGCCTTCAATTTTTAATTTTTCTATATAGTGACAAGGCAAAACAAAATATTACACAAAATGACTCCAAATTTTGACAAATTCTATCTAGTGACCTTTTTTTTTTTGAATAGTAAAATTAATTCATTAATAAAAAGTCATACGACATCTACATAAGCAATCGAATCAAACAAATACATAAGTTGAATCAAACAAAAATTTCCTTCATAAAAACTACGATCGTCAACAAATCTTGCAATGTGGAACATCTCCGCTTATATCGCTGGAAAATACAGCCTTGTTGGAGAGACAATCTAACGATCCCTTGTAGTCGTGAGGATGATTTCCGTCGGATTCATCTGACCGTATTCGAAAAATTGATAACCTTTGTGATCCCGCATAATTCTTCACCAACAAAATAATTTCACGGCAATCCATTAGATCTAGTATCCCGGATTGTAACCTGTAGAAATTCCCCCTCTAAAAGAGGAGAAAAACCCTGTCTTTCGAAGGAGGTCGAAAAACCTTGTCTTTCGAAGGAGATCGAAAACCTTTTCTTACGAAGGAGATCGAAAACCCTGTCTTTCGAGGGAGAAATCGTTATTGGAAACCTAAAAACAAATAAAAAAAGCAAAGGTGGGGGCTTTCCAACGGTAAAAACCGATGGAAGCCCCTTTAAAAATCAACAATGGAGGCTAGGGTTTTTGAAAGTAGAGAGGAGAGAGGGGAGAGAGAAAAACTTCTATCTAGTGACCTTATTTCGCTAATTGGTGGCTAATCCGTTAAACTAACTCTTTCGCTATCCTCCCTCATCCCACTTCTCTCTATAAACCCCAATCCACACCCCTGCGCCGCCACCCAGGCCGTGAACGAAGGCCAGTGGGTCAACCCACTTCGCACCACCCCAAATTTGACCCTCCTCCGCCGCCGTTGAATCTATCACGAATGAAGAGAGAGAAAACAAGATGGAGGAGTTCTTGGCATCGAACCTGTTAATTGTTGTAAGCTACAAAATTCTAGAGAAATAGGAGAGAAGAATTTAGAAGAACTTTATTATCTCTCTAAAAAATTTGTACATAATTGAATGAATGGAATAGTAGAGAGAGGATTGTAGTTTATATATACACTACTTACAACAAGCTCAGGCAGGTGGTTATAACAACCATGTAACTAACTAACTGATATAACAAATTGAATAAATAAAGTAATTAATTTAAACTGATTTGCTGAGCTGGAGGAGTATTGTCCAATACCCCCCTCAAGTTGGGGGTGATTGAGTTGAAGAATCAAACAAGCCCAACTTGGAAAGGAGGTCCTTAAAATGAAGTGAAGGCATAGATTTAGTAAAGACATAGCTAACTGTGATTGAGTATGCAGATAAGTGAGATGTAAGAGGCGTTCTAAGACTTTGTCACGAGTAAAATGACAATCTATTTCGATGTGCTTAGTACGTTCATGGAACACATGGGTTCTTAGCAATGTGGAGAGCACTCTGATTATCACAATGTAGAGAAATAGGCTTCAAATTTATTACACCCGATTCCTCTAGTAATCTAACTGTCCATGCTACTTTTGAGGCAGCTGAAGCCATAACTCTATATATATTCAGCTTCTGAAGAGGATTTGCTGACAATAGCTTGTTTCTTGGATTTCCAAGAAATTGGTGAATTACCCAATAAGAGAATGTAACCAGTAACTGACCTCCTGGAATCTGAGCATGCAGCCCAATCAGAATCTGAAAAATGCTGAAGTGTAAGAGTGTTTGTTGCTCTAAGAAGGATGCCTTGGCCAAGAGGGTGAGAGAGATATCTGAGGGTATGTGCAAAGCTTCCCAATGAGATGTTCTAGGGCAGTGCATAAATTGACTGAGAGTTTGGACTATAAAAGCCAAATTAGGCCTGGTACAATTGAGAAAATTCAACTTCCCAACTAAAGATCTATAGGATTCTGGATTGGTGGGTAAGTCACCACTAGTGGCTTGTAATTTGAGATTGACAGGGAGAGGAGTAACAACCTTTTTGGATAGATCAAGACCACTTTCAGCCAATACTTCAGAGCTAAACTTCTTCTGGATAAGAAGGAAGCCTTCAGGGAGGTAGCCAACTTCAATCCCTAAGAAGTAATGCAAGAAACCCAGATCTTTAATGCCAAAGGTAGAATGAAGATGCTGCTTGAGCTGAGCAATTGAGAGAAATTTGAGCTAGTAAGAATAATATCATCTACATAGACTGCTGCATATGTAGTATGAGTGCCTGAGTGTTTGATAAACAAACTATAATCATATTTTGATTGGTGAAAGCCTTGGGAAGTTAACTCACTAGCAAGTTTAGCAAACCATTGCATGGAGGCTTGTTTTAAGCCATAAAGAGATTTTTTTCAATTTTCAAACTTTGTTGTCAAGATTAGGAACTCCAACAGGGACTTTCATGTATACTTCTTCAGATAGGTCATCATGCAAAAATGCATTGTTGACATTTAGTTGATAAAGGGGCCATTGTTTTCTAGCAGCAAGAGCTAATAAACACCTAACGGCTCATTTGGTAAGAGGTTATAAATGGTGGGAATAGTAATGCATTATAGTGTAAATTTGTACTAGAAATTCAATGTCATTACCAATGGTAATGCTACTTAATCACAAGATATCCATTTTCTTCCTAAAATCTCATTACTATCCATTACCACTTGGGAAGGTGGTATTAGGTGGTAATGAAAATTTATAAAGGAAAACCCATGTTTTGTGATAAAGTTTCATTCCCATGGTTATGGACATGTGAAAATTTTTACAAATTTACACTAAATTTCATTACCATTACCACTATTTATAACCACTAACCAAACGGGCCGTAATAGTAGGCATTTTAACCACAAGAGAGAATGTTTCTTCATAATCTATGCCAAACTTTTGATTGTAGCCTTTGGCCACAAGTCTTGCTTTGCATCTTTCCAATGTTCCATCTGCTTTCAACTTGACTTTATAAACCAATTTGTTCCCAATAGGCTTTTTGGTAAATCCACTAGGTCCCATGTGTGATTGTCATTGAGTGCTTGGATTTCATTTTGCATTGCAAACATCCATTTAGGTTTAGAAGCTGCTTCAGAATAACATGTAGGTTCTGTGAGAATGGTGGAAGTATTAGAAAGAAAATATTTGTAGGAAGGTGGTAAATGATCATAGGAAATGACATTACACCAATGACTGGGGAAAGAAGAAGTGTGGCAATAATATTGATTGAGATAAGAGGGGGGCTTATGGGGTCTGGTAGAATGTCTAGGAACAATCGAGAGAGGAATATGATGAATGATGTCAACTACTTGAGTGGAAACTGTAGAATCAGGACACAAATGATTAGAAGAAGGGCTGGAAGAAGGTGTGTTAGTGGGAGAAATAGGGGAGGCATCTGAAGGTGGGTCTATATAAACAGAAGATGATCAATGTTAAGATGGTGAGGGGTGGAGGATGGAGGGAAATAGTCATCATCAATGAAGAAGTCATAGGTGGAAGAGGGAGTGAATATAGGAGAAGAAGGAGCAATAAGAGAGGGTGAGTGATAAGGGAAATGTCTTTCATGAAAAACTACATCTCTAGTGATGTGAAGTTTCTTCGTGTAAATGTTCCATACTTTGTAGCCTTTTTGAGTGACAGAATAACCAAGGAAAATACCAGGAAGAGCACGAGGATCAAATTTAGATCTATGGACTTTGGTTGTGGAAAAATAGCACAAACAACCAAAAGTCCTAGATGATCTAAGGAAGGAACAAAATGATGAAGTTTCTCATAAGGAGTTGTGTTGTATAGGCTGGACAGAGGCATCCTATTGATCAAATAGGCAGCACAAAGAACACAATCCCCCCAAGAAGTGACTGGTACTTTAGATTGAAAAGACAAAGCTCTAGCAGTCTCCAATAGATGCTTGTGTTTGCGTTCAACCACTCCATTTTGCTGTGGAGTATCTGCACAACTTGTTTGATGAATAATGCCCTTTGATTGATCGAGAAAGAGTTTGCATAGGACCTTCAATGAATTATTTAGCATTAACTGACCTAACACATAGAGCTTGTGTAGAAAATTATGTATGAACATAAGCAAGAAAAGTATCCATAATATGAATAACATCAGATTTGAACTTCAAAAGATGAATCCAAGTGTCACGACTGTAATAATCTACTATAGTCATAAACTGAGTACAACCTGTATGAGTTTTGACTCTATAAGGACCCCATAGATCTATATGTAAAAGTTCAAATGGCTTTGTAGTCTTGATACTAGTATGAGGAAAAGACTTCCTAGGAAGTTTTGCTGCAGGGCATACTTGAATGACATCATGTAAACAATGACTTACATCACAATCAGGCAACAACTGTTTTATTTTTGGGAAAGGTAAACGACCAAGTCTAAGGTGTCACAATTTAGCTTGATCTACAGCAGAGAAGCATTGAGTAGCAGTAGGTGATTCATCAATAGCAGAACATGAATCTTGAATATGGACTTGATAGAGGCCTCCTTGTAACTTATCAAGAAGCATGGATTGCCCTGTCTGGCAATGGTACTGAATAAAACACTGATCATGAGTGAAACTAATAGTGCAGTTCAAATCCTTGCAAAGTTGATGCACAAAAATAAGATTGAAAGTAAAATCTGGAACATAAAGAACATTGTGGAGTACCAAGGTTGCTGTGACATGACCTATACCAATGTGTGTTACAGGTACTTTTCTTCCATCGGGAACAGTTATGGTGTTAGATTGAGAAAGGACTTTGTAGTTACTAAACCAAGAAAGTACAACCTAATGCTAATACAACCCTACAAATACAAAAGAAACTAAACTGATACATACTCCTACATAACTATTATACAAGCATACATAATTTAAGCAAGGATGAAACTGCATGATCAGGAGAGCCGATTAATAGGTAACTGAATTAGAATTCTTCTGCTAGGGAAGGGAATGCTGATTTCACGAACGGAGGACCAATCCCATTCACCTTCCGTGACATGGAATTCTAAAGCCAGGTTTCCTGGAAGAGTCACGTTTCCATGTGACTCAATACCGTATTGGACGGGTATATAAGACTTCTCCATTGATGAGAAGCTCAGTTGTGTGAATGCGCTATGCCAATTAACAAATTGGGGAGCCGTCTTCAGATTTGGTGATGGATAAAATCATTACCAAGCGGAATTGAGATCGAACTAGAGTTATATCTCGAAGAAACGTCCAATGTTCAAAATCGGACAGAACAGAGCCCAACCGAATTTTTTTGCTACGCAAACCCTAACCAAGCGTTAAAACCCGATCCAACTTCAAAAACAAAACGACCTCAAGCAATTAACACAAGCATCAAGCAGCTCATTGCAGAAGACACAAAACCCATACTAGTCGCACCCATAAACTAAAGAATTATAATGTATTTCCAACATGCACTACGGAATATGGAGAGCCAGATAACCAACAACAACAGTGTTTGGTAAACTAGACACTAACCGGGGAGGGGGAAGGGGACGCCCAGATTTTGATCACTTTGGACTCAACTAAGGGGTAGGGAAGGGGAAGCCCAAACTTATCACTGTCACTGACCTAGGGGGGAGGGGGTGGGGGAAGCCCAAAATAACTAACACTAACCTAGGCAGGGGAAGGGGTAGGGAAGCCCAAACGCGACGCCAGGGGAGGGGGAGAAGGGAAGCCCAACAACACCGAACACAGGGGAGGGTGTAAAGACGCACCACTTGGGGAGGGGGAGAGATCTGCTGGAAATACAACACTAAGGGCGAATTTTCCACAACCAAATGCACCACCAGAAATTGAAGTGACGCGAGGTGGGTTTTATAACCGGCGAACAGTGAAACTGAAAAGACCACACCGGAAACCACCGACGAAAATAAACGGAAAGCAAAGAAAACGAAAACCTAAGAGAACCATTAACAAGAAGAAAACTGAAAAATGAGACGAAAAAGTAAGAGGGAACTCACTGAAGAACACGCTGGCGGCTTGCGCGGCGCCGGAACTCCGACGAGTTCCTAGGGTTTATTTTGGGGGAAGGGTTTTGAGGAGAGAAGGCAGAGAAAAGTTTTTTTAGAGAGAGAGTGTTCTTCAAAGTACACAACCTTGTTATCGCCAATGCAAAACTTTGAGGACATATATCTTTAGTTTTGTATTTGTAAAAATTATAAAAAGTACATATTAATAACATACATGTTATGATGAATCTAACAAGATCCCACATGACTATATTTTCATTCGCGTATAAATCACAAATGATGGTCAAAGTGAAATTTCTGAATAGTGTAAAATATCAAAGTGTAACAATTAAAATGAAACGGAAGGAGTATCTATTACAATTTCTGTACACAACATTTTCGGTTTGAAAAATAGAAACGTAACACACAAATCTAATACGATGTTGCAACTTTACATTCAAAATTAAAAGAACGAGAGAATGTATGTGACATTGCTACATCTACCCACCGGGTAGACTACCCGCTACTAATAGATAATTAAAATATTAGTATTTAAGTCTAGTTAGATTCCACTATCATAATTACCACAACCTTATATTATGGGGTGGGTAGTCTACCCAGTGGGTAGTTTACCCGATGGGTTAACCAAGTTTTTTCCAAATGTATGTAGTACCCTTTAGAAAACTCACAGAATTCTTCAAACTATATCACTTTATAATAATAAGAAGAGATTACTATGATTTCATCATCTAGTTTAAGGAAACTTTAATTAGTTATAGATCATTTTTTTTTTCAAATTTAGTCTTTAGATATAGTATATTTTTTCACTAACTAATACGCCAACAAAAACGATTGACCCAAGAACAATTCCACCTTTCTAGAAATTTGTAGTCATCAATTATTAATCAGTAATGACATCTCTCTGATTGCAAAGTAGTTGTTACTTGTTCAAGGAAGAGACTCCCCCACCACAAGACTTTTTCACTAATCTTGTCTACACAATACACACTAATGAGCGGACGTTGACGAGCGTTATTGTCTACGCGGCTACGCCTACTTGGGTTTATCTAACAGCATATCTTAAATTTAGTGCATAATCAATAGTATTTAGGATCCTCAAATTAATCATGTGTTTCACTTTTGTCTAGGTGACCTCTAAAGGGTAAATCATCTACTAGATTATATAAACCTTAATATTAAAATTATGTCCTATTGAATCGAATTTACTTCAATTTGTATGAACATAATTGAACTGAACTAAATTTAATTTGTTAGAATTAAATTGAATGGTGCCACATGACACTCTTTCATATATGTGCCACGTGACTCTCTTCTCAAACTTCTAATACACATGTTTATGATCTCATTAAAAAATATTAACAATGTGTAGCTACTAGGAATCAAACACATGATCATTGAAATGAAATGTGAGAGTTTAACCACCAAACCATTACAATTTCAATGGTTAATGTTTCAAAGTAAAATATAATAAAGTCTTATAATTATATGTACTATAAAGACATAGAAAAGCTATTTTCTTAATTATATGATCACTAACACTTTTATTAAGGTAATAACATTTTCTTACTAATTCGATTGAAAATGTTATTTTTATCCCCGATTATTTAGAAGTTTTTTTTTTTTTTTTTTTTAAAAAAAACAACCTATGCACTAGACGGAAAGTTACGAGCAACTAATAAAATCAATTATAAAATTTATGAATAATAACATACTTAATAATTGTAACTGACTCGAAACATCGCCCGATTAGTTTATTAATTAATTGTCTACTATTACAAAGTATAAGAAGTTGATAATTAGAAATAGAAATTGATCAACGAGCTTAACATCTTACACAATTGCATATATTAAAAGTGCATATATTGATATATAGTGGAAGTGTTTCAGTGGATGATAAAAAAAATGACGATCAAATACTCAAAGTTGGAGATATAATAGTAGAACATGAATTGTTAGTTTATAAATAATTAATACAATGGATATTAAATGGAAAAAAAAATGAAGGACAAAGGCTTCAAGCGAACCAAAAAGCATATTGTTTAAAAAGAAAAAAGAAAAAAGAAAAAAGAAAGAAGAAAGAAGAAAACAAAGTTATACCAAAAACATTGACCAACAGAGGATTGAACCAGCACAATTGTACATGGATGTACCTATAACCACTGGAGCATATTACAGTCTGGGAAATGGAAGCACTGAAAAGTCTATATCATGAATTTTTGAAGCAAAGCAAAAAAAAAAAAAAAAGTTTTTTCACCAGATATCCCTCAGGTTTCTTAATATTCACTTGGTATCCTCGCGTTTTTCAAAATTCACCAAGTACCCCTGTGGTTTTGAAAAATCAAAACGTGACTCTACCGTCAACTTTCCGTTAAATATGACCCTAAAAAACTTAATCAACCCCAACCCTCCCACCAACAGCCCCCACCCCCACCCCTCGCGCAGTCCCTCCTCTCACCCCCACCCGCCGTGCAGCCCCTTCCCCCACCCCTGCACAACTCTCGTCGAATTTCGCTCTTCTCCCCCAACCCTGTTGAACTTCCTTAACCTTCTGGTTCTAGTCTTGTGAATATCGTGCAACGACGGGGGAGGGGAGCAAAACTCGACGGGGGTTGCGTAGGGGGGGGGGGGGGGGGCAGAATTCGACGGGGGTGGGGGAGGGGAAACTCGGGTCTGGGAGGGGGAGAGGGAGGGGCTGCGCGGCGCAGGGGGAGAAGGAAGGGGAGGGGGCCGCGTGGGTTCTGGTGGTAAAGTGCATGGAATCTGGTGGGTTTACCGTTCTACGCGGGGCTGCACTAAGGAGGGGGAGGGAGAGGGGGTGGGGGGGGGGGGGGGGGGAAGGGGCTGCATAGGTTCTGCCAAGGAGGGGAGGGGGCTGCATGGGTTCTGCCAGGGAGGGGGAGGGGGGGAATGCATGGCTGCTGCAGGGGGGCTGATGGGGTTGGGGTTGGGGGTGGGGTTCGGTGGGGGTGGTGGGGTTAGGTTAGGGTTAGTTAGGATTTTAGGGTTAGTTAATTAAGATTAATTAGAGCTTAATTAGGGTTAATTAATTAGAGTTAATTTGGGTTAATATGAATGATTTGGACGGAAACCTAACAAAGTTGACGGAAATTTAACGGCAGAGGTATTTCAGGATTTTCTTACCAAACCTCAAGAGTACCTGGTGAATTTTGGAAAACATGAGGGGTACCTGGTGAATATTAAGAAACATCAGAGGTACCTGGTGAAAAAACCAAAAAAAAAAATATAAAATACACATATCTTTTTATTTATTTGAGGGAGCCTGTGCCATCTAGGACCCTTTAATTTATATAGGCCTGCCTTTGCTAATGTATCAATGAAATTAATAATTATCCCATTACGTCAATATTAATAATAATTATATTTTTTTTTTGGTAAGTAAGAAAGTAGATTAACCAAACAACCATACACCTATAATGAGTTTAGCAAAAACTCACACACCACTACTTGGAGATGCCCAACCTTTACATGTTTTTAATCCATTCTCTATCTATGACATTTACTTTGTCACTAAGTATCTATACAATCCTATTCTTTACCGTATACTTGATCTCTTTAATTGTGTGATTAATTGTATGCATATGATGCTCCCATAGAGCAAGGTTCCTATTCTTCCAAATGCAAACCTTCTGAATCTCCTCTTAACTTACCTCCTTATTCAAATTTTGCACTGGTTGCTTTGCAGGCTGAACCATAGGTGGTGATGCTGGAACATTTGAGGCTGATATGGCAGGCTCCTGAACCTTTTTAGGCACCCAAAACTTCTTTTTCTTCACCATGCAGTCCTGGCTAGTTTGCCCAATAGACTTATAGAAATGACATTGTTGATTGTTGAGGCTTCATTCAAACAGTAATGACACCTTAGTTCATTCCCCATGCTCATTCCAAAATTGAGTGAATTTAGGGAATTCCTGTCCAATTTAACCTCAATTAAAATCCTAGCATGCATATTGCAATATATCCTTATTCCTTGTTGCTTCATCACGTTTGATAGGATCACCAATTTGAGAAGCAATTTTATGCAAGGATTTCTCTCTCTAGTATTTAAGATTCAGCTTCGACTGCACCCAGATTAGTACAGTTTTGAGTCTCTTTTTCAAAACCTATTTATGTCATTGAAGGCTTCATGATTAATGGTTTCTTGTCAAAAAAATAATGATCGGTGTTGGAGTTAAGGCTTGGAAAAGCCTTGGCTCATTTTGTTGTTTGTCCCACATTGCTTGTGGGAGGGAATCTCTCCTTGTTTTTATATTCCCTCCCTCCTTCCTTCTATTGAGTTGGTTCTAGAGATGCTTTTGTGGTTGGATGTCATGTTTGGTTTGGGCTTGCTATCACACACGTGCGCGCGCCGCCTGCCCGGACCGGGGATTTGGGCTTTGGGGAATAAACTTAACTTAACTAAAGTTTTGGACCCGGGGGCTGCGCGTGTGTGACCGTTGGAATTCTGTAACTTTTTTACCATTACAGTATTCATGGCAAATTCCTAATGATCCGCCCACTTATTGATGTCCGTTTTTTGCCTGATTTTTCCTTATAAAATCAGAGCTTTTTGATCAGTAAAATACACACAAATAAAAAACACTCTCTTCTTCCTTCTCTTCTCTCTTCCTGGGTTTTCATGCTTTTCTCCAAAGCTTAGTTTGCTAGTGGTGGCATACTTAGCTACCGTGTTAACCTTGGGGAGCATTCCGGCCAAATTCGATAACCACCTTTGTCGGGTCGTAATTGCTTTCAAGTCAGTGGTCTCCTACCACAGCACAGTCTTGAAATTATATCTCTTCTGTCATTGCGATTACTCTTGTTCTAACAATTTGAAAGCAATTACTATTATTCGCAATGGCTGAGAGTTCAACCAAATCAATGGCTCATCTGTCCAAAGTCGAGTTCCTTGATGGAAATAACTACAAACGATGGGCTCAGAAACTTCTTATGTTTTTCGAGCCATTGGATGTTGACTACGTTCTATTCAATGATTGTCCTACTGCCATTACGACTTCTGCTGATTCATCTTCTCCTTCTGCTACTGTTATTAAGCAAAATGAAGATGCAATTTCAAAATATGAAAAAGATAATAAAGTTATTCGTTTCCATCTCCTTAATCTGATGACTAACAATCTGTTTGATTTATTTATGGTTCATAAGTCATCTAAACTGATTTGGGAGGCACTTGAGAAAAAATATGGGCCTGATGATGCTAGGAAACAGAAGTATGTTGTAGGAAAGTGGATGTATTTCCAAATGGTTGATGACAAGCCTGTCATGGACCAAGTTTATGTCTACGAAAATCTGTGTGCTGATGTGCTAAAAGAGGACATGAAAATTTGTGAAGTTTTCCAGGCTAATGTATTGCTGGAAAAATTTCCTCCTTCCTGGAGGGAGTTCCGTAACAATCTGAAACATAGGAAAGAGTACCTGTCTCTTCAGGAACTAATCAGTCATATGAGGATTGAAGAGGCCAACCGAATCAAGGATAATCAGGACTCGGTTCTTGTCAATGTTACCAAAGCTAATCTCGTGGAATCTGCTGCTGCGTCAGGTTCTGATAAGTTCAAGGGTAAGGGCAAGAAGGTATTCAACAAAGGTAAGAAGCAAGGAAAATTGAACAAACCAAATGGTAAGATTCAAAAGAGGACTGTTTTGTGCTATGTATGTGGCAAGCCTGATCATAAGACTTACCAATGTCCTCAACGCCAAGGATCTGTCCAAAAGGAAACTCCTCAGGCTAACCTTGCTGTTTTTGATGATGTTATTGCTGCTGTGGTTGTTGAAGCAAACATGGTCGAAAACAGTTCTGACTGGATTCTGGACACCGGGGCTTCATGGCATTTCTGTTCGAACAAGGAGCTGCTCCATAATTTCCAGGATGCAACAGAAGGTGAGTGCGTTTACATGGGGAATGCAACAACTGCTGGAGTGCTTGGACAAGGAAAGATCACTCTAAAACTTACCTCTGGAAAAACCCTCTCCCTTTCAAATGTCTTGTATGTTCCTACTATGCGTCGTAACCTAGTGTCTGGTGCCTTGTTAAACAAAGCTGGTTTGAAAATTATTTTTGAGGCTGACAAGGTTGTAATGACTCGTGGTGGGGAATTTGTGGGGAAAGGGTATCTGAGTGGGGGTTTGTTTATTTTAAATGTTGTTTCTTCTGTTCCTACTATTAATAAAACTGTTTGTGGTTCTGCTTATATTGCCGAGTCTTTAAATTTATGGCATAGTAGATTAGGACATGTGAATGTTGCTTCTATTAAGAGACTAAGGACCTTAGACTTGATTCCTAATCTGTCCTCAATCGAGTTTTCTAAGTGTCATGTTTGTGTTGAAGCAAAATTTACTAAGAAACCTTGCAAAACCATGACTCAAAGGACCACCCAACTTCTAGAATTAGTTCATACGGACTTAGCTGACTTCCATAACACTAGAAGTAGAGGAGGAAAATTCTGGTATATTTCCTTTGTTGATGATTACTCGAGGTTCACTAAGTTATACCTCCTTAAGGCCAAAAGTGAGGCAGGGGAAGCTTTTATAAAGTATAAGGCCGAGGTAGAAAAGCAACTTGATAGAAAAATCAAGAGGGTTAGGTCTAATAGGGGTAGAGAATATGAGAACTCTTGGAATGACCATTGTGAGAAATTGGGAATCATTCATGAACTTAGTGCTCCTTATGTACCCCAACAAAATGGTATAGCTAAAAGGAAAAATAGGTCTTTGAAAAATATGATGAATGCTATGCTTGTAAGTTCTTGGTTGCCTGATGAAATGTGGGGGGAAGCTGTTCTTTCAGCTTGTCATGTTCTTAACTGAGTTCCTCACAAAAGGTTAGATAAGACCCCTTATGAGCTATGGGAGGGTTATCCTCCAAACTTGAGTTTCTTGAGGGTGTGGGGGTGTCTAGTCAAAGTTGGGCTTTCTGACTATAAAAAGTCAAACATTGGACCTAAGACTTTTGATGCTATGTTCATTGGTTACGCTCATGCTGCTTATAGATTCATGTCTTTGAGTGATAGGTCTATTTGTGAGTACAGAGATGCTGAGTTTTTTGAACATGTTTTTCCTTTGAAAAAGAGTGATGTTGCATCTGTGCCTTCTTGTTCTTCTCATGCTTTTGATTTATCTACTTGTTCTACGCATGATGTTGTTCTACCTACTAGCGATACTCCTGCTGATTTGACTTTGAGTAGTAGTTCAGTTGATATGCATGCTAGTAGTTCTTCTGTTGTAGATGAGCCTAGGAGATCAAGTAAAAGACCTAGAGTAGCAAAAGACTTTGGTTTCGATTTTGTTACTGCTTTTCTATCTGAAAGTTATTGTGTTGACTTGTTGAGTGATGAACTAGTTTATGCTTTCATGATAGAAGAGGACCCAAAGACCTTTGATGAGGCAATGAGATCTGTGGATGCTAGTTTTTGGAAAGAGGCCATTAAGAGCGAGTTAGATTCCATAGTGTCTAACTCTACTTGGGAGTTAACTGACTTACCTAAGGGATCAAAGACCATAGATAGCAAATTGATCTTTAAAAAGAAGTTGAGACCTGATGGAACTATCGAGAGGTTTAAAGTTAGGCTTGTCATCAGGGGCTTCACTCAGAGAAAAGGACTAGATTACTTTGACACTTATTCTCCTGTGACTAAGATAGCCACCATTAGGACCCTGCTAGCTTCTGCTATTCATGACTTAGTTATACATCATATGGATGTTAAGACTGCTTTCCTGAATGGTGACTTAGAGGAGGAGATTTACATGTCTCAACCTGAGGGTTTCGTGGTGTTAGGTCAAGAAGATAAAGTGTGCAAGTTGAGGAAGTCCTTATATGGTCTCAAACAAGCACCAAAACTATGTTATGAAAAATTTGATAGTACTGCTGTGTCAAATGGTTTCATTGTAAACAACTCTGATTCTTGTGTTTATTCAAAATTGATAGGATCATATTGTGTTATTATATGTCTTTTTGTGGATGACATGCTGATTTTTGGTAACAACTTAAAGGTGGTTAATGATACTAAACTTTTTATGTCTTCAAAATTTGAGATGAAAGATTTGGGGGAAGCTGATGTGATTTTAGGAGTAAGACTTAAGAGAGTCTCTGGTCGCATTTCCCTTAGTCAGTCTCATTATGTGGAAAAGGTGGTCTCCTACCAAGTTCGATAACCACCTTTGTTAAGCCGTAATTGCTTTCAAGTCAGTGGTCTCCTACCACGGCACAGTCTTGAAATTATATCTCTTCTGTCATTGCGATTACTCTTGTTCTAACAACCGGCCAACACAGTATCCCTTGAATTCATTGCTTGAAATTGCACCACGAAAATTCCTTTTTTCATAATTGCAACCTTATCAATTTTACAAGTCTTCCAAACTCGACGCAAAAATCCTTCCATGACATGAGCAGGAGGGTTTTCTCCAATCACATAACAAATAAATGAAGATTGCTAATAATCTACCTCTTCCAGTATGTCATCCATTTCTTACACGCACATGATCAATTTCAGTTTTTATCATCAGATTGATTCACCTTGTGAGCATTCGATTGATTCAACTGATTATAATTCTCTAGTATTTCATTATTTCCTAGTAATTCATCATCACAATCAACATCTTGGCGTAGGATAGGAAATATGAATTACCTGGTGTTGCAGTTCTATTGCTAGCACTCTTTTGAATGGATTGAAGCCATTCATTAAAAGTGTGGCAAATCTCATATTAATGTTGTATCTCCATAACTGAAGCTCTTGGAGTAAGAACTTCACCAATGCCCACACCAAAATTCAAGGCCTCGATTCCCATAATCCCATCTAGTGATTGGGTATGCAAAGCTTGAGACTCCGACGAAGGTCCTCTAGCCTTTTGCTTTTGTTTTCCATGCTCACTTCCTTGAGATTTTCCACGCTTTTTCTCACCATGGCAATGGTGCACGTTAAGCTAACGTGCACCGCGAGAAAACTTGGAGGAGAGGCTTCTCAAGAGAAATATTTGTCCTCAGTCCGTTTTTTGTGCAACACGCCACACGGAAAATAAACCGTGTGGCTGGCGCGTGACATCATCTCAAAAAAAAAAAAAAAAAAATAGAATGTAGCGTCTGTTTTTTTTCCATCTTCTTCTTCACGCTTCCCTCATCTTATTGCTTTCTCTCTCAAAACCCTAAACCTCGATACGAATTTCTGCCATTATCAATGTCGAAACCAACAATAAATTCAAAATCAATCTTATGCAGAGGTCGAGGTTGCGAAGCCGCGTCGAACCACCGCTGCCCTATAGTTGTTGCTGCTCCTTTCGCTCTCCTTATGGTTCGCGAAACCCCTGTTTCTTTCGGTTGTGCTGACTCCGTTGATGTTCTCGTTTTCTCTCTCTCCCCTCTTGCTGTTTGTTGTTGCGCGAGTATGGTGGTGGTGCCACCGCTTCGTCGCCGCCACGGTGCTCCTTTGTTCTTCCTCTCTTCAATTTGCTGCCACCGTTTGTGGTAGTATTGCTGTGAAATAATTGATACGGAAAATGCTAATTTAAGTTTTTATTTATTTATAAAGTGGAAGAGAGAGAGAAAATGGTGTTGTGGTGGTGATGGGGAGGGCGTGGTGGTCTGATGTCTGGTATTGAAATTTGTGGTGGGTTTAATAGTTGAAAAGATTAAGAGATCTTGTTCATCAGTGGTGAATTTAAGGGAGATTGCTATGACATTTACGAATGACGTGATATGTAGAGCATCCTTCGGAAGAAAATATAGTGGTGATCATGGAGGAGTTAATTTTGAAAAGCTTTTGGAGGAAGCCATGAAGTTGCTTGGGAATTTTAGTGTGGGAGACTACATACCTTGGCTTAGTTGGATTGATCGAGTCAACGGTTTGGAAGGTCGATTGGAGAAAGTTGCAACAAGGATGGATGTATTTTGCAGACAAAAGAAGTAACCCATAATTTCAGTAAAAGTAACCCCTTATAATTACAAAAGTAATCTTTTATAATTATAAAAAGTAACTCTTTGTTTAGTAAAGTAACATCTTATAATTACAAAAGGTAATCCCTTATAATTAACAAAAGTAATCCTTAGTTTCAATAAAAGTAACCCCCTATATTTACAAAAACTAACCCATACTTGCAGTAAAAAGTAACCCCTCAACATTACAAAAAGGTAACCTTTGTATTTGAAAAAGTAACCCTTAATTTTTTAAAAAGTAACTCCTGTTACAAACAGTAACCCCTTGCGTAAGAATAAAGTAACCCTATAATAAATGTAAAAGTAACCCCTAGTTTCAATAAAAGTAACCCCTAGTTTCAATAAAAGTAACCCATATTTATCGTAGAAGTAACCCTTATAATTACAAAACGTAACCCATATTTTTAGTAAACCCCTCCAAAAAAACTGAAATAACCCCTGCATACAGTAAAAGTAACCGTTTATAATTACAAAAAGTAACCTCTATTTACTGTAGAAGTAACCCCTTATAAATAAAAAGTAACCCCTGATTTCAATAAAAGTAACCCCTTATAATTACAAAAGTAGCACCTACTTTTAGTAGGAGTAACTCCTTAACATTACAAAAAGTAACCCCTAATTATAGTAAAAGTAACCCCTAGTTATAGTAAAAGTAATCCCCTTACTGTTACAATAATTAACTTTTACTTTCAGTAAAAGTAACCCCTATTTATAGTAAAAGTAACCCTTATAGGTACAAAAAGTAACCTATACTTACAGTAAAAGTAACCCTTAGCATTATAAAAAAGTAATCTCTAGTGTCAGTAAAATAACCCCTTAGTATTCGATAAAGTAATCTCTAATTCACTAAAAGTAACACTTTAACATTGAAAAGTAACGCGTTTTACTTTTTATGAATAAATAAGATTATTTTATATATATAATGGGGATACTTTTTATGAACTAATTAATGGGCTACTTGTACATTTATTATGGTTACTTTTTATAAATATTTCAAGCTATTATATAATAATTTGGTTTACTTTTGTGAACACATGATGTCACTCGAACAAATAAATAAGGTTACTCATACATTTAATTAAGGTTACTTTTATTAACTAATGAGGTTACTTTTATAATATAATCGGTCATTTGAAAATATATATGAGGGTTACTTGTAGAATAAATGAGTTACTCGTATGATAAAACAAGGGTACAAATAATAATAGTTACTTATTATGAAGTAATGGGTTCCTCGTATCATAAAATAGGAAAAAAAATAGGGGAAATAAGAGGAGAGAGAAAATAGGAAAAAAAAATAGGGGAAATAAGAGGAGAGAGAAAATGAGGCAAAAAAATAGGAAAAATGAGAGACATTAAAGAGAAGAAAAAAGAAAAAAGAAAGAGTTTACAAAAAAATGAGAGAAGGTGGGGAGGCGTACTTGAGAGGAGGGGAAGGGAATTAATGGTAAAATTCTAGAGAAAATAAGAGGAGAGAGAAAATTAGAAAAAAATAGGGGAGATAAGAGGAGAGAGAAAATGAGGCAAAAAAATAGGACAAAATGAGAGAAGAGAGAAGAGAGAAAAAACAAAGAAAGAGTTTTAAAAAAAAAATGAGAGAAAAAAGGAAAGGGGCGTGACAACATGAGAGAGGGGGAGGGGTTAGTTAGAGAAAAGGGAGTGGCCACACCATTAGTTGAAGGTGTGGCATGCCTCATATAAAAGTTTGTGTTCTCTTTTTCTTCTAATGTCTTTTTTTATCTTCTACATCAATGTATTCAATTGAGTTATTAAGATCAATGACCTTTTTTCTTAGGTAAAATTTGTTCGAAACAAAATGCATACATCAATACATCACTTAGCAAACATAATATTTAGAATTAAGATAAAACATAGTAGTTGTACAATGTAAAATTAAAAATATATATTTCAAATAATAATACACTTATTATATTGCTGTAATTGAGGAGTAACACCAAGTAATTATCTTGTCTAGACAGGAATGGAGGCACGAGAAATGTGAGCTTGGCTAGTTGTTATGGGCTTGCTTGGGATTTTCTTGTAACATTTACTAAATTTAGTATGTAATTCTGCAACAAGCATCCTAAACGTCCTTTTGAGAATAAGATAAAATTTACTAAGAGGGAGAACTAAATGGACGACAAAATACTTGACAACTAGCACCACTGGGAAAAAGCAGAGAACCGCAGAGACAATAGCGATCCAAGGTTTGCGCGGGTACATTACTGCAAAAAGACCCGTAATGAAAGTCACCAGAGTTGCAGTGATTGATGCAAACAGCAACAATATGCTGAAATCCATTATCATTAATGAATTGCGCAACCTGTTGGTAGCCATGATCCACAAGAGGCAAAATAAAACCATCATTGATAAGCACATTGCCACCACGTCTGAGATCATAAAAACCTGAAATGCTGCCTTCTCCATGAAAATTGGAATCCCACTAATTTCGTTGAGTCCACCAGGAACAGTGAATGCTGTTGTGAACGTTATTGTTGTCAGAAGAGCTGCTATTACACCCATTGTGTTTACATAGGTTTTCATGTGTATCGCAGGAATTCCCCACATGCTTCAGATACCAATCATTTCAATGTTATCTCCAATACTTCTTTCAACCTATAGAATGATATACAAGGAACTTGCATGTCAGTAGTAATGAATTCACTTCTATGATGAACTCTTTCTTATGTCTGTTTCTAAATCATTATACATAATTCCACTAAAGAAAAAACATAATACATATTGTATTCGTTTGAATATGGTGCTCTCCGATCTCAAACAAAAATTAAAAGAGAGATGTACTTTGAAAGTAAATTTAGTTTTGTATTGTAAAAAAAGTTCATTAGTACATTTTCTGAAAAACAGTAGTAGACCCCTTTTTGTATTGTTATTTGTGCTATGCTATGAGAGCTCAAGGAGACTCAATGTTCCCCCCTTACTTTCAAAGACGACAATGACAAATTGATGTGTGAGCTAGTCATAATGCTACATGAAATAACTACTTAAACTTTGCAGTGATGGGTTCTTTAAGTATAACTTACTTCAGGAGGTAGACATGATGATTCTCCTAGTAGATCGCCAGGGGTTTTACCAGCCTTGTTTTGTAATTCCAGAAGTTCCACTAACCATCCGACCTCTAACGACGAGTTACGTGCAAGTTCCCAAGTCTCAAAGAAAGCTTGTACATGGTCAAAACGATTATATTTGATTGCCAAATGTAGAGGCGTGTGTATGGGGGCTGACTAAGTTCCATACCGGTTCAATTGATACCGGTCTATTAGCTTTTGGGCTTACGAGTCTGGGCTAAGATCCATTTTATATCTGCAGCGCCTACGGGCCTAAAAGGATATAGTTTCTGTAAAAGATAAGAATATATCCTAAGGGAATATTCTTGGGAATCCCTCCCGTGATTCCCGGGCCCAACCAAGAGATGGGCTTAATCAAGTCCCTATATATACTCCGTTGATCTGAGTCATAAGGTACGTACACGAATCCCAATGCATTATACTTGAGAGCTACCGGCTTTAAACCTAATACTGACTTAGGCATCGGAGGGGCGTTCCTCGGATCAACCCCCGAGGCTAGTTCACTTATTCTATTTTGCAGGAATCCAACCCGGTTTGAATACAAGGACTTACCGGTTCAGAACCCTGTGATTTGTCCCATACCGGAACAATTGGCGCTAGAAGGAGGGGCGAACAATACCTTGTAGTCTAAGCCATCCCTTGCATCCAAACAACCCTTATGGATCCTAAGCAACCATTAGGGATGCCGGAGACGGACGAAAACAATGTCCCCGTGGAAAAAGCACCCCCGGGGTACACGACTCCCTTACCGGCCGCTAAGACAAGTCGGCCCCCTGTTGGCACGACCAAACAAACTCCTGAGACCCCCCAGGAAGACATCTTCCATACCCTGCAGCACATGTTCACCCCAGAACAGCTGAGAAGCGCGGCAGAGGTATTCCAGGCAATGGCTAGCGGAACTCCACCGACCGGTCCCGGCCAAAGCGACCCTTGAGCAGAGCCCACAGTCCGGTGAGAAAACTTCGTACACCATGGACGGGCCGCCAAGGTGAGCGAGACCGACATGACCAGGATCAGGTGGCATATTCGAAGACCCCCACAGAGCAGGTGGGGAATGAGGAGGAAGAAGAGGAAGAGGCGCAGGATACCGAGGTTCAGCAGCGTTCCTCCCAGCCGAGAAGCCGGAGTGAGTACCGGCGTAGAGCGCAAGTGTCATTACGGAATTCCCCCTTTTCCACGGCAATCCTACAAGAGCCCATGGAAAAACTGAAAATGCCGACATGCAAGTATGACGGTAAGACGGACCCAGAGGACCACCTATCGGCTTATGAGGGCCATATGATGTTATACACTGATACTGATTCAGTATGGTGTAAGGTGTTCCCATCCACCTTAACCGGATTAGGGCAGACCTGGTTCAAAAGCATTCCACCGGCAACTGTGTTTGACTTCCGACAGCTGACATCCATGTTCGTGACACATTTTGTTAGCAATAAGCGTCGCGAACGAACAACCGGTGAGTTAATGTCTATTAAACAGGGGGAGACGGAAAGCTTGAGAGACTATGTCGGGCGTTTCAATGCCGAAGCCGTCACTATTCCGACACTACAGCAGGAGGTAGCCGTATTGGCCTTAATGACGGGGTTGAAAGAAGGTACCCCCTTTCGCAGTTACCTCGGCAGAAAAAAGATGACATGCCTCACAGAAGTCCTGGGGAAGGCTAATGACTTCATCAGGGGGGAAGAGTTTGACAAAGCGCTAATACAAAGAGGCCAGTGGCCATAGAAAAAGATAAAGAAAAAGACAAAGATAAGGACCGCCGGGATGACAAATACCGGAAGGACAAAAAATCTGAGTCAACTGGCAGAAAAGAGGAAAGCAACTCCGTGAAAAAGGGGTTCGAAGGGAGACCAGACAAATACACCAATTATGCTCCACTAACGATATCTCGAGCCCGAATTTTTGAACTTCATAGCCAGGACAATAAGTGGCAGCGACCGAAAAAAATGTACTATAAAGGTAGGGATAAGTCCAAGTGGTGTGAGTTTCATGATGATTACGGCCACAAAACAGATGATTGTAAGGACCTTAAGGACGGGATTGAAGACCTCGTTAGGCGAGGCTACTTTACCCAGTACCTGTCAAGGAACGATCGTAAAACTCCGCCAAGAGAGGACGACAACGGCGGTAGAAGGCCGGTAAAGGACAGGATCACTGAGATCCACACCATCAGCTGAGGACCAACTAGAGGCGGTAGTATCCACGGGGAGAAAGCCAGCCTCAAAGAAGTCCGTCACCAGGTGAACTATAACAATGCCAGAACGTGGCCGACGCCCCCATCTATGCCGTCTGTAGCATTTACCTCAGAGGACGCTAAAGGAATCGTCTGCAAATTTCCAATGCAATGGTTCACCGAGTTCTAGTGGGCGGAGGAAGCTCCGCCAATATCCTCTACAAAGAGACATTCGAAAAGATGGGATTTGATGAAACATGTCTGAAACCAGTCTCTTACCCAGTTATCGGCTTCACAGGAGCATCTGTCATCCCAGAAGGGACGGTAAAGTTGGCGGTCAAGATAGGAGAAGGGTTCCGGTCGAAAGATCTCATGGTGGAATTTCTGGTTGTAGACGTCCCGGCGGCGTATAATGCCATCATTGGGAGGCCGCTAATTCATGACGCCCAGGCTGTGGTCTCAACATATCACCTTACCATGATCTACACCTCTAACGACGGTAACCCGGAGAAAATCAGAGGCAACCAAGAGTCGGCAAGGGCATGCTACCTTACCGCACTAAAACACTCTGATCATAAAAGGCCAGCCGACACGCCGCCGTCGGAAAGAAAACGGAGAAGGTTGGAAAATAAGGCCAGGAAGGACCTGTCCATGGAGAATTTCGAGGGAAGGCCGGCAGATCAGCCAAGGCCTAGCCCTGCGGGAGAAACGGAAGAAATAAGTTTGGAGGAAGACAGACCTGACAGAACAGTGAAAATCGGATCTGATTTGGGTGAAGAGGTGAAAGTCAACTTAATTTCCCTGTTAAGAGGGCATGCCGACATTTTCGCTTTTTCGGCAGACGAAATGCCGGGCATTGACCCGGATTTCATGGTGCATCGCCTGAATGTGAACGAGGACGTAAGGCCGGTAAAGCAAAAGAAGCGAAACTTCTCAGCAGAAAAGAACGCGGCTATTAAGGTGGAAGTAGATAAGTTGCTTGCAGCAGACTTTATTGAACCCTGCGACTACCCAGAGTGGTTGGCAAATGTAGTAATGGTGAAAAAATCCAACGGGACATGGCGCATGTGTGTAGACTTCACGGACCTCAACAAAGCTTGCCCAAAGGACTGCTACCCCTTGCCGAGAATTGACCAGCTAGTAGACTCAACTAGCGGCCATGCATTGTTAAGTTTCATGGATGCTTTTTCAGGGTACCACCAGATAAGTTTGCTCGAGTCCGACAGAAATAAAGCGGCCTTCATTACAGATGCGGGAGTTTACGCCTACAAAGCAATGCCGTTTGGACTCAAAAATGCCGGTGCTACCTATCAAAAGCTGGTAGACAAGATCTTCGAACACCAAAAAGGCAGAAATGTAGAAGTATATGTGGACGACAGTATAGTTAAGAGCTTAACTGAAGAGGATCACATAGTTGACCTAGAAAAACATTCGAAACACTCCGGCAACACCAAATGAAGTTAAACCCAAAAAATGCGTGTTTGGAGTACGATCCGGCAAGTTCCTCGGCTTCATGGTAAGCGAAAGGGGATAGATGCCAATCCGGACAAAATTAAAGCCATCAGTGACCTCCCGGAGCCAAAGAGCATCCGGACATTCAAAAGCTGACAGGGAGGATGGCGGCCCTAACAAGGTTCGTTTCCAAATCAGCAGAGAAGGCCTTGCCGTTTTTCAAGATTCTCCGGGGAAATAAGAAGTTTGAATGGGGAGAAGAGCAGAAGCAAGCCTTCGAAAAGGTAAAGGAGCACTTCCAACGGCTGCCCACCATAACCCGGCCAGAGTTGGGGGAAAAACTACAGCTATATGTGTCGGTAACCGAGAAGACGGTCGCGGCGGTATTACTGGTAAACCGGGAAGGACAGCAAAGCCCCATATACTTCATCAGTCATGTCTTGCCGGAGGAGCAGAGGTATGAACTGCTGGAAAAAATGGCCTATGCCGTCTTGATTGCAGCAAGAAAGCTGAGACCATACTTTGACTCCCACACTGTCCAAGTCCTCACAAATCAGCCTTTGGAAAAAGCCCTCCACAAACTAGACACCACAGGGAGCTATTGAAGTGGGCAATCGAGCTGTCGGAGTTCGACATAGAATACCGGCCGCGTACCGCGATCAAAGCCCAAGCTTTGCAGACTTCATAGTAGAGACAACTTACTCTGAACCCGCAGAATCCGCCGGCAGGTGAAAATTGAGGTGGATGGATCAGCAGCCCAGAGTGGAGCCGGAGCCGGAGTGGTCATGACATCCCCGGAAGGGGAAATCTTTGAACATGCCATCCGCTTCGGGTTTAAGGCCTCCAACAATGAAGCTGATACGAAGCAGCCCTGGCCGGACTAAGTCTGAGCATCGCGGCTGGAGCAAGAAACGTCGTCATGATAACGGACTCACAGTTAATCTCAAGCCAAATTGAGGGAACATATGAGGCCCGGGAACCGGTCATGCAGAAATACCTACATCTGGTAAAGAACATGGTAAAGGGACTCAAAGCTTCGAAGTGCAATTGGTCCCAGAGAGAGAAACATGGCGGCAGACGCCTTATCAAAACTGGCGAGTTCCAGTCTAAGCGACAAGAAAAGGAAGTCAGGGTGGAGACTTGGTAGAAAGAATATGAAGTTTCCCGGCATCCGTTACACAATTGTACCGAACCGAATGGTATGAGGGTATATGGCATATAAGCTAAAGGAGAGCTCCCGGAAGATAAGATGGCGGCACAAAAAGTGAGAAGGGATTCTGTCTGGTATTGCATCTTTCAAGGACAGTTTACAAGAAGGGTTCTCCTACCTTTCTAAGGTGCGTCACGGCCTACGAAGCGACAAAAATAATTGAGGAAATTCATGAAGGATATGCGGGAACCATATCGGTGGAAAACGTTAGCACTAAAGCGCTACGAGCAGGGTTTTACTGGCCCTACAATGCTGACGGACGCCCAAACCTACGTAAAAAAGTGCGACAAGTGTCAAAGGTTCGCGCCAGTGATCAACCAGCCGCAATGATCTCCAGCCGATTTTAAATCCAATCCCTTTCGCACAGTGGGGGATGGACATTATAGGGCCCTTTACGCCGGCGAGGGGAAGAAAATTCTTAATAGTGGGTATTGACTACTTCACGAAATGGATAGAGGCAGAGCCAACGGCAAAATAACGGCTAATCAAGTAAAGAAGTTCATCTGGCAGAACATCATCACTAGGTTCGGCATCCCGATGGGAATAGTAATGGATCATGGCGTCCAATTCGATTGCGGCCCGATACGCGACTTCCTGCGTCCTTACAGCATCAAGTTTGCTTACTCTTCAGTCTGCCACCCACAAAGCAACGGTCAAGCGAAGCCGCTAACAAGCAAATCCTCAATGCTCTGAAGAAAAGGTTGGATGAACTGAAGGGGCATGGGCCGACATGGTACCGCAGTACTTGGTCCAACAGGACCACCGAAAAGGAGGCCACCGGAGAGACACCGTTCAGACTAGCTTTCGGGGCAGAGGCGGTACTCCCGGTGGAAGTAGGGCTACCCAACTGGCGGATTCTGAACTATGAACCCGTTTTGAACGAACAGATACATAAGGAGGACTTAGACCTCTTACAAGAGATCAGATTGGCTGCAGAGCTGAAGTCGGCAGCATACAAGGACCGGATAAGCAAAGCCTACAATAAAAGAGTACGAAGCCGTCCTATCTCGAAAGGAGACCTCGTCCTCAGGCGGACGGCAGCAACGGGAAAAGCCCACGTGGACGGAAACTTACGGCCAATTGGGAAGGACCTTACTTGGTCAAAGAAGAGATAGTACCAGGGTCATATCGGCTCGAAGACATGGCAGGCAAGCTGTTGAAAAATAGTTGGAACGCCAGTGTCCTTAAGAAATACTATGTTTAGTTAAAGATGGGCAATGTTGCCAGTAGAATTGAATAATCAGGCGCTTGTGCCGAAAGTTTTTATCAGCTTAATTGTAGGCAATAATTCCGGCATAACCGAGAAGAGCCGTTTTATCTTAATAATATGAGCATCTTCCACAACAACAGTCAATGCTGCCCCATCCCATTAAACATTATTGATTAATCAGTCAATGACCTTGTGGATCTGCTGAATTAATCAATAGTGTGAAACCGGTCAATGACCTTCGTGGATCTGCCGGTATAAAATAAATTGAACGTTATTGATTAATCAGTCAATGACCTTCGTGGATCTGCTGAATTAATCAATAGTGTGAAACCGGTCAATGACCTTCGTGGATCTGCCGGTATAAAATAAATTAAACATTATTGATTAATCAGTCAATGACCTTAGTGGATCTGCTGAATTAATCAATAGTGTGAAACCGGTCAATGACCTTCGTGGATCTGCCGGTATAAATAAATTAAACATTATTGATTAATCAGTCAATGACCTTAGTGGATCTGCTGAATTAATCAATAGTTGAAACCGGTCAATGACCTTCGTGATCTGCCGGTAATAAAACAATTAAGCATTGTTGTTAATCAGTCAATGACCTTAAGCATTAAACCGCCAATAAGATGGAAATCGGTCAATAACCACAATAAACATAGTATAAATAAAAGACGAACATGAAAGTCCATCAAAAAGCTGTACTTCATTAATCAATGAAAAATTACAATCCTAGAGCTAAACAGTCAACCACATACGGTTGACCGCCAAAAGAAAACAAAAAACCGATCACAGGCGAACGGATTTACAGAACGGTAAAGATAGTTTGGCTGCCCAAGAAGAAAGATGGCATGAGAGCGTAAAGCACACCACGCACAAAGGACCCAATACAAGAAGGGCAAGGAGGAAGGCTGAAGATCTACTTGGTTTGCTCTTCCCCTCAGAGCCGTCAACAACAACCACTGTCTCCTCCAAGTAGGATCGGCATCAGGGTTGGGAGTATCAGCGACATCGTTGGCGGCCTCTTGCTCTTCCTCAAATTCAATCCTGGGGTCGCATTGGCAATGTCAGCTTCAGTCACACCGGGATCCAGGTCCTCACCTCAACTGGTAGCCCATGGACGAGGTTGGTATGCGCCTCCTCGATCTTGGACCAGTCAAGCTCCGGGAAGGTGTGACGAACGCATCTCATGGCCGCAGACCAGCCACCGTTGTACCGGTTGAGTAAACGGCTCACGAAGTCCATACCCTTCTGGTACTCCTTAACGGTGGCGCGCTCCAGCTCTCTGGCCTCAGCAATTTGCTCCCGGAGAAGCCTAATCTCCTCATCCTTGTTAAAGAGGACCAGAGAGTGATCTTCCACCGCCTTGGTAAGGTGGCATCGGCCTTGCTCTCCGCGGCCAGCGCGTCATTCTTCTCGGTAATGCCGCAAGCAGCTCTTGCTCCTTAACGGCCATTCTACCTTTCAGCTCCTTATTCTCCTTAACTTCGTTGAAGTAAGAAGTCTGAAAGTACCGTAGAAGTCGCAGAGCTCTTTACCGGACTGGGCAGACTGCAAAAGGCAAAAGAAACAGAAAGGTAACAACAGATAAACGATACAAACTTGCAAAAGAAGAGAAGGTAAAGAGAAAGTAAGTGTGGTCTTACCAGGGCCAAATTATGCGCATGCGTGGCGGCAAGCGTATAAACCTCGTCCACCGGAATGTCGTATTTAAGCTGTGTAGCTTTTAAAATACGGTATCCCAGATTCCCGCCCTCAAGAGGACGGTCCAAGAGAGCGATTCATCGTCCAAAACAGTCATCTTTGGATCGAATTTCTCGCCATTCTTCACCGGAGAGCGAGCCCAGCGCCTCTTCAAAATATCCGGCATCTCCATCCGGTCTCGCTCCAGAAAGCCCTGCTTTCTGGGCTTGGCGAAGGGCTCCAGGCCGGGAACCATATCCGGCAGGGAAGTTGCTTATAGATCTTGGGCCGCAAGGAGGAAGTGCCTACCTCGGCAACCCGGCCGGAAAGCAAGGGGGGAGCAGTGGAAACATTAGTTTCCTTATCCTTGCCTGCCCTAGAGGCAATCTTTTTGGCCGCCGGCTCGGCCACCGTCTGCTCCGGTTTCCTTTTTCGGGCCTGGATCTCGCCTGACGGCGTTGCAGGGGAATAGTATCCCTGACATCGTCTCAGCACCGGATCTCCGGCGGACCCCCGGCCGCCTCGCCTCCTCGGCCGCCACCGCCGGCATTGGATAGGGACATACTTGCTGCAGGCTTAGGAGGCATGTTATCAAAGGCCGGTAAGATCTGTCGACGTGAAGGGCTTCGCGGATCAAGAAATCCTTGCCTGCAAAGAAGACGGGATCGCAGTTAGAAAACAGCAATTAAAGCAGGCAGATAGCTGACAAAAGCAAAACAAACACACCGTATGGGTCAGACGGCAGAAGCCTAAGGCCGACAAAGCTGGGTTAGTAAAAACGTAGCTGGTGTGAGGAAGCCAGTACTTGGGAACTGGTATCCTCTTCTTGCCTCTCAGCGCCGGGATAGAGTCCGACGCAAAGTAGTCAAAGGCCAAACGTTCCCGGCGGGTTAAACCCCTATCCCTGATATGTTCCATGCGGGAACGGGGTTTAGTCCATTGACGTCTCAAAGGGAAATCGTCAGGAACGCGCACCCAGAAAAATCGGCCTCTCCAGAGCTTGAGGGAGCTAGGTTTGGGTAGACCGTTAACTTCCCGCTTTCGTGTATATGACATCCACCCGCCACGGCCCTCAAGCTCGTTATCAGGGATTCCTTTCTTCCCGGCCCCTTTACCCTTGGCGAGCCGTCTTCCTTAATCCAGTGGAGTTTGCGGAAGAGGTTCAAGGTTTCCGGAAAACCCTTATAACGGACCACCCAAGCATAGGCCATCAAATTCCGCCATCCTAAGGGGGTCAACTGGGCCAAACATATGTTCCAGGCTTTGAAGACCTTGACGAAGAAGGGATCCAAGGGAAATCGCAGTCCAAAATCAAGCATGTGGGCATAAATAGCCACATGACCGGAAGGGCAATCTGTTACACGGCTCCCTTCAGCCGGAAGGACTAATTTAATCATCCGGAAAAGCAAATATTGGGGACCCTTAATCAGAAATTTGCTTTGCCGGCAGGTCCTTGCCCAGCCATTTAATTGACACTACCAGCACAGCCCTCATCACTGGGAGGCATGTACAGTTCCGCTAGGGTATCCTCATCAGAATCCTCAGGGATTATCTCGGGAGGGTCCTCTCGGTCAGAATCCGACTCGGCCTCTAAGGTGGTAGACTCCTCATCCGTCCCGGCTACATATTTCTCCACACTCTCCACAGCATCGGAGTGGACAGGAGAGGCCGGGATCTCCCTAGGTACCGGTCTATGGGATGTCTCACCCACCTCAAAGGTAGAACGCCTGACAGGAGACGAGCCGGAAGGAAATAATTCGGGGAATGTTCAGCTAGACCTCTCATGGTTCCATACTGACCTAAAGCCCCGGCTTGTCCCAGTA
The DNA here is from genome assembly GCF_026745355.1 of Beta vulgaris subsp. vulgaris. NCBI lineage: Eukaryota > Viridiplantae > Streptophyta > Magnoliopsida > Caryophyllales > Amaranthaceae > Beta > Beta vulgaris. The sequence goes on along the minus strand of NC_079208.1, from coordinate 48,211,679 downwards.
CCATCTTTAAGGGGAGGCATGAATGGCCGGCTCCACATCTTGTCTGCCGGAAGTACTACAACCATTTTGGCTATTTACCCTATGTTCAGAAGTAGGAGTAGCCCGGGGAGATGTGGTAACCTCTACAGACCTAATGGAGGTGTTATCAGACTCGGCATCACTCTCACTCATAATAGAGGGAGACTTAGATATGTCTTGGGAATCAGAATTTTCAGAGTTGGAGACATTATAAATAAGACGGTATGAAAGATCGGAAAAATTTTATAAAATACCTGGAAGTAAAGACGCGATGGAAAATATGCCGGAATCAACTGGTAGCGTGAGGCCGGAATGAGAGATCAAGCAAATGCCGTCAAGGAAGCGAAAGGATTTTTGAGAGAGAAAGTCCGATATGAGCGCGATCACAAGAGAGAGATTGCAAGAAGTGAGAAGCGGAGTCACGAAGAGGTATTTATAGAAAAAGTCGCGGTCGAGATTAAGTGACGCTTCGTCTTCCCGACATGATCATGCCACGTGTTTTAGTAGCACCCAGCTGTGAAGCAATCACTCTTCGAAGAGCTTTAATGTAGGTGCGCAGCTCGAGGTGACCATTGGAATTCCCTGACAACGATTCACATTCTCTTGCTAAAAGTAACTCAGCATTTCCCATAACGGTTTGCAACCTATTAAACCGGATACGCCTATAATAGGCATACCGGCTTGGGGGCTAGTTGTATGGGGGCTGACTAAGTTCCATACCGGTTCAATTGATACCGGTCTAATAGCTTTTGGGCTTACGAGTCTGGGCTAAGATCCATTTTATATCTGCAGCGCCTACGGGCCTAAAAGATATATTTCATGTAAAAGATAAGAATATATCCTAAGGGAATATTCTTGGGAATCTCTCCCGTGATTCCCGGGCCCAACCAAGAGATGGGCTTAATCAAGTCCCTATATATACTCCGTTGATCTGAGTCATAAGGTACGTACACGAATCCCAATCATTATACTTGAGAGCTACCGGCTTTAAACCTAATACTGACTTAGGCATCGGAGGGGCGTTCCTCGGATCAACCCCCGAGGCTAGTTCACTTATTCTATTTTGCAGGAATCCAACCCGGTTTGAATACAAGGACTTACCGGTTCAGAACCCTGTGATTTGTCCCATACCGGAACAGCGTGTTTCCATCTTTGTCCTTCAATTTCAACAGATCTCTTAAAGTTTCATCTCGAAGGAGGCGAAAGAAGTAGTAGATGGATGGATGATTTATAACAAGGTGCCAAAATGTGTGACCCTTAGCGTCAGAAATTTCTGCTGCTTCTGGGGAAACACTGCATAAGATTGCAACGGCATGTAGGTTGCCAGTATGAAATGCTCGCAGTAAGGGGGTGAGGCCCCCGTTATCAAGCGAATAGGCTGCGCCCATATTTGCCTTTACCATCAGCTCTATGTGTACTTTGTCGGGATGCTCGGTATCTTAGGCATCAGAAAAAGAAATATACCATTAAATCTTATGATAGAAGAGTATACATCAGCAGGAGAAAGTTTGCACTACTTAAAAAGTTACAAAAAAATATACTATCTTGAACTCATGAATATACATACATAGCACCTTGTTATTTATGACTTGAAATCTTCATAAGGCTAACTTTGAATGTACATATCTCTCAATATATAAATGTTTTTGATGTGATTCAAATTGGAGGTGATAGTTTGTTCAAAGAACTTTCCAACGATAGGCCAGGTCATATGCCCAATTCCACTGAGAAACGAGAAAGTTATGACGGTTTTACAAAGAACTGACGAAACTGTTTCGTCTCGGGCCGATCGGGCGGATTTCGCCCGACCCGGTCGGGCGGTGCGCCGGTTTGTGCGCTACACGCGTTTTTCGGTATTTTTTCGTTTTTGAGTTATCTTTTAGGGTTTCTAGGGGGTTCCTTATGATTATAAAAGGGCTTCCTGGTGTTCATTATTATTGACACAACTTATGAAACTCTTTTAGCCCCTAGAATTTAGGACTCCCTGTATTATTCTCTCTAATCTTCCCTGTATTATTCTATATGATTTTCTCCATTATAGTGAAGAAGCTCTAATCCCTCACCTGTGGACGTACGTCAAATTTGACTGAACCACGTAAATCCTTGTGTTCTTTGTTTGTTCATCTTTATTGTTTTCTCACCTTTATTATTTCATTGATTTTCTATTCCGCATTAATCAAACTACAACATCCGATTTCCTAACACACCTAATACCTTAAAAATTTCCAAGGAATGAAAGGTATACCTCACATATGAATTGACTGCTTGAAGGATCTTCCCATTTTTCAAATCTTGTGTCTTCTTGGGTTCAATTTCTCAAAATTGAACTTGTTTAATTTTCCCCTAATTCTAATTGCTCCAATAGACAGATTTGGAAGGAAATGCAAGCTCACCCAACCCGTCCCTCTCTTCCCTTCCATTGATATCCAAACAAATTGTTTGATCTCAAGTACAATTTCACTCCAGCAGTATGAGGATGTTCTGTAAGTTATATAACACGAGCCTTCTATGCACGCGATGCGTGCGTCAATTGATTGAGTTTGTTCTTAAATTTTATCCTAATAGAATTATGAAAGTGTAATTTATAATCAACATTGTACGAAGTAATGTAATTTATAAAGTGTTCAGAAGTTGTGATGAACATTTAGATATAATAAAGTCTTATAGTCAAATTAAATTTGTAAAAGTTTTTTATTTATTTAGCAACCATTTTTTCTATTATGTCAAGTTATTTTGTTAATGCTTATTTAGTTTATTATTGGAACTTTAAGGAGACAACAGTACATATCATATGACCCAAACATTAAATTAGGAAAGGATATAATCGTAGAAAATCCGAATATGCAATTATGTATTAGCTAAGGACAAAAAAGACTTTTCACAAGGGGATGTCATAGCCCCCCTTGGCTTATATAATAGAGATTTATTCTTTCTTTTAGGTTTTTAAAATTACATGGGATAATTAACAATATATGAAAATTAAGTGAAGTTATTTAGGAATTCTTATGTCTGTATTAACATAAACCTTTTGTGTTAGTAAATCATTTCACTTTGTTAATAGATGAAATTTTCATTTCCATTTTAATGTAATACTTGATTTTTTATTGATTGATAAAGTGTTTGATTGATATACTTTTCTTATTTACTTTTTCGTCATGAATAGATTACATTTTGTGGTCAATTGTTTCTTTTTCCCGTGGCTCAATTGTTACTTGATTGCGTTCAATATTTTAAATAATGTTTCATGTCATATTTAAGTTTGAGTTTAGGATTTGTTGGTTAAAACACCCTTATGTTTGGTGATTTTTAAAACAATCCCCCTTTTGTTTTTTTTTTTTTGAAATGAACCCCCAAAAGTTTCATAAAAATTTTGGTTGCACCCCCAAAACCTAATTCCCGTCAAATCCAAACGTTTGTGGGGCCCACCTACGCTATTATATAACAACCACTTCATCCCCAAATTAGGATATTCCCTCTCTCACAACGGTCATTTTCCGAAGCCCCCAAATTGAAGCTGCTAATCCAAAATTTCAAACGGAAAATTGCAATTCCATTCTCAATTGACAATTCCTGACATCCTTCAAATCAAGTAAGTATTACATTCATTTCTAGGCATTAAATTTTGGGTAATTTTGTGATTCTAGGGTTTATTTGCTTATTTTAATTTGGGTTAATTGTTCAATTAGGATTATGGCAACCAAATGAAATTGTCGAATTCCTGCTAAGATTTTGAGGTCATGGACGCATGACAATCCTGGGAGGAGTTTCTATGCCGACAAATTCTCCGATGTTCATACTGGAAGAGAAGGGTGTGGATTCTTTGGATGGGTTGACAAGAATCAGGATGAGTGGCAGAAGGCGGTCATTAATGAACTGGTGCTGGAGAAGAGGTTGTTGACACATGAAATAATGTTTTTAAAGAGTGAAATCGCAAGGATTCAAGACACTAAGCCAAAGGTGGAAAATTTGGTGGTGTTGAACAAAAAATCAGGAGCATCAAAAAGGCAAAATGCACCAAGAATTTGTGGATTTATCACTAGATTTCACCCAAAACACAGTGAATTACCTATTTTGGGCACCATGCTCTTGTTTTACCGTCCATAAAAGCTTCCCCTTTTTTGTCATTACAGAATTCTCCATGATGACGAGAGAGAGAGTGCTAGATAAGAGAGACTGAAAGAGAAGATGAAAAAGTGTAGATGATGACAAGAGAGTGATGCTGAATTTCTGACTGAAGCAAGTGAGAGAGATGAAATCAGAAACGAAGGAATTGAATTGAATGAGAGGTTAGTTGAAGGGTTTTATTACCCAAGGATACAAATGTCATTTCACGCAATATTTAGGAGGGAAAATGGAAAAAAGGGCCCCATAAACCTCTGGATTTGACGGAAGTTAGGTTTTGGGGGTGCAACCAAAAAAATTATAAAACGTTTGGGGGTTCATTTAAAAGAAAAAAATAAAAGGGGCATTGTTTTAAAAATCACCAAACATAAGGGTGTTTTAACCAAAAAATCCTTGACTTTATAATAAAGATCAACACACCGAATTTTTAAAAAAAAAGGTAACTAGAAAAAGGATCATTAAGGAGCAATAAGAGTAATAAGGATGAAAGCATTACCTAAGGGATGTCTAGTAAGCAGATGCAATGGTGTTTCCTTACGTTTGTTGACTAAACCAGCAGATCTTTGATCATGCTCTAGCAATCTCATTGCCAATCCATGGTTAGTTGCTATGAGTGCCTCATGGAGAGGCGTATTGCCATCTGTATTCTGTACCAACCATATTGTGTCATAACGAACTCCATCGAGACTAGCCTCTTCTTGATTCGTAAGGATACACTGATGGCATAACTCCACCAACACCGACAATAGGCTTGATTCCAACAATGATGACATTTTATAAGTAACATCCTTCTGTTGGGTGTTAGATGGATCTGATAAAGCAACATGAATTGATGTTTGAGGATGATTCCGCACAAGGACATGAACAGGAGTATCCCCTTTAAAGTCTGTCTGAGAAATAAGCGCTGGACAGCGACCGAGAACTGTTCTGATAAAATCTACAAAGTCATTTTGCACTATATAGCGTTCTAAATTTATATGCAATAATTTATGAAGAACATTCCTTCCCTTGGAATCGTGTGAGAGTAAGAATTTCATTCCTAGCCTGCTCATTCTTTCTCTTAGAACGGTTATGTTTGCTCTGTCTGCTGCTTCAGATTCCTCCACTGTCATAGTTCGTTTCCTTAGCATCTGGTAACACATTTTAAACAGTAATAGATAAACAGGGGGATATGATACTAAGAAAATGCAACAAATAAAATCATCAAAAAGTAGGTTTTAACTCGTGCGATGCACTGATTTTATACATTTAACACTTAATTTTCAGTAATGTAACTTCAGAAAAGAAAAACAAAAAAGTTGAAACCAAAGTAAAGTTTTAGATATAAAATCAGCAATATTCTACAATAATGATTCCTACCTCAAGCAGACTCTTTTCTTGAACTAAAGATGCTGCTGAGGTGCCATCCATGTTGTTGATGCTGATTTTGGTTGAGCATTCCAATAGAACCCGCACCATACTAGAATCCTTATTCCTTGCAGCAATATGTAGTGGTGTATCTCCTTGTTGGTTCTGATAATCCCTGAGAGCATATATCTCTTTAAGTTTAAGCAATTTGTTACCTTCTTGGTAGTTGGGGATTTTACTTATTAGAAGGTGTAAGATGGAGTTGCCAAGAGAATCGCGGACCTCTGCAGACTGTGGCCAATGGTTAAGTATAATTCTTATGACCCGCAGATTATAAGGTGTCCTGAGTGATGCTGCTCTATGAAGAGGAGTTAAACCATTTTCGTCAGGCTGCTTCTCCCTTACTGATCATTAGTTTTTTTATCATGGTCGTTGCTGCATAGCTTTCATCTACGCATAAAAGAGTTACACCACAAGTTAGAAAAAGGTTACCTCTCCCTCAAAGAAAAAGTAAAATAAAAATAAGTAAAAGAAAATGGTATCCTCATTTTATGAATTAAGTTCAGATATGTTGTTGAAAAAAAATATAATCAAACTGATGAGTGATAAATAAATCAAGTTTGAAATTTTAATAACTAAAATTAATCACCTTATTTTCAGTTCAAAATTGTGGGAAAACTAAAATTACCCTTGTGGAAATTGAGGAGGGTGATCCGGTGATTGTTTCAATTTTAGTTAAAATAGAAGAGGAATTTAATGGTGAATTCGTGGTACAAAGTATCATAAAGAATGTGAGAGAGAGTGTGTGGCTGTGTGCTCACTGGGAAATAGGGAAATTAGGGTGGGGAAAATTAAAAAAGGATTTGAAGAGATAGAACGTGACGTTAAAAAACCGAAAAAAACAAAAGTCAACATCGCAAACCATTTAGTTAAATAAGTGGCTTTGATCCACAATAATATTAGTTTGTCTAAATACCCTATGTTTTATTATAATAAATATAAAGAAGAAAAAACATTATTGCTTTAATTTGCATAAGACCATTTATTTTTTCTAACTGACATTTATATTATCTTATTTCTCCTTTTTTTTTTCTTTTTTGAAGTGATCTTATTCGTCCTCAACTCCTCATCATTTTCTAAAAGAATGGTTGCTAAATGACTGTTTCCCATGAATGGTAATGTGTTAAAAAAGGGAATGCGTTATATTCGAGATATGTCATTGATGTTTGCTAGGTTTTGATTCATTTTGGAATTGTAGAAATTAGCAAAATATGTCCATATAAAAAAAAAAAAATCAACGGGGTATATGAAGATTTTGTTACATATTTATTTAGAGATAGTGATCATAATTCATGTCAAAAAGTAAAATATGTCCATATATATAAAAAAAAAAAAAAAAAACCTCCTCTCCTTTCTCTTCTCTTCCTCCTAAAAAACCTAATCATTTCTTCTAATTGGAGGTTGCCATCATTCTTTTGATGGCGGTAAACCCTCAATCTTTTCTTTTTTTTCTGTTAGCTTTTATCACTTTTTTAATAAATAATTTCCCGTTGCCCTCTTTATGAGAGTTTTCTACCCAAAATTTGGGTTCTTTCTTTCTTTTGATGGGAGTTTGGATTTTGATTTTATTCTATTCACACATGAAAGTTTAAAATATGGTATGAGAAATCGTTCTTATTGATTGAAGTTCAAAACTATCAGCGTAAAGGTATTGAAAATTCGGATGCGATTAACATGATTAAATCAGGAATTTTAATTTCTTCTCCAAACTATGTTAAAATGATAGACTTCACCATCATTAGCTACCTGAAGTCAGCATTTCAGTGTTCAAGGAATGTTTCACCACAAATTGAAGTAGGGTTATAGTCTATTCTTAAAATGCAAAATTTATTTTTATTAGGTAATTATTTGGGATGCCCAATTATAAACTCCCGTGTGACTAAAAATACGTTTGGCAAGACTATCCAATCTGCTCAAACTTAGTTAACTAAGTGGAAGTCTAATTCGATGTTTCATGCCGTTCGGTAGTTATTCAGTCCAATTTGTCGACAAAGGCTAATTTTCAAATGCAAAATTTTTTACTCCTGGCGCCTATTCAGTCAGAGCTAGACAAAACATATAGGAATTTCTTTTGGAATAAGTCTCCTGAATCGGGCCTTGCTAATTTAGTAAGGTGGGATAAAATTTGTGTTCCTAAAAGGTTTGGTGGTTTAGGCTTTAGGAAAGCGCATGTTAATAATGTTGCTTTACAAATGAAGTTGCTTTGGAAGATTATTGATTACCCGTCTAATTTATGAGTCAAGATGATTTATAAGAAATATCTTACAGGTTTATTTTTGAGTATTCTCCTTCTAGTAATTGTTCTTAGGAGTGGAAAAAACTTATCTCATCGAGAGACATGTTTAAGAAAGGGTTAAGATGGATTGTTAACTCGGGTGTTCAAATTTCTTTTTGGGAAGATAATTGGATTTTCAGTATCTATCTCTTCTATTTGTGTCCCTTGTAGGGGGTACCAGAATTTAAAGGTTAGTGACATTATTAATGAGTACCGTCACTGGAATAAAGAGTTACTATCTTCTATTGTGCCTTCGAACATTTGTCAAGCTATTTATAGTTTATTTCTTCCGCGAAAAGTTGATTATGATAAATTAATTTGGGGCTTGAGTTAAATGGTATTTACTCTGTAAAAACATGGGCTTTGATAGTTCAGGGGCTGACCATCGATCCTCCTCCCCCGAAGCCTTTCGCTTTGATTTTTGGGGCTGAAGATTCCTTCTAAAATCAAGAATTTTCTTTGGAAGATCTGTCAAGATGGTCTTCCGACTAAAGTAAGACTCTAGAAAAGTCATGTCTTCCTCCCTCAGCAATGCATTTTTTTTGTAAACACCATTCAAAAGATGTTAATCATCTTCTTTTTGTTTGTCCGTTTGCAAGAGATGTATTTTCTTGGATGTATTATCTTTATGGGTGGGACCTTCCATTACTCTGTCAGATGATACAATGATGAATTTAAATTTTATTAAGGATAGTTTGTCCTACTTAGATTTGACTCATTTTTGTTTTACTTGGTGGTTTATTTGGTTTTCCAAAAATAAAGTTATTTTCCATGATAAGGTGTCCTCTCCTGTTGCTACAACTCATAGTGTGGTAAATTTTATTCTTGATTGGGTTAAATCTCAATCGCAAGATAATTTGTTGGATATCATCCTGAAAATTTCTCTTGCTCTTTCTAAAAAGAATGTGGAGGTGTCTTGTGCCCCCCTTCCTGTGAATGGTTTTAAGCTAAATTTTGATGGTTCCAAGCTTTCTAATGGCCAAGCTTTCTTTGGGTTCACTATTCGGGATCATATGGGAGGCGTTTGTCTTGCTGGTGCTATAGCTCTTTCTTCAGATTGTTCTATTTTTCAAGCTGAAGCTTGGGGTCTACGGGAAGGTGTGAAAGCGGCCACTTTCCCCATTTTTTCCTCTCTTATTGTTGAAGGAGATAACCGCGTTGTTAGCAATTCTGTTAGGAGATAATGGAAGGTTTCATGGGAAATTTTTACTTTGATTAGTGATTCGGTTGAAGACCTGAAGAGTGTTCCTGAGGTCTCGTTTAACCATATTGTTTTAGGAAAGAGAATCAAGCGGAGTATTTCATGGCTCATAAGGGTCAAGAGACTTCGTGTTTATTGTACGTATTGTTTTTCTTCTTTTATTTTGGTTGTTTCTTTTATCATCAGAAAGGATGTAGTCTGGTCCTATATTAGGAATCATACTTAGTTTTCTTTCCTTTAACCAAAAATAAAAAAAAAATAGTTGCTTGATTCAGCAAATACAAGGAGGTTGCGATGTATTACTCGATCTGGCTCATTGTACTTTATTCAAAGATAAATTTGATTTGATCTTTTCTGATTATTTCTTGTTTTTCTTTAATACTTTTTGTAGATGTCATTTATCTTTCAATTAATGAAATCTTCTCTTTCAAAAAAGAAACTAAAATACATCCCTTTGAGGAAAATTAAATAATATCATGAAGATTCTCCAGTCTTGGAAAAAGTTATGTTCATAGAGCTTGTCGCTCTATAGTTGGCAAAAATCAACCCGACCGAATAAGAACGAGTTGCGCCTCCCTGCTTGCATTGAAAAAACGAGTTTGGTCAAAATTTTAAACCCCTTTACTTAAATGGGCCAACCCAAGCCATCCCGTTTAATTAAATGGGTGGATTAGGTTGAAATTTCCAACCTGAATTTAACCCATCTAACTCGTTTTACTTAGATGGACAGGTTTGGTTTGGATTGGGTTGACCCACTAACCCTTTTATTTTTCCATCCAAAAACCCAAATTTCTAAGTTAAATGAACAAAAAAGTGGGTTGTATGGTATTTACATTAGCCTTTTTGTTATGCATGGACTCCTTGTACTTCAAAGTTTTTTGAATGTTAAGTACTAAAAGTTGGAGATTTTAGAGAGAGAAACTCTGTCCTCTCTCTAGAAATCAATGAAACAGTAACCATTCTTTTCTGTTTTTGAGCTCGACTTAGCTGAAACAATGGCAAAAGGTTCGAAAAAAGGAAACAATGGGAATAAGATAGGAAGCAAAGTTAAACCACATAATCAAAAGAGCAAGATTCTACGAATTCCACAGACTGGAGATGCGAAGAGGATGCGAAATGTGAATGACATGAATGAATTGTCGGTGTTCAGTTGGACATCAGATGAAGATGATGATCAGTCACATTGTTCACTTGAGATGAATTTATCCAATCAGGATAAGACAAATTTTGAAGTTGCGAGAAGTAATTTTGAAAATTGGATTGCTTCTGTAAGAACTCCATTTAGACAATCTGGTCATGGCACAGTGAATCCATCACCTCACCCGATGCAGCAATTGAATAATAATCCAGGTACTTCGAATGCTTGGAACTCATTATTTTCTAATTTGAACAAAGAAGGTTTAAATTTAGAATGTCCTGATCAAAGTGTGGAGAATAGAGTGGAAAGAGTAGTGCAGATTTCTATTGATGATGTGAATCCGGAGATAGAATACTGGAATTCGGCTGTTATTTGTTACATTCTTGGTGTTAAACCTCCATTTCGTATCATTGAAGGTTTTATTAGGAGGATGTGGGGTAAATTTGGGGTGGAAAAGATTGCTATGATGGATAATGGAGTATTTGTTGTTAGATTTCGTACTGTGGAATGTAAACAGAAGGCGGTGGAGATGGAACCAATCCTAGATGATAGGAAACCAGTCATTGTGACGGATTGGACACCTGATTTTGATTTGCAAAAGATTGATGTGAAACATGTTCCTACCTGGATAAGATTGCCTTACTTACCTTTGAAGTACTGGGGTAAGAATTCATTGAATAAGCTGGCTGGATTAATAGGGAAGCCTATTCGTACTGATCGTGCTACTGCTCAAAAAGATATTCTGGCTTACGCTAGAATTCTTGTGGGGGTGAGTGTTGATCAGGAGTTCCCTGAGAGCATCTCTTTCATGAATCAATAAGGAGTGCTTATGCAACAGAAGGTTCATTATGACTTTAAGCCAATCTTCTGCTCAGATTGCAAGGGCATTGGACATACTGATGTTGAGTGTAGGCAAAAGAGATATGAGGTTGCACAAAAGAAGATTAAGCCTAAAAAAGTATGGGTGCCAAAGGCTCAGGTTGGCAATCCTGCTAGGTCTAATGGAGTTCAGAAGGAGTCAGGGCAGGTTGTCCAGCAGAAGAAAGGAAAATCTCCTTTAGCTACAATCTCCGAGGAACAATATAGAGAGGAGATAACTGAGGTTCCTATATTATTGAAGATGTAAATGTAGAAAAGGAAGCCAGAGCAGATGTGATGCAACCAACTGATGTAACTACTGGTGAGCCTATAGGCGGGCTCTTGAGAGAGCCTAGGGGTACAACACAGGGAGTAAGGGGTACTATCCCTACACATGGATAATATTGGGTTCTGGAATACAAGGCGCCTCAATAGTCAACAGAAATACCCTGATGTTAGATGGTTTCTTGAACATCATGGGGTTGGACTATGTGGACTCCTTGAAACTAGGGTCAGAAGGAGTAATTTCCCTAAGGTGTTTGGTAGGTTTGGAAATAAGTGGTCTGTTGTCACAAATTATAATTCTCATCCTGGTGGAAGGATTTGGGTGATATGGTGGCCTAGTAAATTTGCAGTTAATGTAGTTGAATGTACTGATCAAGTCATTCATTATAGTGTGAAAATGTTGGCTACAGGGAAGAAATGTTGGGTTACAATGGTGTATGGGTTGAATGATACTCAAGAGAGGGTGATGTTATGGATGGATCTGCATAGAATAAGTAAGGGTGTCACTGGTGCTTGGTTGGTAGGGGGTGATTTTAATAATGTGTTGAATCTGAATGAAAGAATAGGGTCTCCTATTACCTTAGATGAAGTTATGGAGTTTAGATAATGTTTGAGGAATTGTGAACTCCAAGAACAAACAACTGTTGGACCTTTCTATACTTGGTCTAATAAGCAAGAGGGATGTAATAGAGTGTTCTCTCGAATTGATAGAGTTGTTGTGAATGAAATATGGATGGAGCAATATCCAGATCCTGAAACTCTTTTCTTGCCTGAAAATATTTCAGACCATTGCCCTTGTCTAATTAAGTTAGACAAGAGGGTAATAAATAAACCTAAACCATTTAGGTTCTTTAACATGTGGACTGAAGCTGCATCTTTTATGGATAGAGTTCAAGCAGGGTGGGAGGAGAGAGTTCAAGGGACTCCTATGTTCAGAGTAGTCAAGAAAATGAAGGGGATGAAGAAGGGTTTTAAGGAGCTAAATAAGGAGAGGTTTGCAGATGTGGAAAATGTTGCAGATGAGGCCTATAAGCAACTTATTGGGCTTCAGCAACAAGTTCATAATGATCCAAGCAATACTCAGCTTCATAGGCTAGATAGAGAAGGCGGAGATGAATATCTAGCTCTTAACAAGGATAGATTATTTTTTTGTAGCAAAAAGTGAAGCAACAGTGGGTGAAAAGAGGGGATTCGAACACTGCTTACTTTCATTCTACAGAGAAGGATTCAGAACAAAGTAAGTAGAATAAAGAATTTGGCAGGAACTTGGCAGGAAGAGAGTGATTATATTGAAAGTGCTTTCCTGGAATTTTATAATGAACTCTTGGGTACTGCAAAGCCTACTACTATGTCTGTCAGTACGACAATCAGTAAGGAGGGTCATGTACTAACCAGTGATCAGCAGAGGATGGTATGTGGGGATTTTACAGAGGAGGATGTAAAGAGAGCATTGTTTGCCATTGAAGATAATAAAGCATCGGGTCCAGATGGGTACACAAGCCACTTTTTCAAGAAAGCTTGGAGTTGTATTGATCCAGAAATCACTGCAGCCATTTTGAATTTTTTTCAGACTGGTAAGTTACTTAAACAACTTAATGCAACAATCTTATGTTTGATTCCTAAAATTGAACAACCAATAGATGTGACTCAGTTTAGACCCATTGCATGTTGCAATGTAATATATAAAGTTATCTCTAAGATTTTGTGTGAGAGATTAAAACAAGTGTTTGGTTAATTAGTTGATCCAGTTCAAAGTGCATTTGTGGAGGATAGACGTATTATGCACAACATTTTAATCTGTCAAGACATGTTAAAAATGTATAAGAGGAAGGAGTTGCCTGCTAGATGCACTATCAAAGTGGATCTTAGGAAAGCTTATGACTCTCTAAGTTGGAGTTTCATTGAAGAGTTGTTGTGTGGTTTAAAATTCCCAAAGAAGTTTGTAGATTGGCTCATGCAGTGTATTACTACTACATCATATTCATTGAGCATAAATGGTAGTATTTGTGGCTTCTTCAGTGGGAAGAGGGGTATCAGACAAGGGGATCCCATCTCCCCTTTGATTTTTGTATTGGCCATGGAGTATCTTACCAGGTTGATGAAGAAGATGAGTAAAAGAGCAGAATTCAAGTATCACTACAGATGTGAGAGTTTAAAACTTACTCATATCATATTTGCTGATGATTTGATGATGTTCTGTAAGGGGGATCCACATTCAGTTGCTTTGATAGTGAGAACTCTTAAGGCCTTTACAGCTACATCAGGTTTGGAAGCTAGTCCTGCAAAATCTGCCATCTACTTTGGAAATGTGAAAGTAAATGTGCAATATAGCATTCTCAGGGTCTTTGGCTATAACAAAGGTGAGTTCCCCTTTCATTATCTAGGGGTTCCAATCACCACCAAGAAACTTAAGAGGGCTGATTGTGATGTTCTAGTAGATAAAATCTTGAAGCAGATCATGTGCTGGTCATCCAGACATCTCTCTTATGCTGCAAGAGTCACACTAGTGAATTCTGTGTTGCTAAGCTTGCATATCTACTGGACACAAATATTTTTGTTGCATGAAGGAGTGCTTAATAAAATTGTGCAAATATGTAAAGCTTTCCTGTGGGAAGGGAGGGTCAATCTATTGAAAATTCCCCCTGTAGCTTGAGAGTGAGTCTGCAAACCCAAGAAGAATGGTGGTTTGGGCATTAAGAACTGTCACAGATGGAATACTGCAGCCTTGGGAAAATATGTATGGCAGGTTGCAAACAAAGAGGACTCTCTATGGATAAAATGGATTCACTGTGTCTATTTGAGGGAGATGGATTGGTGGACATATGAACCACTTGCTAGTGCTAGCTGGGGATGGAAAGCTATATGCAGAGTGAAGAACATTTTCAAAGTGCATATACTGGCAATAGATGGTTAAATAGGGACAAAGTGTACACCATTAATTCTAGATATGAATGGCTCCAGGGGCAACATACCCTTGTGCCTTGGCATTACTGGGTGTGGAATAGTTTGAACATCCCTAAACACTCTTTCATTGCCTGGTTGGCAATATTGGAGAGACTGAAGACAAGGGAGAGATTATTCAGAGCAGGAGTATGTCCAGACAAGTCTTGCTTATTTTGTGGTGTTGGTGATGATTCTTTTCTTCACTTATTCTTCAGATGCTCCTATAGTTCTAGAATCTGTGAGCAGATTCTGAGGTGGATGGATATTGAAATTGCTGGATATGAACACATGTTTATCACATGGAAGAAATGGGGGAGATTGTTTTGAAGAAAGAAGCTGCAAAAAGTGAGCTATGCTGTGCTTGCTGCCCTTGTGTACCATATCTGGAAGAGTAGGAACTACACTCTATGGAATGAAGCAGTGAAACAACCAAGCTGGGTGGTGGATAATATTCAAAGGGATATATATAGTAGACTTAAAAGTTGTGTAGATATTCAATGGAATATAGAGGATAGCAATTGGATTAATGCTCTTGTAAATAGATGTAATTAGTAGGCTGTTTTTGGTTGGGTGTGTTTGAGTTTTTGGTGATAGGGTGTAATGTTGATGCTTTCATACATGCTTTGGTAATATATACTTACAGTTTACCAAAAAAAAAAAAAGAATGTTAAGTACTTAAGTAATTACTAATCAGGTTGTTGTTAATGTATATTAGGAAATACTATTATATAGGTTAGTGGGTGGACTTTAGGTCGACCCATTATTATATGGTTGGGCTGTATTTAGGATACCAACCCATTTAACTAAACAAGTTGGGTTGGATAACTAGGTCAACTGAATCCAATCCAGGTCGATCCATTGCCAACCCTATGTCTTCGCGCAAAAAATGATGGAATAAGTTTAAGAAAAATTAACGCCACTAGTCCAAACTATGAGCGTCCTGCCAAAAACGGTCCCAACTATTAAAAATCTAGGAATGAACCCAACTAAGGACCTCATCTTCCCGAAACGGTCCGGGTGACCTGGTGACCGGTTACAAGAGGTAAACTTTATTTTAATTTGTTTATATATTTTTTTTAATAATCTTTTTTTAAAAAATTACCAAAAAATCAAAAGTCTTTTAAAAAATCTGAAAAAAAATTAAAATAAATCTGAAAAAAAGCTGGGCGGTTTCGTGGGTGGGGTGCTTCGGGGGTGGGGTATTCGGGGGCTGGGGATTTGGTGGTGGGCGAATTATGGGGTGGGGGGTTCGGTGGAGGGGGAAATCGTGGGTGGGGCCTGGGGGGCCGACGGGGATGGGGGCCAGATTTGGGGGTGGGTGGGGTCGGGAAGGGGGTTTCGGGGTAGGTGGGGGATTGGGCAGGGGGGTGGTTTGGGTGGTTGGGCAGGGGGGAGAGGGGAGGGGGCGGCTGGGCAGCAGGGCAAGGGAGGGGGTGGCTGGGCATGGTGGGGGGCTGGGTTATTTTGTTGGTAATTTTTTGATATTTTTTTGTATTTTTCTGTATTTTTCTGTATTTTTTGTATTTTTTTGTATTTTTTGGTACTTTTTTGGTGTTTCTTTTGTTTTTTTTTGTTTTTTTTTTTTATATTTTTTATTTATTTTTGTGTATTGTTTTTTAATTTTTTGAGTGTTTTTTGATAACTAACCATAATTAGCAAACTAATTTTTTAATTAACAGCAAAATATATTGATAATGAAGGTTAGTGTGTTAAATTAATTTTTAACAAACGTCTAAATGGTTAGATTTTACAGGTCATTTTAACCTTTAGGGGTCAGATTTGAGGTTGGAATTTGGAAAAAAAACGACCCGATTAGCCCGATTTGCCCGATTTGGGTGCACTGATGTACGTGTCAAAAAAATAGTCCTCCCAACGTTTAACAGGTCATTTCAACCCTTAAAGGATCAGATTCGAGGTCGGAATTTGCAAAAAATGACCCGATTATCCTCGATTTACGTTATCGACCGGATTAGTCCAAGATTAAAAAAATAAAAATAAAAAACAAATTAAATAATAAATCACGTGCAAAGCACGTGACCAGAATTACCTACAATAACAGGTCACCCAGTAACTGGGTCCATTTTTGGAAGATCAGGTGCATAGTTGGGACCGTTCATGGATTTTCAATAGTTGGGACCGTTTTTGACAAGACGCTCATAGTTTGGACTGGTGGCGTTAATTTTTCCATAAGTTTATTATATATAACTATAAGTATGAAAAAATAAAATATCAACAATCATAACATATTGAGATTTATAAATAAAAGCCCATATTATTATATTTGATATTAACTATACTTTCTTTCCTCTCTATCTTCAGATACAAAACATAACCATCAAAATAAACAATAGTTTAAAAATTAAATATACGAAAATATTTTTTTCTTATTATAACAACAGTGATTATATAATTATTAATATCTCAAATGATTTATTAACAAATAAAATATAGATAGTTTTTTTTATAATTATAATATTGTATTCTTGTATTTGAATTGAACGATGTATTGATATTGGAGAGAGAAAATAAGGTTGAAATACAATAGAAAAAAAAGGAAAGGCTAGAGAGTAATCCCTCCGGTTCCTACAGATCCTCCCTCTTTCTATTTAAGTGCGTTTCCAAAAGATCCTCCCTCTTTTACTTTATTCATTATTTTGCAATTTTTTCCCTTTTTACTCTCTCATGTCCCTATCATATAGTCCACCATCACACTATTAATTCAATTTTACTCCATTTTTGTCTCCTATTTTAATCCTTTTTATTTGTTTATTTTCCTTAATCCCTTTCTCTCTCCTACTTACCCACCCCAGACCCCACATAAATGGATCCTCATTCATATCTATAGTAATAGTAACAAGGATGATCTTTCAGAACTGGAGGGAGTATTATATGATTTGACTTTTTTTTTATTATAAGTGAGATGCATCATTGGATGAAATTAAGCATAACTCGGAACAACTTTTCGTGGAGGGGCGAGTTTCAAGTTTTTCAACGTTATGAGTAAGAGGAATAATAACAAATATTTTTTTTGTGTCAAGCGTGGTCATTATTTTTTTGTAGAGAAAGTCGTAAGGACAAACGATAATAATTCAACCCACTAACCCATTTGATAATACTAAGAATAATATTATAATAATAATAGTAAATAATACTAATTTAATAATAAATAATATAATAATTAATATTATTATCATTATTATTGTAATAATAATAATTTCAATATTAAATATAATAATAATACTAATAATAATTTTAATAATAATTATTATTATAATTAATAATGTAATAATAATTAATATTAAGATTAATAATAAGATTAATATTAATTATTATTATTATTAATTATAATAATTAATAATAGTAATAATAATATTTAATAGTAATTATGATTATAACAATAATTAGTAATTATATTAACTAATAATAATTATGATTATAATAATAATTAGTAATAATAATAATAGTAATAACGATGATAATAACTAATAATAATAATAATAATAATAATAATAATAAATGATAATAAAAATAATAATAACTGATAATAATAATAATATTATAATAATATTATAATAATAATTATTATTATTATTAATTAAACTAGAGTGAAATTAACTGTACTAAATTGAACTGGAAATAAGTTTAAAAACACAAGGCCTTATTCCATAAATAAATGTCTCTTTTTACTTGTTATATTTCTTTATTTGGCAACCATAACTCACCAAAAAGTACCAATATTTTTATTTTTTTTTATCGATCATCTTCCTGCATAATCCCAAATATTTGGCATTTTCTTATAAAGTTATGGTCTTCACCAAATATTTCTTCTTTTCTAAATTCTAAAGGAGTGTGTCCACAACAATATAGCAAGTAAATGTAGACAGAGAAAGTATGTCATTGGTCCTCACATAATTATCGTGTTTGATATTAACGGTCTCCAACTTACTACTTTAACCATTAATATACTTAATCACGTAAAAATATTAGTAAACGTAAGAAATTTTGATATGAATCTAACAAATGTTTAACCATAAGATTTTGATGTTTATAATTGTGTGAAAATATGGTAAAAAGAGTTACAAATTTGACCATAAAGTCAAAACAAATTAAACGTAATTAAACGTAATGCATCTCGGATCCTTAGCTTGAGGGATGAGGTAGGAAATGATATCCAAGACCCAGATAGGATAAGGAGACTAATTCAGGACTTTTATCGAGCCTTATATACTTCGGAACACGTC
The DNA here is from genome assembly GCF_026745355.1 of Beta vulgaris subsp. vulgaris. Classification (NCBI taxonomy): domain Eukaryota; kingdom Viridiplantae; phylum Streptophyta; class Magnoliopsida; order Caryophyllales; family Amaranthaceae; genus Beta; species Beta vulgaris. The sequence continues at coordinate 48,193,191 of NC_079208.1, read as the reverse complement.
TCTTGTAGCCAAGGGTTTTCTCACCAGGAGGCAAACATACATTTAGGCTACGTACCTGACCCCGGGGAAATCAGGAGAGCCTTGTTTGATATGAAACCGCTTAAAGCCCCGGGGCCGGATGGTTTCCACCCTATATTCTTTCAAAAGACCTGGGAAGTGGTGGGTACAGAGGTGTGTAGAAATATTCAACGATGGTTTAGGGACGGGAAAATTCCAGAACAACTATGTCAGGCCCTAATTTGCCTCATCCCTAAACAAGCATCGCCGGAAACAGTGAAACAATTTCGCCCTATTAGTCTGTGCAATACCCTGTACAAGCTTGTCACTAAAATTTTAGTCAATCGAATGAAACCCTTAATCCCTGATTGGATCTCCCCGAACCAAAATAGCTTTATCAAGGGTAGGGGCCCAGACATTAACTTAGTAGTTGTATCAGAGATCCTTCATTCAATGAACGTGAAAAAGGGCAAATGGGGGTGGTTTGCTCTAAAGATTGACTTGGAAAAGGCCTATGATAGGGTCGAGTGGGGTTTCGTTAGAAAATGCCTTCAGGACCTACACATAGACAATGAATCTATCAAACTAATTATGGATTGTGTCTCCAAAGCTTCATCTACAATCCTGATCAATGGTAGGAAATCTGAGAGTTTTAAACATTCTAGAGGCTTGAGACAAGGCGACCCTATGTCCCCATACCTATTCAATATATGCCTAGAAACACTCACCCAAATGATCAATGAAGCTTGCTAGGAAAAAGTATGGAGCCCCTTTAGGGTAGGAAAACGAAAAATCCCCATATCCCACCTAATGTTTGCTGATGACCTTATCCTTTTTGGGAGGGTGGATGAATCCACAGCATTGATGGTTAGACAGGTCTTAGATCAGTTTTGTCAAGTATCAGGTCAAAAGATTAATGAAACCAAGAGCAAGCTAATTTTCTCCCCAAACACCACAAGTGAGCACCGAACCCTTTTCCAGGATACGTTGAAGGTTTGTGAAAATGAAACCCTTGGGATGTATCTAGGCCTTCCTATATCTCACAAAAGACCCACAAGCACCCAAGTACAGTTTGTTGTTGATAAGGTTGGGGCCAAACTAGCTAAGTGGAAAACCAAATTCTTGTCCAAAGCCGGAAGATTGTGTCTTATTAAGTCCACTCTCTCGTCAATGCCAGCTTATTACATGCAAGCAACTCATCTTCCTATAAAAACATTGAATGACTTGGACCAATTGTGTAATAATTTCTTATGGGGAGAGGAGAATAGCCAAAAGAAACTTCACCTAGTGAATAGAGAGACCACTTTTCTTCCTAAGGAGCAGGGGGGATTGGGAATAAGAAACCAAAAGTTCACCAATAGAGCCTACATGGCCAAATTAGGTTGGAAACTTTCACAAGGTCAAAACAACTTAGCCCAGGAGTGTATAATCTCGAAGTACATTCATAAAGATAGGGTTACCCAATTTAGAAATGGTTCTAATCTTTGGAAAAACATAGGCAAGGGGTGGGAACTTCTCAAGGAGACTAGCATGTGGAGTCTAGGGAATGGTGAGAGTATAGAGTTTTGGCATGATGACTGGTTATCTATAGGACCTATACGTGGGTGGATTCAGGGACCTCTCTCGATGGAAGAGAGCTATAGGAAAGTTGGAAGTGTGATCAAGAATGGAATTTGGGATATAGAAAACCTTACCATAGATCTGCCGGGCCATATCCTTCACCGGATTCTATCTATTCCACCGCCAAACCGAAATGATGTAAGTGACCTTATGTCCTCATCCTTTGTCACTAGCTCGGGTTTCTCTCTCGGTCTTGCTTATAAGGCCCAACTCCCTTCTCATCATGACACCTCCGATCTATCTTGGATCTGGGAAGGTTTCATGGAACCAAAAATTAAATTCTTTATATGGTTATTGTGGCATGACCGTATTCCCCACAGGCACCTTCTCACTATACGTCGAATTACACAAGATTCCTCATGCCCTCGGTGTCAGGAGTTGGGGGAAGATTCTCATCACATAATTAAGACGTGTCAGAAAAGTGCGGAAATCTGGAACCTCCCAAACACCCCTCAGATTCACGAGGATGAGTTCAGAAGTTGGCTTAAGGAAAATATGAGCTCCAACAAATCCTTTCGCGGTATCCCTTGGAAATGTGTGTTCCCATACACATGTTATGAAATCTGGAAGGATAGGAATCAGTGTGTGTTTAAGAACCTTCACCCATCCCCGATCCAAGTCATTAGCTTTAAAGCTAGTGGAGGTGCTAGAGACTACATTCTGTCAATTAAGGATACGAGCATGCTAGGTATTACAAGGAGACCCATGATGTACCATCCTCGAGAATTCCTATGTATCTATGTTGACGCTTCCTTTATTAGTCCTCTTGTTGTAGCTGGCCTTGGGGGGGTGGTCATGGATCACGAGAAAAAATGGGTCCTGGGTTGGGGGAAAAAAGTTTACACTAATGATTCTCTTGCAGCTGAGTTACTAGGGATCTTGGAGGCATTATATATAGTGGAGGCTCACCACCTAAATCGCTCCATTATATACTCCGATTGCAAAGAAGCTGTAGATCTGGTTAATCACAGGAAAGAATTTGACAAAGTGGCAAATATGGTTAATGCTTGCAGGCAGTGGCGCACGAGATTCCCAGAGATTCAGATTAAACACTGTCGGCGCGAGGGAAACAGAACGGCGGATGCTTTGGCAAGAAACTGTAGGACTTCGGATATGGCTTGTGTTGTAACTAGGGTTCTCCCATCCCCCCGAGTTATTGTAGGGACCTTTTAAAGTCGGACTGTATGAACCTTAATATTTGTACGGATCTTGATATGGATATGTAATTGAGTTCTCTTGTTCACCAAAAAAAAAAAAGTCAAAACAAATAAAAAACAAGCAACGTAACTTACAGTTAATAACATGGTGCTTGACTGCAAGATGAAGGGGTGTTTCCTTAGATTTGTTGACAACATAAACCAAATCAGGATCCTTCTCCAACAAAAATTTGGCAATCTCGGCATTTTGACGAATAAGTGCAACATGAAGAGGAGTATTTTCCTTTAAGTTCTGTATCCTCCATGGCCTCTGAGCGGCATCATCATCAGGACTTTGGATCAATAGTAACTTCAAAATATTTAAGTTCCCGACCTCGGCAACAACATGAAAAGGGGTGTTTCCTTCGGAGTTTTTCTCCGAAATTAGCTCACCATGATTAGGGACTAACCTCTTTAGAGATTCCTGTAAAAAATCATGTTGCTCGTGTAGGGTCGCTATGTGAATGATATTGTTGTTTTCATGGGTTTTACGACGTAAATATTCATCGCTCTGAGCTATATCAGTTTGAAGGAACTCTACATCACCTGTCATGGCAGCAACATAGAGCTCCTTCCCCATTTCTGCTGCCTGATTTGGGTTTGCCATGGCTTCCAATTTCTCAGGCGTTGAATATTATTATTTGTCTTTGGTTTTGGTTTTAAGATGAGTACCATTATATTATTGGTTAGCAGAAGACAATTTATAGAATCCAATCGTCGAGGAGAATATATACGATAAAAAATTAAGACTTGAAGTCCACTTTGTATCTATAAATTATTGTTCTAGTAAGCTATACCACGTTACCTAGTACTCCCTCCGTTTCCTAAAGATCTTCCTTGTTACTGTTCCAACAGATACCAAGGAGGATTCATTTGTATGGGGTGTGGGGTGGGTAAAGTAGGAGAGAGAAATAGATTAAGATAAATAAACAAATAAAAAAGGGTTAAAGTAGGAGAGAGAAAGGGAGTAAAATTGAATTAATAATGTTATGATGGGCCATATGATTGAGACATGAGAAGGTAAAAAGGGAAAAAAATATTCCAAATAAAGAATAAAGTAAAAGAGGGAAGATCTTTTGGAAACACGCTTAAAAGGAAAGAGAGAAGATCTTTAGGAAACGGATGGAGTATTTGCTTGATACAAACTTAATTAATTAGCTAGGATTAATAATTTAATGAGTAGGTGCCATAGTGATCGATTGATCGTACGATTTCATCAGCTGATTTTAGATTCAAGGTAATGGATCTGGTTATCACCAAACTCTAAAATCATTTCTTGTCGTTTAATCCTAATACTTGTGTTTGATTTATCCAGTTGTTCTAATTAATTTTGGGTCTTGTTATTCAATTAAAGTCGTGTTTGTTTGTTGGACAAGACATATTTGCTAATTATATATAGACAAGAGTTTAATATACCACTTCCATTTCATTATAGTTGTAAGCATTGACAATTATAAAACTTGTTAAAGATCGGCCTAACCAAAAAAAAAAAAAAAAATTGGACCTTGAATGAAATTTTTGTGACCATAAACCGAATCCGAGCAGCTTAAAAGTTCTAGGGTCAAGACTAACCAATCCATTTTTCGGTTCAACTTACCTTAAATTGATGGTTTTATGTTTCAAGCTGAGGTTAGTGGGTTTTGTATTTGTAGGCAAAGTTTATTATGAAGATGGTTATTTGAGTGATGTGACTAGAGCATTTAGGTTGAAGAAAAATGGTTTGCAATTGCTTCATTCATTCTTGTAGGATACAAGTGCCTTATATACTAGATTATGTCGGCAATATCAACCGACTTTAGGTGCTCTAGACTTTTCTTTTAAAGTCTTCATTTACATTCATTACTAGGATATTCTAGATTACTAGGATGTTTCTAGGTAGAATTTTCTAGTTACATTAGATTTTTATATTCTAGATTTTTCTAGATTACTTTTTAACACTCCCCCTAATCTGAAAAATCTTGAACTCCAAGTTGTCTTCTGAAGTGGATGAACTTCTCTGTCGGAATTGCTTTAGTGAATATGTCAGCGAGCTGCTCTCCCGTCTTGCAGAATTGTAGCTCGATCTCTTGTTTGTCGACCAACTCTCGGATGAAATGATGTCGTATCTCAATGTGCTTCGTGCGGCTGTGAAAGACTGGATTCTTTATCATGGCTATTGCAGACATGTTGTCGCAGTAGATAGTTGTTGGTTCTTCTGATGTCTGTTGTAGATCATCGAGAATTCTTCTAAGCCATACTGCTTCACATGCTGCACTTGTTGCTGCTACGTACTCTGCTTCTGCTGATGACAGAGCTACTGTAGCTTGTTTCTTTGATGACCAAGAAATAGCCTTGGTTCCCAGCTGGAAGACGTAGCCGCTCGTACTTTTTCGGTCGTCAATACTTCCGGCCCAATCGCTATCTGTGTATCCTATAAGCTTGTGATTCTCTTCTGTCTCGTACATAATACCATAGCCTTTTGTTCCCTTGACATACCTGAGAATCCTTTTTGATGCTGTCAAGTGAGCTTTACTTGGCTCACTCATGAACCTGGATACGATGCTGACAGCATGTACTATGTCGGGCCTTGTATGTGTAAGATAGATGAGAGAGCCGACCAAACTTCGATATATTGATGCATCGACCTTCTCTTTGCCATCGTTCTTAGATAGCCTTTCATTAAGTGCCATTGGTGTAGCCAATGGCTTGCATTCACTCATGTTGAATTTCTTAAGTAGGTCGTCTGCATATTTCTCTTGTGAGAGAAATATTCTTCCTAGGCTTTGCTTGACTTGCATGCCAAGGAAGTACTTCATGGCACCAAGGTCAGTCATTTCATATTCCGACATCATTGTCTTCTTAAATTCCTTAATCATTTTTGAATTAGTGCCTGTGTAGATTAGATCATCTACATAAAGACACAATATGAGAAAATCTTGTGATCCTTGGGCCTTGATATATAGTGATGGCTCACTTGGGCTTTTTATAAACCCATTTTGAAGTAGGTAGCCATCTATTTTGCTATTCCAGGCCCTGGGTGCTTGCTTAAGCCCATAAAGAGCTTTATGAAGGCGGTATACTTTGTCTTCTTTGCCTTCGATGAGATATCCTTGTGGTTGCTCAACATATACTTCTTCTTCGAGCTCACCGTTTAGAAATGCCGACTTGACATCTAATTGAAAGACTGGTAATTTAAGTTGAGCAGCAAGAGCAAGGACTGACCTGATAGTCTCCATGCGGACAACAGGAGCATATATCTCGTTAAAGTCAATCCCTGGTTGTTAGGAGTAACCTTTTGCGATGAGACGAGCCTTGTATTTCTGGATGGAGCCATCTTCGTTATACTTGACCTTGTAGACCCATTTGAGACCGATGACTTCTTTGTCTTCAGGTTTCTCAACAAGCTCCCATGTGTTGTTTTTCTCGATCATCTTGATTTCTTCATTCATGGCCTCGATCCATTTCTCTTCTTGTGATGCTTCTTGAAAGCTTTGTGGTTCGCTAGTGAAGAGAGCCATGATAGCTTGATTGCACTGGAAATCCTCCAAGTAGCTTGGTGGTCGCCGCTCTCTTTGTGAACGTCGTACTACTGGAGCTGAGCTTTGAGAGCTTGATCCTGATGTTGGACTCACCGATCTCGAGAATGTTGTTGGAGATCTCGGTGATGATGGACTGGAGGATGATTGTGTTGCTGATGATTTGGGCCTTCATCCTCTCTTGGGTTTGGTGGAAGGAAATCTCCTTCATGTGGTTGAGATTCCTTCTCTATCCACATCCATTGAGCTCCTTCATCGAATATGACATCTCTTGAGATTATTAGCTTCTTAGATTCGGGCTGATAGAGACGATATCCTTTAGACTCGTCATTGTATCCGATGAAGATACATTTTTCTCCTTTTCCATCGAGTTTTTCCCGATTTTCTTTCGGGATGTGGGCATATGCGATGCACCCGAATACTTTGAGGTGCTCCACTCTTGGCTTTCTTTTATGCCAAGCTTCATAGGGTGTCATACCCATGACGACCTTCGTGGGAGATCGATTGAGAATGTAGATAGCCGTATGTACGGCTTCGGCCCAAAAACATTTGGGCAAGTTTTTGCCTTGCATCATACTTCGGGCCATCTCAGCAATGGTCCGATTTTTCCTCTCCGCAACACCATTTTGCTGAGGTGTGCGTCTGACAGTTAATTCTCTTTTGATTCCATGCTCCTTACAGAAGCTGTTGAATTCTTTACATGTAAATTCTCCCCCACGATCTGTAGTTAGAATTTTTATTGAATGCCCACTTTGTTTTTCTGTGAGGCTTTAATTGCATGAAGTGGGAAAATGCTTCTGATTTTTGCTCCAAGAAATAAACCCACATCATGCGAGTGAAATCATCGACAAATAATAGAAAATATCTTTTTCCGCCAAGAGACGGATTTCTGGTAGGGCCCCATATATCTGCATGAACAAGCTCTAATGGAACTCTGGCCCTCCAGGATGAAGTAGGGAATGGCAATCTATGCATTTTGCCATATATACAGCCCTCACATATTTTTCTTTCATTAGTAATAGGTGGAAGCCCAATTACCATTTCTTTTTATTTTAACAGTTTTAAACTGTTAAAATTTAGATGCCCGAATCTTAAATGCCACAATATGGACTTATCCACTACAGAACTCAGGACAACATTATGCTCCAATTGCATTATTATTGAAAATATTTATTAGGAGCCATTTGAGTAGTAGTAATTAGTTGCCCTTTTCTCTTATCAAATATGAGGCATTTATTTGCATCAAATTTCACCATATAGCCTCTTTGAATTAGTTAGCCTACACTTAATAAATTTTGTGCAAGCCCGGGGACATAGAAAACATCAGAAATAAATTTAGACGAGCCGTTTTTTGTTCTAACGGCTATTGTCCCCTTACTGGCAACCTCTTGGTTGCTTCCATCACCAAGAGTAATTTGTGTTTTTATGTTTTCATCTAGACTGACAAATGAATTTTTTATTGCCAGTCATGTGGTTTGAACAACCACTATCAATATACCATATATCATTTGACTCTTGGTGAGCATTTAAACATGTATAAAATAATTGATCTCTAGGCTCCTTATTTTCCGTAAAATTGGCCTCTTCCTTTTGCCGGAACCAACAATCTTTTTCAAAATGAGTGTGTTTTTAACATCTTTTACACTTATACCGGGAATCTTGTGTATTATGGCCATTTTTCTTATATAAATTGCAATAGGACCAGATTGGTTATTTTCTCGGATTCCTTGATTTTTATAACTTCCTCTCCCCCTGCTACGGTTATATGAAGTACCTCCTTTACCGTAGCCATTTCTACTTTTATTTTCTCCATTATTAGAGAATTTTAATTTTGCTTGAAAAGCTTGTTCTAGTGGCTGCTCTATAAATCTCCGCATTCTATCTTCATGTGCTAGAAGGAGCCCATTAATTCAGTTAAACTTAAATTAGATAAATCTTTATTAGACTCTTCTATAGCAGCCACTATATGATCATAATTTTTGGGGAGACTTCTTAATATTTTCCGAACAACTTGGACATCTTCAATTTTATCTCCATTAGTTCGGATTTGATTTATAATATTTGTTACTCGACTAAAAAATTCTTGAATTGTTTCATTTTCCACCATTAATAATTATCAAAGTCTCTCCATAAAGATTGGAGTTTAAAGAGTATTACCTTCTCGGAGCCCCTATATTTTGTCTCCAGGATACTCCAAGCCTCCTTGGCCGTTGTAGCAGCCATGATGATAGGGAGAATAGTTTCATCTACTCCCCGATATATTAAGGATAGGGCATAATTATCCCTTATCCGATTTTGTTTATATTGCTTGCGGCGTGCTTCTTCCCAAGTAGCTTCTTGGATTAAATCATTTGGTTGTTCATAACCATTTTGTACTAACTCCCACAAATCTTGTGAGATAAATATGGATTTCATTTGGATAGACCATTGTTGATATTTTTCTCCCTTAAATATGGGTACCCAATTTACTTGGGGGTAGTTAAATGTGTTTGAGGTTGAAGTGTTTGGGGAAGTCATTTTAATTTATATGGTGTTTTTTTTTTAAGGAAGTTAGATTATTTTGTGTTTAATTGTTGAAGGCTTTGGATTATAATGGCTCTTGATACCACTGATGGTTTTATGTTTCAAGCTGAGGTTAGTGGGTTTTGTGTTTGTAGGCAAAGTTTATTATGAAGATGGTTATTTGAGTGATGTGGCTAGAGCATTTAGGTTGAAGAAAAATGGTTTGCAATTGCTTCATTCATTCTCGTAGGATACAAGTGCCTTATATACTAGATTATGTCGGCAATATCAACCGACTTTAGGTGCTCTAGACTTTTCTTTTAAAGTCTTCATTTACATTCATTACCAGGATATTCTAGATTAGTCATATTCCTAGGATATTCTAGATTACTAGGATGTTTCTAGGTAGAATTTTCTAGTTACATTATATTTTTATATTCTAGATTTTTCTAGATTAGTTTTTAACATAAATTTCATTATTCATTATATTCATAACAAGGTAATGACATAGGAAGATTTTGGCAAAAAATACTTAGACCAACGTTTAAGCATGATATGTATTAGGATTGAACGTCAATTAAATTGTATACTTGGACTTGACTATGAACAGCTATATATTTAGTGAAATCTTTATTGTTCAAGTAGAAAATACATTCCTGTCAAAAAAACAAAAAAAATACATGCACTTCTAAATCCGCCCAGATAGTGATGGAAAACTAGCAACGATATTCCAATCCACTCCTAATGTATACAAATATATTAAAAGACGTTTCTTGTGGTCCCCCGTAGCACTCTTCTCAAGCTTGTAAAATCCACATGTTTATGATCTCATTAAGAAAATATTAACAATGCGTAGTTAATAGGTTCAAACATAAGACTTTTGAAACGAAATGTGAGTGTTTAACCACTAATCCATTACAGTTTTATTGCTAGATGTTTCAAAGTAAAACATAATAAAGTCTTGTAATTATATGTAATTATAAAGATACAAATAAACATTTTGATCTCTAACTAACACTTGTATCGAGTAATAACATTATTTTACCATAATTCCATTGAAATTATTATTTATATTCCCAACTCCTTAGAAGTTTTTTTAAACAACTTATCATGTCATAATGTCCATTTTCCAATTTCGCACTAGACAAAATATTACAAAAATCTAATAAAATCAATTATGAAATTTATGTATAATGTCTATTATATAAGTCAAGGGGGAAGGAAGATGGTGTCCTCTCATAAAAAGTCTAATACACCCTTAATGGAATTAAATTATCATATAAATCTTTGTTTCTTCTTACTAGTCATATATATTGAACAAGTTAATAATGAAATTGAATATGAAATTTCAATTATATATATAATCCAGGAGAATGATTTCCTCTTATTACCATTGTGTGAAAAAAATTATTCAAAAAATAAATTGATAATATAACTTAACTGACACGATTAGAAGAAAAAAAATTAAAACTTGAATTTCATATTAATAATTATACTCATAATATTTTAAAACCTAAATATTGATTATTTTTCAGTAATCTCTATTATGTAAATCAAACTCTTTTCGACGATTGAATCAAATATAGATTCTTCTACTTTATTTGTGCACAGACTTTCTTCTAATGTATACTTTCTTTCGATAATATATTTGAATACTAATGAACAAATAACTAATAAAACAAATGAAACATTGATTTAAGAAAAATATAGTAAAAAGTTAACAATAATTATAAATGTATTTTCGAATCAAAATTTTTATAACACTGATGAATAACTAATTGAGAAAAACAAAAACATTAATAGGACACGCAGGCATAGCGTGCAAAAAATGATAGTATATTATATGATAATTGTAAGTTTGTAACTGACCCCTTGCATCGCCCGGACCAAAATACTAGTTAGCAACCGAAAATAAATCACCTTTAATTAGTTACTATAAACTAGTGATGGATAAAAATGGTCTAAAGGCAAATATGACAACTGATAAATATTTCGGTTTATTTTTCACCACATGTCCCTGACAAATTTTTGTTGTACCATATACCCTTTCAGCTTTCCAAATTCACCATATACCCCCCACATTTCGAAAAATGTATCGACTTACCCTTTTGACTAACGGTGTTAGACTTACGTTAGTCATTAACCCCTAATACTCCCTCTAACCCTAATTAACTAACCTAAATCTATCCATAACCCTAATCTAATACCCCTAACTCTAACCTTAAACACCCCTCCTCCACCCCTTACCCCCACTACCCATCACCCTATCACCATCACCCATCACAACAACCACCACCTCCTGACGACCACCCCCTCACCACCACCACCCTCTCCCCTACTGTCGCTGACCCCCTCCCCTTCCCCCGTTGTCCCTCCTCCCCTACAATCAGGACCCCCCCCACCTGTTGTCGTGCACCCCCTCCCCTTCCCCTGTTAACCCCCCTTCTCCTTCCGCTGCTGTCGCGAACCCTCCATTTTCGATTTTCTCTCTCCTCTAAAAGCCTCTTTTTAAATTTCCCCGATCGGAAATTAACAAAGTTATGGTGTTGGAAAAACAACAATTGTGATGATTTCGAGAGTTTGAGCAACACGATAAATGCTATGATTGGTGGAAGTGAAGTTGATGACGATGAACAAACAATTGGAGACTTCACCTCGTTATCTCACCAAATTCAAACTCTCCACTACAGGTGGGGAGGAGAGGGGGTTCGCGAGAGCATTTGGGGAGGGGAGGGGAGTTCGCGACAGGCCTACAGCAGAGGAGGGGGAGGGGGTCAGCGGGGGAAGGGGAGGAGTGGTAGTGAGGGGGTGATGTGGCAGTGGGGGTACTAAGGGGTGGAGGAGGGGTAGTTAGGTTTAGGGTTAGGATTAGGATTAGGATTAGGGTTCAATTTAGGTTAGTTAATTAGGGTTAGGAGAGGATTAGGGCCTAATGACTAATAGAAGTCTAACAGTGTCAGCCTTAAGGGTAAGTGGATGTATTTTTTGAAAAGTGGAAGGTATGTGGTAAATTTGAAAAGTTGAAAGGGTATATGGTGAAAAACAATGTCATGGGTATATATGGTGAAAAAACCGTAAATATTTTTGTTGCTAATCAGAGATGGACTATTGAAAACCATCGCCAACCTATAATTTTCAATTTCTCGAACAAACGATTTCCTGAGTTCCCTTAACGTTTGAGTTCACCCAAACACTATGGGTCATGAAGATATGTTCATCAACCTGACACAAGTATAATAGGAATCAATTTATTTGACCTAAAATCAACCTGCCCCTCCTGTTTGACAGGTTTTTCGATGTTCTACAACTGAAAAATAAGAAAAGAAACTGATGGGAGTCGTAATTTTCCTTAATCAGTTGGATAAACCTAAATGGTTATGAACAAATGATCATCACCCCCACCCAATAGTGAACCGACTCAGAGAAACCCAAACATGAACTTATTTGACCCCTATCTAACCAGGTTTTTTAAAAGGTGTAATTGTCGATGTTCCACATACATGACATACCACAGTGACTAAAAAGAAAATAAAAATTGACATATGTTTTCAGTGATGGAGATTAAAGATATCTAAGCGATTCATAGCTCCGGTCTTGATAATTATATAGTTCTTTGTTCAAAGACTAACGAGGTTTTACATTTACAACATAATTAATGTCTATGACAATAAACTCCATGATAAAAAAAATGTAAAATTCTCTTTATATCTTGAATTACAACTCAAAAATATCTGTAAAGAAAGTGATAATTGATCTACCTTGTGGTTATGAAATATTTTTATAGAAGTCCAAAGTATACCACAACATACAGCTAGTCAGAGCTAGAGTTTGTGAAGGGTAGAGCTAAGTTGACTGTCAATGGTGCATCAAATGCTACCATTTTAAAATACTTTGGGGGGGTAAGGAATTTGACATGTCTCTTGATCAAAAGGATCTTTCTTCTCACTACAAATTCCTTTTTCAAATAGTTTGGCAGTTCATCTTACCGAGAACATCCAAACGGACTCAAGCGAGTCTTATGGATCTCTCCCTCATATTATTATGTCTTGCTAAAAAATATTAAGATCAATTTCCCTGCATTAATGATACCCCATCTCTCTTACTGCATTTTTCGTAACACTAAGGTCGTTTATGTCAACCTTATTTTTTGTTATCCTCAGGAAAAATAAAATCAAACTCCCCTCAAGTACATCATTTGACCTTGAACCTAATAACTACTTGACCAAGGATACCCTTTCAATTAAGGTTGTCCTTGAAGTTACTAGGTGGGAAATTGGCCTTTGAGGGAGTAGACACAAAGGGGAAGGGAGAAGTTCGGTCTAAGAGGAAATTGGGGGAGAAGGTCAGTACAGAGGGTCATAGGTCTGTCTGCAAGAGTCAAAGAATTGATGAGACCAAGACTCCCAGGGATCAGGGACAGGGTGCAATTCACATCAATCTGGAGGAGGATCAAGCTCCTTCAGGATCTCAGGCAGTTGACCATCCCCTACTCTCCCCCACTGGTCTCTATGGGATTCTCCACTCACTACAGGAGTCTCTGACTCTCTTTTATGCTAGAGTTCGGGGTATTTTGATGCTTATTTTTTTTTTCTTTCTATTTTGCCTTTTTTTCTTGATTTTTTTCATCTTCCCCTTTTCTCCGTGAAGTCATCATGTGCATTTTTTTGTTATTTTGCATTGCTCCTATCTTACTATTAGTGGATAACATGTTTGAGCTACTATGCCTTGATTCTGTTTATATCATGTCCTCTATGCATATATATTGTTGATTCCTTTATTGTTTTTGATGATGACAAAAGGGGGAAAATGATTGTGGCACATAAAATAAACATTCTAAGATATTCTGATTTCTTGGTGAAACTTTCTTTCTTACTTCGTCTCTCTCCTCCTGTCAAAAGACTTAGGGTGATAGACTAGTTTGCTTTAAGTTGTTAGCGTAGTTTTATTTCAGTGTATGTGTTAGTTAGTGTAGGTTAGTTTCTTTTAATTTTATTAAACCTTATAGCTCATAATTCTTTGGCTTTTTGCTATTGTTTATTTTTCTTTCTTGATTTTAGTTTATGCCTTATATTTGCCATCATAAAAAGGGGAATATTGTTATATTCCATGTTTTGATGATATCAAATACTTAGGTTATAATATGATTTTATTTTAGAAAATTATAAAATACCAAAAATATTGTCGCATGTTTATTTTTATATATCTTGTAGAGAAATAATTTATAATCTAAGTCAAGATATTGCTTTTATACACTTGGAATTATAAGGTATGTTTAATGATCTATTAACTTAGAATTTTTGTATCGAAGATTCTTAGTTATTAAATGTGACCGCTGTTATTGTTGCTTTACAGTTAATGCAAGCATGGAATAAGTTATTACACGAAAACTAAGTTGGGTGAAGTGGCGCATAAAAAAAAAAGGAACCACCTCCTTGAAGATCTCTAACCTTCGTAACAACCTGCTAAGCACGAGTAACTACCTGCTGAAATGGCTCCCCACTAACAGATAGTGGGAGATGTTATTTTACCGTTGTTGTACTTGTGGAATATGCGCAGCAATTCAGGCCATCATCTCCACCACATTACAAGCATGAAATTAGGAGATCATGGAGTAGTAAAATTTCGGTAGAAGATGGTCAATTTCAACAGCTATATAAGAAGAAGATTAGTCGAAGAAAATGTAACAACTTTCTAGCTCGAAAAGTCAATTATTATTTAGAAAGTTTTTTTGTATTTTTCTTCTTCTACTTCCCTTGTAATATTCTAAGTGTTTGGGTGAGAGCAAAAATTCAGAGAATATCCTTGAGATAAAAAGAGAAAAAGAACAAGAGAAAAGAAAAGACTTCTAGTGAAGTCAAGTGAGTGTCATCAATTCAGGGAAACTGAGTGACTGGGAACAAGTTCCTTGAGGAACAGAGAAGGTCCTTGTTAGGTTGTAAAGAGAGGTTTTTTGGCCTATTTCATTAAAAAAAAAGTTGAGATTAAACTCCCTTGGGGTCAAGGTTTTTTCTTCCTATTGGGCCTAAGAAGTTTTCCTTGTAAAATTTTGTGTCTTTTCTCTTAAGTTTTAAAGTTATTTTTATTCCGCTTTATAAATTCGAAAATTTCCCCTCAACTACAATTCACCCCCCTCCTCTTGTAGTTGGTTTAGTGTTCATATTAGAACAGGACATCTCATAGGTCCGGCACCATTTCAACACTGAAACGGCGACAAAACACAAGCCCACAATTGTTTTTGTTTTTTTGGGGTGAAAGAAGAGAAATACTTATATTAACCTACTAAATAGTTCATTACAATCTGAAATATACCTGTCCAACCAATAACGAGGGGGTGGTAAACATTGTTCCTAATTTGAATCCCATGGCTTAAATGTCATCATAAGCAGGTGACTATTAAAGTACCAATATCATAATAGTCAGAACCTCTACAAGAGTTGAGATCTAGATATCCATACATGGTAAGAGCCTAAAACAAAATAATGGATGCACCTCAAAAATTAATCTGGATACAAATTTGAAGTAACTAAACAATAGGACAGATATTGAAAATTACAAAGGAAAAAAAAAAAAACATTTATGACCACTATTGAAGAGTAGGCACATGTACAACTTCTAACCTTATGTCACATGAATGAGGGGATTTAGACGAGTGCGTCGGCCACTTGTTGTGTTTCCCTAGTTGAGTATGTTCTGAAGCACGAGCATGGGTTTCGTTTACAACAACAACTACAACAACCAAAAATTCTTGTACAAGATTTAGTTTCAAAACAACTAGAGATTCTTAAACAAAATTTAGCAGTGGAGCGCCAAAACATGGTAACAAAAATAACTGTAGCTTTTCTGAAAGGAATAAGCAACTTGATGACGATATATTTGTGGATTAGAAGCATGAGCAGAGAGCAGAGAGCAGAGAACCAAAGTGACGATAGCAATCCAAGGTTTAACAGAGAATAATGTCGCATAAAGACCCGTCATGAAAGTCATAATAGTGGCATAGAATGATGCTAAGAGCAGTGATATGCTAAAATCCAATATGACGACGGAATTTTTACTGTTGCCAGTAGCCATGATCCACAGGAGACAAAATAATACCATCATTGATAAGGACATTGCTAAAACATCTGAGATCATAAAAACCTGAAACGCTGCTCGTCCTATCAAAATTGGTGTCCCCTTATCTTGAATGAGTCCACCAGGAACAGTAAATGCTGCTGTGAAGGTTATGGTCGTTAGAAGAGCTGCTATTATACCCATCGTGTTCACGTAGGTTTTCGTCTCGGTTGTAGGAATGCCCCACATACTTCGAACGCCTATCAATTCATGTTTATCCTCAATGCTTCTTTCTATCTGAACCAATTTAAGTAGTTCAACAATATAAACAATGTGTTAAGAGTAGATTATAATTGTGGTAATTTGCCGCGTGACCTTCTATTATATGGACGATTTGGGTGTAACGTTGAACATACTAAATGTAAGAACTTAATGGTATTTTTGTTCTTGTCACATGCATATTTCCACCTATGATTACTAAAACAATTGTTGGATTCATGTCAATGTATATATATCAACATATAAAAATGATGTAAGTCGTGGATTATCTAAGGTGGGAAAACATTGCAATAAGTACTTACTTTGGGAGGTAGACATGATGATTCTCCTATTAGATCGCCAGGGGTTTTACCAGCCTTGTTTTGTAATTGTAGAAGATCTACTAGCCATTTAACCTCTGATGACGACTTGCGTTCAAGTTCCCAAGTTTCAAAGAAAACTTGTACAAGGTCAAATCGGTTACCTTCAATTGCCAAATGCAGCGGCGTGTTTCCATTTTTGTCCTTTAGCTTCAATAGATTTCTCAAAGCCTCATCACGAAGGAGGCGGAAGAAATAGTATCCAGATGGATGATTTATGACCAGGTGCCAAAATGTGCGACCCTTAGCGTCAGGAGTTTGTGCCGCTTCTGAAGAAACTGTGCATAGTATTGCAGCTGTAGACAGGTTGCCAGTTTGAAATGCTCTCAGTAAGGGGGTGAGGCCCTCCTTGTCAATCGAACATGCCGCTTCAATATTTACCTTTACCATTAACTTTATGTCTTCTTTCTTGAGTGACTCCACGTCTTAGGCATCAAAATCATATAATTAATTCACAACTTTATAAAATTGATACCATTTGAGTTGAAAATTAGAGGATAATACGTATTGAGGTTGAAATACTTACACAGGGGACATCCAGCAAGCAGGTGAAGGGGTGTCTCATCACATTTATTGATTAAATGAGCTGACCTTTGGTCGTACCTTAGCAATCTTTTCAGCAATCCGTTATTATTGGCAATGAGTGCTTCGTGGAGTGGCGTATTGCCTTTTACATTTTGCACCAACCATGGGGGGTCGTAACAAGTTCCCTTAAGGCTAGCCTGATCCCGTTGTTGAATGAGGATACCTTGATTGCATAGCTCCAGTAACACGGGCAAAATGCCAGATTCGGACAATGGGGAAGATAAGATATTGTGTTGGTTGTTATACGAATAAATTTGAACTGGTGTAGTAGGATCATTTCGCATAAGTACATGAACTGGAGTATCTTGGTTAAGGTCGGTTTGAAAAACAAGTTCCGAAAAGCTACTAATAACTTGTTCGACAAAATCTATAAAGTCGTCTTTTAATATGCGGCTATCATCCTTTATGTGCAATAATCTGTGAAGGATATTCCTTCTCTCAGAATCTTGTGACAGTAAAAATTCCACTCCTAAGATACTCATTCTTTTTCGTAGAAATGTTATGTTTGCTATTTCTGCTGCTTCACATTCGTCCCATGTCATTTTTCGTTTCCTTAGCATCTGCAATGTCATCAAACTAACATTTAACTTTGCATACAAAAATGTAACATTAATTAATTCATCTGCAGAGATGGTACTACTACCTACCTCAAGCAGATTATGATGTTGAATCAAAGATGCTGCTGAGATGCCTTCCATGTTTTTAATGCAGAGTTTGGTTGAGGATTCCAACAGAACCCGCACCATGATGATGTCCATATTCCTCGCAGCGATGTGTAATGGTGTATTTCCTTGTTGGTTCTGATAATTCCTAAGGGTGTATATATCTTTAAATTTGAGCAAGTTTTTACCTTCTTGGTAGTTGGGCATCCTACATACCAGAAGGTGTAAGATGGTGTTACCAGATGCATCACAGACCTCTGCGGATTGTGGCCAATGCTGAAGCATGGTTCTTACAACCCCCAGATTATAAGGTGTGCTGAGTGATGCTGCTCTATGAAGAGGAGTTGAACCATTTGCATCAGGCCAACATGTTACACATCTTCCTTTCTCTATCAGAAAATTTATCATACTTGACATATCTTCTCCGTTTACATATTTTGTTGCCAAACCTGCTCATCCCTCGTCGATTGGCTTTTCAACTCCGACAATTATTGATTCGCTCTCAACTGCGTTTAAACAAATACACTTCACAACTTAGCAAAAAGGCAGGCTAATTTATTTTTTTTATTTTTTTTTACAACGAGAAATTGTGCATTAATTAAACGAGGAAGTACATCCTAATGCTAATACAACCAAAACTAAACCAAACAAACAAACCTAAAGGAGCCCTATGAGCTCGTACATTGCATCTAGAACAAAAATAAGTAAAACCGATAAAAACTCGCATAGGAAGGGGAGCATCGGTGGTCAGATCTTGTGATGATGGAATCAAACCTCGGACAACGAACAACCAACAATGAGCGTCGTGGCTCGCCGCATGAGCAATCCCAACAATCTATTATCGCTTGGGATTTTGGACTCATGATCTTTGGAACAGTCACGTTCCGTTGTGACTCATTACTCTCGCTCGAGAGTATTTCAGGTTTCTCCATAAAGAAGGAGAATCACAAATGAGTGGGCGTGTTAAAACCCCAAATGCAACTGGGGTACCGCCTTCAGATTTGAAGTTTTCAAGGCAAGGACCATTAAGATCAATGTCAAGCTAGAAAAAGAGCCAAACAAGGTGAGCTTCGAACACACCTCCGGTTTGCAAAATCGGAAAACATACGTTACAACCATGAAAAACTTTCAGCGCCTCGTCCATACTCACAAACTTCTTGAGTCACTTTTCCCTCATCACATGTTCCAAAAAACCGACATATGCTACTATTACAACCTTGAACCACCAATCCCGACCCAACGTAGAAACATTTGTCAATGGCCACAACAAACCACGAAAAATTTCTTTACCAACTCGAAAACAACGCACTCCTATTACTCGGAGAGTTAACACACATTTTAGGAAAAAAACCAAACATACTAACATCTAACATAATTAGTTGGAGAGCCCAACAACCATGGGGATGGGGAGGGAAAGCCCGACACTAACAAGGGGGGAGGGAAAAAGGGAGCCCGACACTAAGAGGGGAAAGGGGATCCCAAAACTAAACACACGTAACCGAGGAAGGGGAAGGGGACAACCTAAAGCTAACACCAATGGGGGCAGGGGGAGGGGAAGACTCGGCCCACAACAATAACACGGGAGGGGAAAGGCGGTGGAGAACTTAACCCCCGAAAAGGACTAAGGAGGCGGACCGATGAAACCGCTGTGGAGGACGATGAATCGGTTGCTAATACCAGGGGGGAGGGGGCGACGTGATTTTGGGGAAAGGAGCAACGCGACTATGGGGAAAGGAGAGGGGTTGGCACACCTACTTGGAAGGAGGAGGGGCTAACGCAACAGCGGGGGAAGGGAGGAAGGGACACAACTGAAGGAAGAGGGAGGGGAGGGAGGGTAAGATGCGACACAAGAGGGATGGGGACGACGTGATAGTTTATTAATAAATTTAAAAATACAACTATTGTGTAACTACGAGGTACCAAACACTTGACCTTGAAACGAACAGTGAGAGTTTAACCATAAATATATTATAGCTTTATTTTCTCATGTTTCAAATAAAATATGATATTGCCTTATAATAATAATATTTAGCTGAAAAGACTTAAACAAGTATCTAGATCTTCAACAGTCTTATTATGGTACTACCAATAGACTATCGATGACATATTCTCTTACCCCAATTCCTTTTAAGCAATTATTTTCAAACTCAAACCCTCATAGTTTTTTTTACCGGTTTTTTCACCATATAATCCTGACAATTTTTTTTCACCATATAATCCTGACAATTTTTTTTCACCATATACCCTCGCAAGTTTCCCAATTCACCATATACCCCCCTACTTTTCAAAAAATACATTCACTTACCCTTAATGACTAGCGGTGTTAATGTTCGTTAGTCATTAACCCATAATTCCTTCCTAACCCTAATTAACTAACCTAAACCTAAGCCAAATCTAACCCTTAATTTATACCCTAACTCTAACTCAAACCCTAATACCATAAACCCCCCACCCCCACCCTCCCCTGCAGTCCCCCTCCCCACCACCCCCAAAGCTCCCTTCCCTCACCCTGCAGCCCCCTCCCCCCTTTCGCCACCCCGCAGCCCCTTCCGCCACCCATATAGTCCCCCTCCCCACCACCCCTGCAAACTCGCGCAACCCCTCTCCCCTTGTTTTTTTCCGTCGTCTTTATGTGAATTTGCAACCAGATTTCTTTGAATTCCTTTGGCAAAGAAGCAAAGTCTTCACATAATTAACAATCTCTGCTAAGAGGAAGACAACAATCACTGCAAAGAGGAAGACGACAATCTCTGCGAAGAGGAAGATGAAGGAAAGAAACATGGGGAGGGGGTTAGGCAGGGGGAAGGGGGTTGCGCGAGTTTGCGGTGGTAGTGGGGAGGGGGATTACAGGGGTGGCGGAAGGGGGGAGGGGGTTGCGGTGTTGTGGGGTGGTAGAAGGGGGGAAGGGTTACGATGTTGCGGGGTGGAAGGGAGGAGGGGTTGGAGTGTTGTGGGGTGGGGTGGCGGAAAGGGAGAGGGGTATTGCGGGGTGGCGAAAGGAGGGAAGGAGGCGGCGGGGTAGGGGAAGGGGGCTTTCGGGGGTGGTGGGGAGGGGGGCGGTAGGGTAGGGTGGGGGTTAGGGTTAGGGTACTAGGTTGTGGGGTGGATTTAGGTTAGTTAGGGTTAGGGGTAGATTTAAGTTAGTTAATTAGGATTAGAAGAGGTATAAGGGGTTAATGACTAACGGAGTTTAACGTCGTTAGTCATTAAAGAAAAGTAGAAGTATTTTTTCAAAAGTAAAGGGTATATGGTGAATTTCAAAAGTCGAAATGGTATATGGTGGAAAAAAAAATTGTGACCATTTTTTTTCTTATCAAGTCATGATGTCAATTTTTCAATTTCTCACCAAAAAAAAATGAAAAGTACGAAATAAATTATGCAATTCATGAATAATAATATGTTTGTGTATTGTAATTGATCCGAGGGCGCCGCGCGGGTCAAAATACTAGTTACTTTCTCTATTTTGTTTTACTTGCAACTGTTTGACTTTCATGCTTGCCGATGCATAACTTCAACCGTTAATATTTTTAATTATCAATCATGAAAAGTTATGAAAATTAGGTATTTGTAAAATATACATTAAGACGAATCTAACAAGATTCCACATGAATATGTTTTTCCTTAACTATAAATCACCAAAAATAAACTAAGTAGAGTTGGTAAATAGTGTAAAAGTCAAATCATTGCAAGTAAAAAGAAACATAGGCAACATATATTAATGGTTAGCGTTGTACATTCACAAGCATAAAGTCTATATAATGTAATTAGAAAAAACATATTGAAGTACAAAATTTATTTGATCTAACTAGATACTAAACTATATTATAATTTAAAGTTTTATATATTAAAAATAAGATCCATGTAAAAGTTTCAGTAGTTGATTTTATGTAAGCAAATTATAGTAGTTTATACTTCCCCAACTCTCATACTACCCCCCTCCATTCATTTATGTTTCACCTAAGATTGTGAGGATCATCTTAGATAGATGGATGGGAATAAGATCACATTGGTTAAAATATATTTTCACAATGTTGCAGCTATCAATCTACAATATAATAAATTCTTGGATTCCCTTAATATTTAGATGTTCTTCCTATACGGTCGGTTTGGTAGTCGTTCATAAATTGCGATAATGGGAATGAATTTTAAGTGTAATTTTATTAGGGAAGCACCCTTAAAATCTCTAGGGGGAGATATTTTCTCTCCATGTGCAAGCAATATCACCCTTAAACTTGTGTTTTTGTCTTAAGGGGAAGCAATTTTCATTACCACTCATTACCACCTACAAGGTGGTATTGGATGGGAGTGAAAATTCAAGAAGGAAAGTGGACACTTTAGGATAAAGTAGCATTACCATGAGAATGAACAATGATATTCTTCACAAATTTACACACAAATTCATTCCCATTACCACCATCTATAACCAACTACCAAACGGGCCAAAAGGGCTTGTGGAAAGAAACCAAGGAAAACTCATGTTTTGCAATATCTACATTACTTCTTTCCTACCTTTGGTTGTCCAAATAAGATAATAGTCCCTCTTGTTTCTAAAATAAAAGGTATTATTCCTTCTATGAAGAACTTTAAGAAACGCCCTCATGAAAACACCCGAAAGAACAATCAGAAACAGGAGAATTTTTTGACGACTTCTTGCAACTGTTTTATCGTATACTATAATTTAACAGCAAAGAAACATACTGTATATATTGATAACACATTGACAGACTACAAATCTAGTAGTAAATATTAGATATTAGATTAAATTACATTATACTACCTCTGTTTCTTAATAAGTAACACTTTCGCTATTTGAAATAGTCACAATAATTGCAACCAAGCTGATCAAAATGGTAAAAAGAGTTCAATATTATTACAAATATGCCACCAAAACTAAGAAAAAACCACAACTTTTTTGTTTGATCACTTGAATTACTCTACTTTATTGTGGTCCCAACATTCCTTGGTATTTCCCCACATTCCCAATATTACACTTATTAAGAAACGGAGGAAGTATATGATACTATATGAGATTATGAGATGATATAATTTAGAATGAATACATATATAGTCAACCAAACAATCATTAAACGTAGGCATTCATAGATGCAAATGAGATTGTGAAACTTACAATAATTAACATGGTGTTTGATTGCAAGATGAAGAGGTGCTTCCTTTGAGTCGTTGAGGATATAAGCCAAGTAAGAATCCTTCTTTAACAAGAATCTGGCCATCTTGACGTTATTTTCATGGGTTTTCCTACATAGATATTCATCGCTCTGAGCTTCACCTTCAACGAACTTTAGATCACCATTTGTGGCGGCAACATAGAGCTCCTTGTCCATTTCTACTGCCCCATCTACACCATTTTCCATTGCTTATAATCTCTCAGACTTTTCTACTTTCAATTTGTTGTTTGTTTCAAGTGTAACAGTACATTTATTGCATATAGTTAAAGAACACAGTTTACATAATCCAATCTTCACGGAGTACGTGATTTGAATGTTGCATATAAAAAGATGACTCCAAGTCCATATTTATTGTATTTGTATATCCAAAACATTATAGGCTAAACCATGTTACTAATAGTAGTTAAATGGAGACTAAATTAGATATGAATAAATATGATCGAGTAGCTTGGTATTATAGTAATAAGGAGTTGACTTTCGTCAACCCCAAGGCGCAATCCATGTTACTTTGCCAATAATAAATTACAAGTTTTGTTTTTTACAGCTCTCTGTTTTTGGCAGTAATATAGAGAACCTTATGTCATGTCATACACAAGCTAACAATTCATTACTCTATTGAATTTAAGAAACTGGTAAGTTAAAATTTATAAAGAACGGGCTGATTGACTTTAAACTGTGCTAATTTTTTTTGTTTTTTTGAGGAAGCAAACTGCACTTACCTTTCAAACAACAAAACAAATAGAAAGTTACTGATCCTTGGAACAACAGGAGCGAGCAGCTTCCTTTCTACATTTGGTAGGAGACAGAATGCTTTGAACTGCTTCAAGCGAGTCAGCCTGCACCTCCATCTGGACCATCTTCACTGCTTCTGAGTATAGCAAGAAGTTCTCAGTAAGCTTCGCGCTCCCCACGATATTATCTGGGGACTGGGGCTCAATTAACTCTCTCTAGTGCCCATCCAGATGCACAAGTTTACTTACAACTAAATTACGATTCCTTTCCTTTTAGTTCTTATTTGGAATCTTTTTTAGAGACGAAAAAAGTCATAATAGAAACAGATGGAGTAATATATAATGGTTTCCGCAAAATATACCCCAAAAAAATTGGGGCATTGTCCAATTCACTAACTAACTTGCCAACAAATGTGAAATGTGGTTGACCCAAGAAACTTTGTTTCACCATCCTTTTCAACCAAAAGCTAGTTAATAAATCAATATTCACACCTATTGTTTGAAGTAGAATTGTCAAAAACTAAAAGATGAATATTAAGGAATAATATCTCTCTTATTGCATAGCAGATTAGCAGTTGTTACTTGTTACTTGTTCAAGGCAGAGACTCACCCACCTAAAGACTATTTCACTAACCTCATCTAAACACTAATAAGTGGACGTTGACGAGCATAACATACCCAAGCAACATGCTGTCAGTGCTCCAGAGCTATGCCTGCTCGGATTTATCTTACAACATATCTTAATCTTATAGCACTATCCAGCAGCAAACCACCAAAACATAAGGTGGTAAAAATTAAAAAATCCTTAACAAAATAATTACAGCTTTACCACAAGGTCAGCAAATTGATTACAAGAAACTTGTGGACGAGCATCAGCATTAGCAAAGAGCACAGAACAAAAGGCAGGACCGCGATCCACGATCACGACCTTTCTAGGTGACTAGGTCATGAACAAATGTTCACATCCCCAAGCCCCAAGCCCAAAGAAAACTCTCGGACTCAAAAAATAACCCGAAATTATTTCAAGGACCCAGTGTTACCTACTTCACTAATCCCTGAAAATTCTATTGTGCTCTCGGGAGCACGGTGCACACCATGCACCCAGTAAATTTGTTCCATTTCCGATAAGTAAATATTCTATTTCAACAAATGTTCATTTTAAGCATATTTTTCAGCAAAAAAATATGTTCTACTTTTCGTAAAAGTTTTCTATTTTCAATAAATAAATGTTCTATTTCAACAAATGTTCGTTTTAAGCTTATTTTTCAGTAGAAAATTATGTTCTATATTTTGTGAATCTGATTTATTTTCGATAAACAAATGTTCAATTTTAAAAAATGTTCTTTCAAAACTTATTTTCCACCAAAAAATATGTTCTATTTTCACTTAAAATATGTTCTATATTTGATAAGCATATATTCTATTTAAGTAATTGAATTCTAGTAATGTTCCACTTCAACCAAAAATGTTCATTTTTGTATTTGGATTCTGGTAATGTTCCACTTCAACAGTAAAATGTTTTTTTCATAAATGAATTCTTGTAATGTTTCATTTCAACAATAATATGTTCGTTTTCGTAAATAAATTTTGTAATGTTCCACTTCAACAGTAAAATGTTTGTTTTCGTATTCATATAAATGTTCGTTTTCGTATTCGTAAATGTTCTATTTTATATTGTGGGAGCACAGTTCTCATTGTACTCCCGGGAGCACAATGCACGCATTAACTAATCCCCTATGAATTGTGAGTTATGGTAGGTTTTGGTTAGTTTTTGGCCCATTTTGCACAAATTGCAAATTCAAAAGATGAAATAGATAACACGGGTACCACCCCAACATAACCTGACCAACCCATTTAAAAGGTCTACTTTCCGACGTTCCATCATCATTGAAAAGTGACAACACTTGTCAATGATGGAGATCATAGATATCTAAGCTATTTATAGCTCCAGTCTTTTGTTCAACACTAACGAGGGTTTACAATTTACATCTACCACAAAAAGCATCAATCCAATGTCTATAATAATAAAAATCCATCATCAAAATATATTCTCTATAATTTTGAATTACAACTCAATACCATCTGTGAATTGAATTGATAATTGCTCCTAACATATAATAATAGAATTTATAGGAAAAATTAAGATATTGGACAGCAACCATAACAATGAATATTAAGAATGACTTGCTTACTACTCCACATAGAATTCAAAATTATACCAAAATATACAGCTAGATATTGACAATTAATTAAGCATCACGAGGAGCCAAACTAGATAATAAGAACCCAATAAACTACTTGCAATTTATAATTAGAAATTAGGTTTTTCAGGACACCAAATAAAGCATATAGTATGATTTGGAAAAAATTGTCGACATTACAAAACTAATTAAACAAGATACAAAGAAAGGCAGAAATAAAGTCTACTAACCTGATAAACCCAAATAGGAGTAGCATACTACTATACTAGCATGGAAGTCGCACGACGAAGTTGACGAGGTTGCACCTTATAAAATACTTGAGAAATTGGTAAAAATGTGCGGTAGTGCGTACATGAAATGTCGGTACTGATCACCAAATCTAGTTATGTAGACATGCAATATTAAAAGAAGAAACAGTATGAAGTCCATTGGTTTTGGGATTTTATAATCCGCATGTACGACCCCAAAGTTTTTTTAAATACTAATTCATTGATCGAAAGTTATACGACATCTTATAATTAAAATTAAGCAAATACATATCAAAATAAAATAAATACAATTCTAATATGGTTTTTTCACCAAATACCCTCGAGTTTTCGATTTATTCACAAGATACCCTCGCATTTTTCAAAATACACCATGTACCGCTCAATTTCTTGGTAATACCTCAACATGCCTTAATGACTAACGGCGGTTAACTCCGTTAGTCTTATCCATAATCAAACCCTAATTAACCTAACTAAACCCTAACCTCTAACTTCTAACCCTACCGTAACCCTAACCCTAATCCCTAACTTCAAACCCTAACCCTAACACCACCACCACCTCCCATCACCCCTGCGGCTCCCACCCCCACCACACCCCCCTCACCCTACCCCCTTCCCTCACCCCCACAACCGAGCAGCCCCCGCCCTTCCCCAACCCCCGCGCCCCCACCCCATTGATTTTCACACCTCTCGCTCCTCCTCCACCACCCACTCCACCTGCAGCACCCCACCCCCTTCAGT
Source organism: Beta vulgaris subsp. vulgaris (assembly GCF_026745355.1). NCBI lineage: Eukaryota > Viridiplantae > Streptophyta > Magnoliopsida > Caryophyllales > Amaranthaceae > Beta > Beta vulgaris. Next base: position 48,166,301 of record NC_079208.1, on the reverse strand, counting down.
TTTCGCGAAACAACATGTCCACAAGCACTAAGGAGCTTCGAATTGAAATACAGAGGGACGAAGAAATAAAATTGAAGGGATGGGGGATGCGGGGGTGCGGGTTGCGGGGGTGGGGGTTGCGGGGATAAGGGAGGGATGAGTACTGGGGAAATCGATGGGTGTGGGGTCTGTAAGGGGGTGGGGAAGGATGGGGGTGCGGAAATTCGGCAGGGGGAGGGGGTGGGGGTTGCGTGGGGAAGGGGGCTGCAAGGGTAGGGGGATGCGTTGGGGGGCTACTGGGGTGGAGGAAGGGTAGGGGTTGCGTTGGGTTTAGGGTTAGGGTTTAGGGTTATGGGAAGGAGTAGGGGTAGGGGTTAGGATTAGGGTTAGTGGTTAATTAGGGTTCAAAACTAAAAATTACGATTAATGACTAAAGGGGTTAATCGTTGGTAGTCATTAAAGGCATTTTGATGTATTACCTTAATATTGAGGGGTACTTGGTGTATTTTGGAAAGTGCGAGTGTACCTGGTAAATAAACCAAAAACTTGAGGTTACTTGGTGAAAAACTCAATTCTAATATGACAAAACTACGATCTTTGAGTAGATCTAACACTTCTGAAAACCCTCGTCTTTCACATCGTTGTCTGATGGAACCTTCTACAAGAGGGTATGTCGATCTTTTGTAGTTTTGAAGTAGAATTTGATTCAATTCAAGTGATAGTAAATGAAGTACTGACATTTGTTGCAACCTCACACAAATTTCGATCAACAAATTAACCTCTTGAATTACACAAAAAACCAAAACAAAGTTTTCAAACTCTCACATGGAGAGAGATAAAACCCAATATATGGGTAGATTTAACCCAATATATGGGTAGATTTAACCCAATATATGGGTACGTAAAAAACTCTCCATTAGAAAGAGACTAAAGTTTATTACAAATAATAACATAAAAAACTAGTAACTAAAGGAGAAAAGGGGATTACTACTTCCCAAAACGGTGGTGATATCCCCTAAGTTGAAAATTAGGATTTTATGGAAGAGGAGAGATAAGAGAGAAAAAAGGGGAGAGGAGGCGTGATTTAGTCACTCTGGTTATATTATGCACTTCTAAAGGAGAAGGATGTTTTCCTCATTAACATGCATGTATGACACGAACCGGAAGAAATTGATGTTTAGAGCACCATTAAGAGCGTCCTTCATGATGAGTGAAAAAAAGATCAAATAGGTGATCTTTTAAAAAAAAACCTTTAAATGATAATTGGGAAAAAGATTATGGGGTGATTGGGAAAAAATATTGTATGCGATGAGTGAAACCATGATCAGGCGTGGGAGTGGGAGTCAATGCTTGATCTGACAAAAATTAATTTTTTTTTCTTTTTTCCAGTCAAAACGCAGCATTTTGGCTGGAGCTTAGCTAAAACGCTTGACCGGAAAAAAGGCAAAAAAAATTAAATTTGTCAGATTTCTGACGCGCGCGTTAGAATTTGACGTGTCAAATTCTGACAGGGCAGAGAAATAATACAATTAAAAATATTAACAATGCAATATCTTAAAAAATACAAAGCTAAAAAAAATACCAATAGCTCTATTTTTTCGAGATCTACAAATAGAGACCCATTTTGTAATATTTTGGACAAATTTTTTTCATTTACTAATTTTCTGTAGTTTTGCTTATTTTATATGAAATATCTTCCACTTTTACACTCTAAAAAATAAACAATATTTTTGTGCATTTAATTTAGTTTATGCTAAAAACGCTAATTATGTATTTCTTTAATTAATTTTTTATCAATTAGTAATGAATATTTCATATTATAAAAAAGTAAATAATAAAAATATTGTATAATGGTGGTGGGATGAAGAGAGAGAAAAAAAAAAATTGGTGGGTTAAAAAAAGTAGTTAGATAGGCAAAGGTAGTTGGGATAATCTATTTTTTGGGTCATTGTTAAGAAGAAAGTGGGGAAAAATTGTTGGATGTAATTTTTTAGAAAGAGTAAGTTAGAAGGAGAATGGGATGATCATCCCACTCTCTTTCTAACTTTTTTCTCTAAAAAAATAACATCTTACAATCTTTTCCCACTTATCTTGTTAACAATGAACCAAAAAAGATCATCTCAACTACTTTCCTCTCTCTCTTATTTTTTGACCCATCCAACTACTTTTTCTCTCATCACCCAACCACCATCACACAATATTTTTATTATTTACTAATGATATGTAATATTCATTACTAATTGATATTTTATTATTAATTTAATAATTTTAAAATTATAATTATCATCTTAACCATTAAGTTATCACATAACTAGCTTATATTAATACGTAGCATACGTAATTAGCATTTTTATTAAGTAATTGATTACGAAATTAGCTACCACTATCTTATGCATACATAATTCACGATCTACTAATTAATTTATGAGACACAATTAGCATTTTTAATATAGTTTTAAGAACAAAATACATAAAACAAATAAAATGCTACATCGGTGCGACAATTATAAATTTAATTAAGAATGAAGTACATAAAATTTAATTAAGAATGAAATACATAAAATTTAATTAAGAACAAAATAGATAAAATGCTCTTAATTTAGCGTTATGACCAAACTTCTGCCATATATTGGCAACCAAATCACATTTCAAGGATTGATGCATATGTTGATCTTCAATTGCATCTCTATTCGCCATATAACGGTTGATATCTACGATCCGATCATGATAATATTCAAATTCGTCATCATTATTACTTGTATTTTTAGTGAATTTAGTAGATCTCATTCATCTTCCACAATCATGTTGTGAATGATAATGCAAGATAGCATGATGTCATTGAGAATTTCCTCATCCCATGCGAGGGATGATCTACGAACAATAGCAAACTGAGATTGCAGCACCCCAAATGCTCTCTCAACATCTTTTCGAGCTCCTTCTTGGTGTTGAGCAAATAAATTGTCTTTGCGAGTTTGAGAACATGTAACTGATTGAATCAATGTTATCCAATTCGTATATATACCATCTGTGAGATAATAACTATTATCATATTGGTTACCACGCACATCCCCACGCTCTCTCTCTCTCTCCTCTATTTTTGCCGGAAAAACGCACACCCCACACACACACTCTCTTTCTCTCTCCTCTGTTTTTCGCTGGAAAAACACACACCCCATGCTCTCTCTCTCTCATCTGTTTTTTCACCGGAAAAACGCACTTCCCACGCTCTATCTCTCCTCTGTTTTTCGCCGAAAAACGCACACCCCACGCTCTCTCTCTCTCTCTCCTCTGTTTTCGCCGGAAAAACGCACACCCCACGCTCTCTCTCTCCTATGTTTTCACCAGAAAAACGCACACCCCACACTCTATCTCTCCTCTGTTTTTCGCCGCAAAAATGAACACCCCACACTCTCTCTCTCCTCTGTTTTTGCTGGTCCTCTGTTTTTTGAAAGGAAAGGGGGTCTGCGAGATTCAAAGGGGAGGGGGGTTGTGGGAGGGGGATGCAGGCTGGGGGTGGTGGGAAGGGGGAGGCGCGGTAGGCTGGGGGTGGTGGGGAGGGGGAGGCACGTCTGCAGGGGAGGGGGATGGGGCTGGAGTTGTGCGGGGGCTGGTGGGCTTTTAGGGTTAGTTAGATTTTTAAGGTTACTTATGGTTTTTACGGTTACTTAGGGTTTAGGGTAGTTAATAAGGTTTAGGGGATATTAGGGGTTAATGACTAATGAAAGTCTAACACCGTTAGTCAAGAGGGTAATTGAATGTATTTTTTCAAAAGTGAAGGATATATGGTGAATTTTAAAAGTCGAAAAGGTATATGGTGCAAAAAAAAAGTTTTATTAGAAGTAAATGGTAAAAAAAAACGTATATAAAAATATAAAATGAACACATTAACCAACATAATTATGACTTTTTTCGGGGGACAACATTTGGTTTTGGGAGGGGAAAAGAATTTAGAAATGTAAAGGTTTTTAAGGCACCATATAAAGCTAATTTTTCATATAGTATGACTTCTTTAGATACGTAGCATCTCATTTCCAACGTTGTATGATGTTCTCAATTCTTCGTAATTACTTATTACAATAATGGTTTCTCATAAGACAAATTATACGACACACAATGACTCGGAGCATTTTCCAGTTTAGTAACTAATTTGCGGATTTATGGTAAGCCCTTCTCCCCTTTTTGTTTTCAGTTTTTAGTTTTGTTGAATAAATTAGTATCTCTTTATGGGATTTTTTTAGTCTCTATTGTGGAGATCTCTTTCTCCCTTATGGGAGTTGAGAGTATGGTTTTTTTGTTTTTAGGTATGAGAAATTGTTCTCAATGGTTGAAGTTCGAGACTTAACAGGAAGGTATTGGAATTTCGGATGCGGTAAACATGGCTCGATCAAGAATATTCTTCCCAAACTATGTTAGAATGATAGACTTTCTCATCAATAGTTGTTTGATTCAGCAAATACAAGGGAGCTTCACTGTATTGCTCGACCTGGTTCATTGTAATTTTGTCGAAGACGAATTTGATTTAACCTTGTTTGATTGTATCTTGTTTTTCTTTAATATCTATTGTAGATGCTGTTTGGCTTTTACTTAATGAAATTTCTCCTTCAAAAAAAAAAAAAAAAAAAAAACTAATTTGCGACATAAATTATAATGTTACCAGTTCTTAGATGTAGAATCATCAAAATTAAAGTAGGAATATTACAAACGTCTATGATTGCAAAGTAGTAGTTGTTACTTGTTCAAGGCAGCTAGAGACTCCCCACCCACCAAAAGGCTTCTTCACTAATCTTGTCTACACACTAAGAAGCCTACGTTGACGAGTGTAACCTTGGCCAACTACTCCAAGTCTACGCCTGCTCGGATTCATCTTACAGCATATCTTAATTTTATTGCATAATCTAGCAGCACACCACCAAAACATCCTCACAAAAATAATTACAGCTTTTCCACAAGGGATCAACAAATTGATGACAAGAAATTTGTGGACCAGCAGCATCAGCAAAGAGCACAGAACTAATGTCACAATCGCGATCCATGGTTCGACAGGGAATGTAGTTACATACAAACCCGCCATGAAAGTTAGCAGAGTCGCGAAAAATGATGCAAGCAGCAATGATACGCTGAAATCCAGTATCATCACTGAATTTTGCTTGTTACTAGTAGCCATGATCCATAGGAGACAAAACAAAACCATCATTGATAAGCACATTGCTAATATATCTGATATCATGAAAACTTGAAATGCTGCCTTGCTTATCAGAATTGGAGTTCCACTGTCCTGTACTAGTCCACCAGGAACTGTGAATGCTGCTGTGAACGTTATCGTTGTTAGAAGAGCTGCTATTATACCTATTGTGTTCACATATGTTTTCATCTCTGTTGTAGGAATTCCCCATACACTTCGAACACCTATCAGTTCATTTTTATCCATAAGGCTTTTTTCGATCTGAAAGATACATATAAATATATATGTTAGTGGTGATTATTTATCATGAACCTATATATTTATACTTCATTGAATGGAAAAATAGAACTCATCAAGTCATCAGAGCAAATTGCACAGAAAACACGCATTTTTACATCCTTTGATTAGATTACAGACGGCACATAACAAATGGTGTATTTACGTCTTATTAGAATATTATGCAAGTCATATTGACTATCAATCTAGGAAGTAACAACAAACAATACTAGAACAACAAATAACAAAGCAAAAAAGAACACACAAGAACTTTTACGTGGAAACCCAAGAACCGGGAGAAAAACTACGAATATGCACTAGAATCGATGAACGTTCAAAAAAGATTACAAAAGCGCTCCAAGAACTCTCTCTATAGCTTTCTCTCTCTAATATGTGAATAATGATGTAGGAATCAAATAATATACGTTTTAGGACACCTATTTATACTCCCGCGTCAAAAACGCGTTTTCCGGACAAAACGCCAAAACGCCCGACTTACCCGAGCGAAATCCGCCCGACTGGGCGTGATTTCGCTTTTCCAAAGCTGCTTGCGTGCCCGACTGAAATCACCCGGGCGACATTCACCCAAACTGCCCGGGCGAGACTCAGAAATCCCATATTGACGTTTTCCCTCTATGCAACCTCATCTCCACACCCATACACCTCCATGAGCTCCATATGATGCCATATACCCAACATATTACGGTTGTGTTTGGTAAAATAGTCACCGTAGTTTTATCTAAATTCAACTTGTTAAACTTGTTGGACATAAACAGCCTTGATTTTATCTAGTTTATCTTGATTGGACCTTATTAGCCTTGATTAGACCTGTTTCTGAAGGTGAAGATTATGCACCTAACAAAAGGACTTAACTTCTAGCAAAATATTACAACTCATAAAAAAAAGTAGTACTTCACTTACATTGGGAGGAAGACTGGGTGATTCTCTTATTAAATCAGCAGGGGTTTTACCAGCTTTGTTCTGTATTTCTAATAGATCTACTAGCCAATGATCTTTGCTCTTGGATGACTCATGTTCACGTCCCCAGATGTCAAGGAAATCTTTTACAAGATCAAAACGGTTACCTTCAATTGCCAGATGCAATGGTGTGTTTCCTTTTTTGTCCTTTAATTTCAACAAATCTCTTAAAGCCTTATTTTGAAGAAGGCGAAACACAAAGTATCCTGATGGATGATTTACAAGCAGGTGCCAAAATGTCTGGCCATTCGCGTCACATGTTTCTGCTGCTTCCGGGCAAATTGTGCATAGTTCTGTAGCTGTAGACAGGCTACCAGCTTGAAACGCTCTCAGTAAGGGAGTGAGACCATCCTTGTCGAGCCAATGTGCCACCTCATCTTTCGCTTCTACCATCGCCTGTATGTCTTCTTTCATGAATGGCTCATCGTTGTCTTTGGCAAACAAGCAGAGCATCACAATTCACAAATATTCAAGATGTCAGTGATACACCATTCTTTGGAAAAGACAAAGGCACCAATTAAAATTAAGAAGACAACAATTGTGCTGATTAGTAGTTAACTGATTACACGAGTTGTTCAGTAAAACTAGTCATTTAAGTAGCTGAGATTTTAAAACATCTTCTTTATGATATAAATATAAGATGGAGAAAGGTGACAAAAGCAAAAGTGCATGGAAAATTCTTACTAATGGGACATCCAGCGAGCAGATGCAGAGGTGCCTCTTTACATTTATTGACTAAACCAGCTGATCTCGAATCATGCACTAACAAGCTTCTTACCAATGTGTTGTTATTTGCTAAGAGTGCTTCATGCAAAGGTGTATTACCTTCTGCATTCTGCACCAACCATGGTGTGTTTGGTTGATTTTTAAGGATACACTCACTGCATAGCTCTAGTAACAATGACAAAAGGCCTGATCGCCACACTGACGAGAAAACAAAATCGTATGTTTTGTCAGAGGCATTCTGATTTCCTGAAGCAACATAAATTGTTGTATCAGGACGATTTCGCACAAGGACATGAACTGGAGTGTCCCCGTTAATATCTGTCTGATAAACAAGAGCAGGAAAACTTCCAAGAACTTGTTGGATGAAATCTACAAAGTCATCATGCATAATATGGCTATCATTCTTTATTTGCATCAACTTATGTAGGACATTCCTTCCCTTGGAATCTTCTGAAAGTAAGAAATCCATTCCTAACTTGCTCATTCTTTCCCTTAGAAAGGTTATATCTCCTCTATCCCCTGCTTCTGATTCCTCCCACGTCATTTTTCGTTTCCTTAGCATCTGCAACAAAGTAATAATCGAGCTTAAATTTGTGTCTTTCCAACAGTTCTGACTCTATATCCCCTTTTTCTCGGAATAGCTTCAACTTTGGAGTGTCTTTCTAATGTAATATTGGCATATTGCACGACTTATAACTTACACATGTAAAGATAAAGGTGGTAGTGATGGGAAAGGGGAGATATAGGAGAGAATAACAGCATATGTAAGGTCAAAAGAGTTTTCTTATACATTTCAACATGTTATAAATTTAACGAGACTGTTTTGGGAAGACATACTCTTAAAATTGAGATTAGTTCGAGTAATTAATTAGTAGTTGAGACTGTTTAAAGAACGGACATATTTTGGATCATTGGTGTTAGACTTTTCTTTCGAAAATAGCAATAATCTATGGTGATGTTTGTAACTACCTCTGGCAAATTATGTTGTAGAATCAAAGATGTAGCTGAGATGCCTTCCATGTTTTTGATGCTCAGTTTCGCGGAGGATTCCAGTAAAACTCGCACCATACTAATGTCCATATTCCTTGCAGCAATGTGTAATGGCGTATTTCCTTGTTGATCCTGATAATTTCTGAGGGCGTATATCTCCTTAAATTTAAGTAAATTCTTACCTTCTTGGTAGTTTGGCATCCTACTTATCAGAAGGTGTAAGATAGTGTTACCAGAAGCATCACAGACCTCTGCCGATTGCGGCCAATAGTACAGGATGGTTCTTATGATCTGCAGGTTGTAAGGTATGCTCAGCAATGCTGCTCTATGAAGAGGAGTCAAACCATTTGCATCAGGCCAACATGTGACACAACTTCCTTTCTCTATTAGAAAATCTATCATACATGACATATCTTCTGCTGCTGAAAATTTTATGGCCAAGGCTACTCCTCCCTCATTGATTGGTTGTCTCATTTTCGCCATAATTGATTCACTTTCAGCTAGGCATAAACACATATATAGCAGAAGTTAGCTAGAAAGATTGGGTAACTAGTACAAAAGTTTGATCCTTGTGGTTAGGCTATGTTCATAAATTTATCTTTTGGTTGTACTCCTACTTGGCAAACAATACTAACACATGTTTCATCTCTATATATATTGTATCAAATTTCTCACCTTTAAGGTTAGGGCTAGTGATGGCAATAGATCGAATTTGGACCAAATTCTACTAAATTCATATTCAGGGCAACGAGAATGTTTAGTCATTTAGATAGCGACCAACTTTTATTAGCCATGATCGAAATACACTAGATATAGGTGATGTTTAGCGATTCTATTTTTTTTTTTTTTTTTTTGATTAAGCGCGAGCAGTAGATTAAAGTCACCAAGTTTCCAAAGTTTAGCGATTCTATTAATATCTTCAATAACACATTAGTATAAACGATAAGAAGTTGATATTTTTGATATATACATTGAGAAAATTCCAACAAAATTACGTGTATGATATCTTTACATATATTTTTTACAAAAAATTTTAATTAAATTTTATAATTAATCAACCAAAATAAATATAGTAACTAGTTTGGAGAATTTTCTTTGAGGACTAGCCAGTAACCCCATTCAACATTTGTTTTTCCACTTGTCCCTATGGCCCTATATAGTAGCATTGCCACATGCATATGCAGAACTTACACTATTGAAGTATTACTCCATCCATTTTCCCTATATGACTTTTACGCTTGTTATTGCACAAGTTTAACTATTAATATCTTAATTATGTACTAATAAAATTTATAAAAATTTGATATTATGAAAATATACATTATTGAAACAAATCTATCACAACATTTGTATTATTATTTTTGTTTTTATATACTATTAGTCAAAAAAATATCCTTCAAAATAAAGTATATAAATAATCAAAAATTATTAAAAGAGACAGTCTAATTTTAATATAAAAGTAAACTTGGTCACTAAATGGATTAAACTAGTCACCGAAAGAAATTAACCTAGTTATTACTGAGCTAATTCTCTTTTTAATATTGAGCTTGCCATGACCTAATTTTAATTTAACATATACGGCCTCTTACAAGACAAACTCATAAATAATATACTTCTCATAAGTCTTCATATCTCAGTTGTTGAGAAAACGGAAGGGGGTACTGCTAGATAATTGTGCAGTGACACAGTGTGAAAGATGGTGGTAAGACATATCGTGGAACATGTGGCTAAAAACTAATGAAGCAAAATATTATCTTCAATATTGGCGTAGACTAGTGTAGAGAAGTAAAAGACAAGAATGGGCAGAGCTCTGCATAGAAAATTATTTGCATTAAAGTCTCAATATGAGACAAAGAGGTAGAAAAATGATGCCGGTTGGTGCAACTCTTATGGTGTTATTAAGTGCTACTTCATGCTAGTACACAGAATAATACTCCCTCCGTTTCAAAATATAGTTCCCATTTTCCTTTTTTCACGGTAATTTATGCAAGTAGAATCTAAGAGAGATAGTAAAGATTTTTTGTTTATTTAAATAAATGTTGTATGGGAAAAGATGATTTTAGGAGAGAGAATGAAAAATAATTGGTGAAAGAACATTAATTGTAACTTTTTGGTTGAACAAACAAAGGAAAAAACAAAATTCAAAAAGCAAACAAATGATGAGACACGATTTTTCTAGACAAATTACCGAAAAATGTGGAACTAAATATGGAAATGAGAACTATATTTTGGGACACTTAAAAAGGAAATGAGAACTATATTTTGGGACGGATGGAGTATTATGGAGCAATTAAGGCTATGTTCAGTTCACCTTATTTTTGCTTATTTCAGATCTAATCAGATCAGATCAGATCAGAAAAAATAAGTTCAGATCAGATCAGATCAGAAAAATAAGTTCAGATCAGATCAGATCAGATCAGATCAGATCAGACCAGATCAGATCAGTTCAGATCATATCATGCTTATATTTAAAAACTTATTATTATTAAATATCTTTCACTACATATTAATAAAAATTATAATAATTGAATATTAATAAAGTACTCATTGAGACGAATCAAACAAGACCCCACATGACTATATTTTTTCTTATATATTGAGAAAAATCTAAAAGATTATCTCTTATTGTGAATAGTGTCAAGATTCTAAGTGACAAAGATAAAAAAAATACAAAGGGGTATTATTATTTACTAGTACATTTGTTCAAAAGAATTATTATTATTGTTGTTGTTGTACTTATTAATTATTAATATTGGTAATTATTATTAATCTTATTGTTACCATTATAAATGTCATTGTTATTATTATATTAAGTTATTTTGTTGTTATTAAATAATAGAAAATTAAAAGCCACGTGTTAAGAACATAAGATTGACGCAAAAATAAGAAATATATAAAATATGATATCTCAAATTCATGATAACGAAACTACTATGTTCGGATTACATTTCAAAATAAGCTAAGTGTGAGATACAAATTATAAATTTAGATTCGGTATACCTCTTCCTACCGAATTTCAAATCTCTCTAGCTATTTGAAGTTGCACGATATTTATTTATTTTTTGCTCAAGTCATAGTTGTTTGTATATCTTGTTCTATTTTATATGGAAAAAAAAGAGTTCAGTTTGCCGACTTCTCATCTAGTGTGAAACTTTTTTTTAAGGGAAAGTGTGAAACATTGTATAAGTGCTCTTATAAAATAATGACTTGAGTTATATAATTATTTTTAGTAATAATAATAATTATGATTATAATTATTATTGTTGTTCTTATAATAATGATAATAATAATAATTATTATTAATAATAAAAGTTGTATAAAAGTTGTAATAGAAATAAAATGATAATAATAGTAACACTATAAAGAATATCTTATAATGTATTGCATAATAATGATTTACAAAGTAATAATATAATAGTAATAATATATATTTATAAAAGATAAGATCTTGTTGAAAAAATAAGTTCAGATCAGATCAGATCAGATCAGATCAGAAAAAATAAGTTCAGATCAGATCAGATCAGAAAAAATAAGTTCAGATCAGATCAGAAAAAATAAGTTCAGATCAGATCAGATAAGTTCAGATCAGAAAATTTCAGGTGAACTGAACATAGCCTAAGTGTCGTAAGTCCATTGCTCGCACAAAATAGTGTACTTGTATAGGGGCCTAGTTCGGACAAATCTACACTTATTAGTTAAGAGATGAACAAATAAATAATAAATAAATTATTCTTCATTGTCAAAAAAATTATTCATTTGAAAAGATAATTAGATCTAACACTTTAACAAAAGAATTATCTTTACCTTTTATTTTAAAGTATTTAACCCGTTAACCTATATCGAGTTGATCAATGAGAGGTTTCAACTCAGCAGAATCTTACATATAAAAAATATAATAAATTTAAATTACTAAATTTCTTCGAAAAATGTCATAGATAGATATATTATCCAATGAATATTTAAAAAAAATTAGAGGATCAAATATGAAGTTACAATAAATCCAACCATTACTCCACCATACCATTATTGATTTTGTAATCAAAATTAATGATGACATATGAATGGAAAACGTTTGAAATACATATAATGAATAAGATGACTTTTTTAAATGAGTATGAGAATACTTATTTAACTACTAATAAATTGTAGCAAAGAGAAAATCCGGGGCATTGCCCGGGCCTAAATACTAGTTCAAAATTAAAACATGCATAACCACTATTAAGATGAGATTGTTGAGAATAACTTACAATAGTTAACATGGTGTTTGATTGCAAGATGAAGAGGTGTTTCCTTGAAGTTGTTAACAATTCGAGCCAAGTTGGAATATTTCTCCAACAAAAATCTAGCAACCTTGACATTATTATGAATAATTGCAACATGAACAGGAGTGTTTCCCTTCAAGTTTTGTATACTCCATGACTTCTCACCGGCTTCGACCTCAAGGCAATCAAAGAGTAAATTCACAATGCTTAAATTTCCGACCTCGGCCGCAACATGAAGAGGGGTGTTTCCTTTGGCATTTCTCTCACTAATAAGCTCACCATTAATGGTGAATAATCTTTTTAGAGATGCTTCTATAAAATCATGTTGCTCGTGTCGAATTGCTACGTGAATGAGATTGTTCTTTTCATGGGTTTTGTTACGTAAATATTTGTCGCTTTGAGCTTTTTCTTCTTGAAGGAACTCTATATTACCTTTCATGGCGGCAACATAGAGTTCCTTCTCCATTTCTACTTCCTCTGCTCCTTTCATATCTTCAAAATTTCTCATGGGTATTGTACTAGAGCTTTTGACTATTGTACTTCATGGGTTCTATGTCATTTAATCTTTTTGGGGACATATATGTAGAGAAAGAAGTAATAATTAAATATGTGGTTGATATGTCGACTTATTTAAACTTAAATTTGTATAGGGGCGGACTAAGTTTTATATCGGTTTCGAAGAAACCGCTAAAAAGACCGTCATAATTCATATACGAAAAGGTCGTTGACTATGTCATACCGACTTCATTGGGATACCTTGACGGCACTCCTAACCTTAGTCACTCTCATATGGGTCTGGGTCTGATCCAATGTTTATCTAATATGCCTACGGATCTGAAGATAAGTATGGAAAAGGATAGAATTGTATCCAACTAATAAGAGCAAAGTCCTACCTTAGCAAGGACACTCTCGGCTCCTATAAATACCCCTGATATGAGTAATAAGTTACGTTCACATACACTAATACATTCTACTTGAGATATCAAACCGACTTATACACCCAAAGGAATAAGGATCCTCCACCTAATAATAACCCGGCCAAGATATAATTAAATCTACCCACTAAATGGATTACCCACTTTTTATAAAGCATTAAAAACAACTGTTAATGTTGAGTTTAATTACACCTTACATTAAATTATATCAGAGTAAGTGAATTACCCACCGAATCAATCAGTAGGGGTGTAAGTGGATTGGACTGGATTGGACTTTGCCAAATCCAAATCCAGTCCAAAGTGTTTTGGACTCGGGAAATTGAGTCCAAGTCCGATCCAAATATTTTTTGAGTCCAGTCCAATCCAGTCCGATAATTTTTTCTTGAGTCCGAATCCGGTCCATTCCAATCCGATTATTATATCTTTTTTCTCGATTTAGATTCAATGATTCACAACGTTTTTTGAGATGCTTGAGCATTTGACATCTGATTCAATTATCAATATCCACAAATTAGATTGAAAGCTTAAATTAAAGTAAAATGTTATGAATAAAAAGTTCAATTATATGCTTACCTTGATCTAAGCTGAGAGGAAGCAGAGAGACTGAGAATTAATCTGAGGGAGAAACAGAGAATGCGAGAGTCGAGACAGCAAGGTAGAAAGAAAATGAAGAGTAAGAGGAAGTGAGTAGTAAGGACTGAGGAGTGAAGTGAGATAGAATTAGTCAGCTACTAGCCTACTACTATAGTACTGCTAGTATAATTTAGTTATTTAACAAATGGAGCTAAGTGCAATAGTCCGGCGTTAAGTAAAATTGGATGGCGCCAGTTGAAATATTTAGAGAGTGAAGGCTGAAAACTCCAAAATTTTTAAAATAGTATCAATTTTTTTTAATATATACATTATATATGTATTAAATATATATTATATATAAAAATATTTTTGGACTGGACTGGACTTATTGAGCTCCAAAAGGATGAGTCCAAATCCAGTCCAAAAATATTTGGACTCGAAAATTTGAATCCAAGTCCAGTCCGAAAATTTTTTAATCCAGTCCAGTCCGACAAGTTTGGACTAGACTGGATTGGACTCTAGACTTTTCGTAGTCCGCTTACACCCCTATCAATCAGGTCGTATCCACGCAACCAAACACATAAATATAGATCAAACCGAATCACTAACTAATCTGAGTGTCAAGTGTAGTGTAGCGTATACAGGAGGAAAGAAAACTGAAATGGTCAATGGTCGTATACAACTATACATACTACAGTCTTTGTTAATTATTTACTTGGGCCAAGCCAGCTGTAATTTTGTCTTTTTATTAGATGGACTAATGGACTCATAAGTTATAACATTAACATATTACATAATACATACTATCATTCTATCAATTACCAACTGAGGACCCATTATTCGAAGGCATTAATAGCCAATTGGTGGTAGAAATCTACAGCTAGCTGCTAATGTATTGCCATGTACTTACTTGGATTTTTTTTTACATCGATAAAATTTGTATTAATTAAAAATAAGGGTACAGCCTAATGTTAATACAACTAAATAAAAACAAACTAAAACGAACATGAACTTCATTTGCGTGTACATACTTTATGAAGAAAAAACTAACTATTACATGTCCAGTACAAATAAAGCTTGTCTTGAGTGATAGCGAGAAGGGTTGGATTATATGTTGAGTTCGTATTGTGTCGGACTCGTCCGACACAATCAGCCCGTCGGACCACTTTACTTGAGTTTCAGGTAGTCTTCATTTTTTTTCAGGTAGTCTTCATTTTTTTTTTAGGTAGTCTTCATTTTTTTTCAGGTAGTCCATTATTTCTTTCAGTTGGCCTATTATTTCTTTCAGTTGGCCTATTATTTCTTTCAGTTGGTCCATTTTTTGTTTCAGTTGGTCCATTATATGTTTCAATTGGTATACATATTACGAAACAAAGTCCAACTGAAACAAAACAAAGTCCAAATGAAACAAAACAAGGTCCAACTGAAACAAAACAAAGTCCAACTGAAACAAAACAAAGTCCAACTGAAACAAAAGAAAGTCCAACTGAAACAAAACAAAGTCCAACTGAAAATGGAAAATAGTCCAACTGAAAATGGAAAATATTCCAACTGAAAATGGAAAATACCAACTGAAAGAATAAATGGGAAGAAGATGCGAAAAAAGATTTGATTTTCTGGCGTGGCTCTAGTCTTCTTTTCTCTTCTTTGATGTACTCGAAAATACATAAAACACGAAATCAAACTACCTCTGAATGGAATTTAACTTAGAAAAGTTCAAGATTTCTCCAGAACCAGAATCAATTAAAGCAGGTTTTTCTGGGTAAGAAGAAATATCTCTGAAAAGAAATGATGACACCATATTAAGATTTGGATTTGTGGGTGTAATTAAACTTGGGCTAAGTGATCTGTAAATGCCATCTCTGCCATACCCAGAAAGCTCCATTGTTGCAAAGATTTGAGGAGGAAGGAGAGAGAAAATTTAAGGATGTGTTTGGTTGATTCTTTATTTCTTTTTATGAGGATTGAAATTTGAAAGAGATGTTTCTATGAAGAGTTTATAGGAAAACGACAATGGCGTATGAATTGCAATATTACAAAGCCAGCCCACGTGCGGAAGAAAATTAGTGGGCCCAGCCTGTCCGACCAAAGCTATTGGGTCAGACGGTCTGACCCAATAGTTTCACTTATATGTTTTGATGAAAAAGACCTAATATGAGAGGGAACATGTTGAGATAACCCTGACGATCTTCGGAGAGAGATTGTTGCATGCCATCTAGTAAACTCCAATGTCCACTAGACGTTAAATCCCAAAGTTCTTGAAGAAAAAAAATACTCCTGGGATTCTACAGATTCAACTAATAATGAAGTCACATCCTTTAGTGACTTCTAACCCTGCTCTGAGGGTACCCAGAGTTTAGTCCCACTATATTAAAACTCGAAATGCATGGAGGTCAAAACTTGCCCGGGTCCAAATCAAAATAGAGGGCTCTCACAAGATGTATTTTTAAAATATGATGACCCCTGAAGCCATCACAAGAACTTGGTGCGAATTAGATTGATTGAACTCGCCCAACTTATGGATCCGAAGATCCAACCTCGCAATCTCGAAACTAGAAGAACGACGCACAACAGATCAATATTCTTAATAAATCTTTGATAAAGTGCTCAATTGTAGGAGCATGTTCGTAAAGATTTACCTATATAAGCTAGAGGTTTGGCCGCTTCACCAAGTCTAAGGCTTGACTTGGAACGCTTATGAATGGATATGGACACCAAGGCTTCATAGGTGTCGGAGGTTAAAGAACCTAGTTATGTTTAGGAGGTTAAAGAACCTAGTTATGTTTATGTGTATTAGTATCTTCAATAATTTGTAGTGGTTATATGATTCAAAGCTTTGTCTATCATTATGATCGAAATTATTGTAAAGTTACTTTTACTAAATGGAAATTCAATCGTAAGATATTTCCATGATGCATGAACATGGTTGTTTGTGATTTATAGCAAGTTGAAAACTTTTCAACATTACCCTATAAATGGGAGGAGAATTGTTGGAATATTTATAGGGTAATGGGTTTTATGCTCATATGTTCATATACTAGAAGAGGAAGAGGTCTAGTATGCAAAAGATTAGAGTACACAAAATTGCAAAGGCACGTTGAAAACCAAGGTAAACAGACGACTGAACGCAGGTCGCAACGACACCCGTCGCGGGTCGCGACTTGGGGGCCGTCGCGACTCGCGAGCTGTTTCGCGAGTCGCGACGTGTCTTCTGTCTTGGAACGTGAAAAGATGCTTTGACGGTTTTCAACGGTTGTGATGTGTACGTTATCCGTTTAATGACTATTAGGATCCTTAAATCAGTGGATTAAAGGTCATTGATCAGT
Organism: Beta vulgaris subsp. vulgaris; assembly: GCF_026745355.1. NCBI lineage: Eukaryota > Viridiplantae > Streptophyta > Magnoliopsida > Caryophyllales > Amaranthaceae > Beta > Beta vulgaris. The sequence continues at coordinate 48,149,074 of NC_079208.1, read as the reverse complement.
GATTAAAGGGGGGTTTATGAAAGTAACAACTCTAATCTATGAAGGATGTATTTCTATATAACCTTTGTGATTCTTATGAGGTTGGGTTAGAGGAAAAATCAGATTTTCAACACTCTAAACTTCTTGCTTTGCTTGAGAGAAACTTTGCTAATTTATCTTGAGTGTTATTCACAAACTCTAAACACAAGTTCTTGTTGATTTACTTAGAAGATCATCTAAGTGAATTGTTCTCCCCGTTGTATCTCATTAGTTATTTCGTGGTAACCCGGTGATCCTAAAGGGGCGAAATTAAACTAATAGGAAAGCGTAGTTTTCGTGCCTTGGAGTGGTATATCCGGTTCTCTCGCTGATCACACCTAACAGATTTAACTTTTTATTGTGGCCCACTTTCCAAAACCCATGGTAAGAAAATTTCCAAATATCTAATTCTTCTCAGTTTTTACTAACATGAATCTAAACATAATCATAGTTAACGAAGATTTAGACCCTGTTTGGTAAATAGAGGTTTAGGGTATAATTAGAGGTTTGAGGCAATATTAGAGGATTTGACAAGTCAATCTTTTATTTTGGTGTTTGCTAAAGAGAGGTTTGAAATAGCTTTTCGTGATCAAAAAACTCTTTTTGAAGAAGGGGGGGTTTTTGATATTAGAGTTTGAGAATGAAAGAGAAAATTACATTTATGTCCTAAAATTCTCTAAAATTACTACCTTTAACTAGGTATCCCTAAACCTAACAATTTAGGTCAATGTTCTTTATTGGTTATTTTACACAATTAATTAACAATACAACTATCTATCAAACACATCTATACAAACAGCTAATACAATCAATTAGTCAAATCAACTTAATATAATCAACTAGTCAAATCAACTTAATACAATCAGCTATCAATACAACCAGCTAACAGTTAACAGCTATCCACTAATTATGAAATAGGGTCTTATTCTTTTAGTCTGACTTGATTTTAACAAAACTAAGCCTTATTCTTTTAGTTTGATTTTAACAAAATAAGAAATATATTTAATGCTTATATGCAACCCTAAAGGTTATATATAGCATTACCCAAAGATAAACCCAAGATCCTGTCAAAAAAAAATAAAAAAATAAACCCAAGATACTTCGACCGTTGGGTTCCGCCACTCCAGCTCTGTTCATTATCTTCTTCTATCCCCAGACCCCAAATATCGAAATAAAAACTATCAGCCAAAAACAACTCAAGAAGCAGAACAATCAAAGAAACCAACAATCAAATCATACAAAATTCCCTTTATAAATAAAACTTCAATTCAATGGCTTGCTTACCAAACCCTGTTTCTCTAATTTCTCAAACAACATTACACAGAACTTCTACTACTATTAGACATTCTTCAATGAGCACCACCATTAAATCCATGGCCAAAGAACTTTATTTTAATCATGATGGCTCTGTCACAAAAAAACTTCAGGTTAAATTTTTCTTTTTACCTTGTATTTCTACTTTTAGAAGAACAATTAACAATTTTTTTATTTTTTTTTGTGGGTTTTATAGGCAGGGGTTGATTTGGTGGGAGATTTGTTAGGGGTAACATTGGGTCCAAAAGGAAGAAATGTGGTTTTGCCAAATAAATATGGACCTCCCAAGATTGTCAATGATGGTGAGACTGTTCTTAAACAGGTTATTTGCTTCCTATTTCTTACCTTTTGTTAATATATACTCCCTTTCTTTGGAACTAATAGTCATCATCTTATGATTTGGAATTTTAGATGTTTGTAAAAAAAATTCACCTTTCTTAGCATATTACTTGATTATGATTAGATTTTCTAAAATGCCAATCTTTATATAAATATATTAAATAATGGGAAGAAACAAAGAGTATAGAAATGACCCTAACTAGCATACTTCCTCCGTTCCGTTTTAAATGCAATAAAGGAACATTTTATATCTCATAAAAAATACCCCTTTGTTGCATTTAAAACGAAACAGAGGAAGTAATAGGTTTTTTTTTTTGGGTATGATCATTGCATATCCTTTATCACGAGGGGTTGGGGTGGCGTGACAATCAATTTTGGGCGTAAGGAGTACATTTGATGCTTAGCATACTACAATATGTTACTTCTACTCGGACACTTGTGCTGGATACGGAAGAGGTCCAAGTGTCCGACTTGGCGCTATTTTATATCAGTTTCCACGATTATGGTGTAAGATAAAGTGTCCAAGTGTTTATGGCCATGTTAACTAAAATGAAAAGTTTGAGTAACATAGGCTGTACTATCTTGATTCATTAGGTGGTCAGCAAACTCCAAAGATTCGTACATGCATTTTATGAATTACTAACAGACTGTTTGAGCTAGTGATAATTTGAAGGTTATTACAGAACTTCCAATGATAAGCTATTTTGCTGTTAACTTGTAATGCTTTAGATTGAGTTGGAGGATCCTCTAGAGAATATTGGAGTGAAGTTGGTAAGACAAGCCGGTGCTAAGACTAATGATCTTGCCGGTGATGGTTCAACGACATCGATAGTTCTTGCTCGCGGTCTCATTGATGAGGGTGTGAAGGTAATCATACATCTATCCAAAAGGTTCACCAGCTAAATTAAGTTTCTTTCTTTGTCACCCATTTCATGCATTAAACTTGCTCCATTGTTCTGCTCTCCTCTCCTTCTATTACCACTAAAGGCAGAAAAAAGTTCAAATTAGTTAAGTTGAGCCCTTAATAAGTTCGAACAAATTAAGTTGAGGGCCAATAAGTTCAAACAAGGTAACGTAAAGGTCAATAAAGTGCCGGGACACCCAAGTTCAGAACAGAACTACAATAAGTTCTATCAATTTTAGATGGGTTATTCACAGCCCTATAAGCTTACATAAGTGAATATCTGGTAAAGAGAATGCACCCTTAGTTAAGGAGACCATTGTTGTCTAGCTTCTTAGTTTTTTGTACTAAAGGTGAAAATCTTAAGGTCATTGCAGCAGGCAGGAATCCTATCCAAATCTCACGTGGCATCGAGAAGACAGCAAATGCCCTGGTTTCTCATCTGAAATTGATGTCTAGAGAGGTGATGAAAGTTGTTTCTTCCCTTCTTTCCTGTTTGTTCCCACATTAACCAATTGGATAATCAAAAGAAGTTGTAGGTTCTCATTTTTACCACCTACTAACACTGAATATGAAAAATATTGCAGATTGAAGATCATGAAATTGCAGATGTGGCAGCTGTTAGTGCAGGAAATGATTATGCAGTAGGCAATATGATTGCTGAAGCTCTTGAAAAAGTAGGGAGGAAAGGTGTGGTAAGAACTGAGAGAGGAACAGGCACAGAAAACACAATGCAGATTGTAGAAGGAATGCAGTTTGATAGAGGTTACTTGTCCCCTTACTTTGTCACTAATCGACGGAAGATGACAGTAGAGTACGATAATTGCAAGGTAGGGTTTGCTTTATCATTGACATATTTTTGTCATCTGTTTCCTCAGATTTAATCATATGATACTAATTTTCATCTTGCAGTTGCTATTGGTTGATAAGAAGATCAAACATCCTAAAGAGGTGTTCAAAATGTTGGAAAAAGCCGTGAAAGGAGATTTTCCTATTGTGATAGTTGCAGAGGGTATAGAGCAGGAAGCCCTAGCTCCAATAATCAGGAACAAGCTTAAGGGTTCTCTTAAGGCTGTTGCTATCAAAGCTCCTGACTTTGGAGAACGTAAAAGTCATAGCTTGGATGACATTGCTATCTTGACAAGAGGTAGTTCATCAAAATGTCATTGAAGTCACATTTGTTTTATACTAAAGCTTTCATTTAAGTTCTCATGCATTGTGCAGCAACTGTAATCAGAGATGATTTGGGTCTCGATTTAGAAAAGGTTGGAATGGATGTGTTAGGAACTGCTACGAAAGTCGTCATAACTAACAAAACTACTTTAATTGTTACTGATGGAAGTACAAGGCAAGCTGTTGAGAAGAGAGTTTCTGAAATCAAAGCATATGCTGAGGTACATCGCGAGTTCTTCACATATTTGACTGACGATTACTTGAATCATAGAACTTTTAATTTGTTGGTATTGTTGTAAGTGCATAACTGCAATGTCAATATCATTGCTGTGGAATAATGAAGAAATATGTGCACATGTATGATTTCAGAGCCGAGGAAACCCTGATCTGTTGGAACTTATATATGGGTATTATCATGTTCTATAAATTTCCAAGATTTCAGTGCATGTTTCGTATAACTCTTGGAATGGAAAGTGAATAGAATCAAATAAAGGGGAGAAAAAAGTGACATTGATTGTTACCATTTTGGTTGTTTGATTCTACTATGGAAATAGAACACTCTTTATTGTAGGATTGAGGAGGGTAAGCTAAGGTTTTACCAATTACCATAGGGTGGAAATAGTTATGATTAGGAAACGGAAACTATTACCCCGATCCTCATGCTAAACATGTAATGGAAATGGTTTCTTGTTTCCATTTCCAACATCGAAATGCTTGTAAGAAGATATGTGTAGAGGATATTCAAAGACAATTTTCTATGTAGTTCCTTGTGTGAGGTCTGGTTCTTAATTTGCTATTCTTTCTCTGCAGCATGTCCAAGAGAATTTTCAAAAGAAAATTTTACATGAAAGAATCGCAAGGTTATCTGGGGGTATTGCTATCATTGAGGTATTGCAATCACTTCATTCCAGGTAGTTTGCATATGTTGTGGACAACTTGTGAAATGGAGTAAATATTTTATAGGTGGGAGCTCATACACAGATTGAACTGAAAGATAAACAACTGAGGATTGAAGATTCTTTGAATGCAGCTAAGGTAATGTTGTTCGTCGATTCTGTTTTATATTAACTTAAGAATATCAAAACAAAATCATATGAGCCTCACTATATGTCCTTTGGCATAGCAGAAGTTATAAATTATCTAGGGAAAAGGTTACTAAAGTCTAGAAGATCAAAGGCATCCTACAGCTTGTATTATGCTAAGAAACCTTTGATCTTACCTAAGAGCAATTTGAGTGAAATATATTTGGTTTTGTAATTCTCTGCGTTCTCCATGTACTTCTCAACAACCTTTATGTTAGTGATAAATTCTTGTCTTTAAGCTCCCAAAATGACATTTTGAAGGCGGCTATTGAAGAAGGTGTTGTAGTTGGTGGTGGATGTACCCTTTTACGGCTGTCATTGAAGGTTGACGAAATCAAAGAGCAGCTAGATAATGAGGAGCAAAAGGTACATAAAGTACCATTCACCTTCATCTTTCTTTGTTCACCTGCATTAAATTGGAAAACTGCGCTGCTTAGTATTATGCATAATAAACACATGATGTCTATAGATGATGGATATGATCTGGCCTTTCTCATGTTGTCTAGATTACAATTTTTCTGTACTAGCTTTTTTTTTTGGAATGACCTATGAATTACTCCACAATGGATGGTATACAAATGTGAAATGTATCAAGTGAACTACTTGTGTTGAGATTTCCAACTTCCGTCATAACTAAAATGAAGTTCAGGGTTATATAATCTCATTTCAGGTTTCTGCGACTTTCCTTGGCATATGTGCTGAATATATGTTTTTCTACAGGTTGGAGCGGAGATCTTTAGACGGGCTTTGTCCTACCCGATAAGAAAGATAGCAGAAAATGCAGGTGTTAGTGGTAGTGTGGTTGTACAGAAGGTCTTGACTCCTGCATATTGTTCTGCTGTTTTCTGTTGTATGCAAAATTTGTTCGCACTTTGCTTAAATTAACTTTATAAAAATAAAGTGAAAATTTGCAGGTTCTTTCAAATGATGACTTAAGATATGGGTACAATGCTGCAAGTGATTGCTATCAGAATCTGATGGAAGCTGGGATCATGGATCCTACAAAGGTATAGTAGGTCTAAATGTAGTTTTTTCTGGTACTTTCCTTAGGTTGATTGTATGGCGTGTGTGAACACGAGTACATGAAACTCTGGCTCCATGTTTAATTAATATTATATATAGAGCAAGATCATAGAAAAGAAGTATGAAGTTGAAGCATTAGAGTTCTGAAGGTCGAAGAACATTAGAACCAAAGAATTCAGTTCTGCTTTGCTTGTTTGCAGAATGCTCAAAGGACAAGTCATGCTCTTTTAGCGTGAATCAGAATTTTATATAGAAACTGCTCCTTTTGTCTGAGTCGTGATATTTTCATCTCTGATATGGGCAAAAACCAGTCCTTCCGAGAATACCCTGCTCTTTAGTCAGAAAGAATTCGGAACACCCTTAAATTTGTTAGATTTATCGAAAAAAGCGACTAAGCTTGGTTTTTGGCCAAGTGAGATGGATTTATCATCCCTCCCTCTTGCCCTCCCTCCTGTACGTAAACTTCTTCATATGTGCTCTCTGGGGTAAATGACGATAAATTTTGACATCTTCTTCACAAATGAGAGCAGGTGGTCAGGTGCTGCTTGGAGCATGCAGCATCTGTTGCAAAGACATTTCTTATATCGGATGCTGTTGCCGTTGACATTGAGGAAAGACAACCATTTCCAAGGACACCTATGCCAATGCCCATGTCAGGTAAAATTTGAGTCATACAAACAAATGATCACTTTTTGTATTGCAGGCATTCGAATTAGAATTGATATTATAATACAAAGTTACAAACTCACACTGCTTCCTTCGGATTAGGTGTTGGACCTGTTGGGATGTAGTCAGTTCATATAACAAAGGATGTGTCTTGCCAAATTGAGGGTAGACTCGGTTGTTCCCCGAGTTGCAGATTATCATCAACGACGTAGAAACTCCTCTGACAATTTCACTTTAGAGAGTTATGCTGCTTTGCGTGATCTTGATGGTGAAGATAGTCTTTAGCAGTGCTTGCTGTGCTTCACATACAACTTCTTTGAAGGAATTGAGATTAAGGGTGGTAACCATCATATAGTTCATTCCATAAATCAGGCTCTTCTAAGATTGTGTGCAAAGTGACCTAGAGCACATGCCTCTCATCTTTGAGGGCCCAAATTGTAGTTCATTGTTTGTAAAAAGTATCCTAATTCTCACGCTTCATCTGCTATTTTTGTAAAAATAATCTTGATATGATTATATCATTAGATGTGCTTTCATATTTTCAAAATTTATGCACAACGGAATTAATTTTATAGGATTCAGTCTCTAGTGTTCAGTATCTGAACTTCTATACGTCGCCCATTATTTACTAAAATCGCCCAAATTTACACACAAATAGACTATATTACCCTTATTTATTTTTCTGATTTTTTTACCCTCTCCCTCTCACTTATCTACTTTTTCATCTTCTTCCTTCACTTTTTCATCTTCTTCCTTCACGCTTCATTCTTCTTCTTCTTCCTTCACTCTTCCACCATTTACTCAGCTTGTATAAAAATGTCTGAGGAAAATCCAAACAAGAAGAAAAAAATTATCCTTCGTCCTGCAACAGAAATTGCACTTGCAAGAGCGGCAGAAGCAAGACGACACCGAGAGGAGGCAGAAGCGGCGGCTTTGGCGGCGGAGCTTGCGGCAGCAGAGGAAATGAGCCGAGGAACCGGCAGCGTCATCTCAGGTAATTTTTTTTTATACAAATTTCAAGCCAACGTTTGCCCAGGACGATTTCCCATGGAAGGATCGTCTGTCCAGGACGATCCTTCCATGGGGCGATCGTTTGCCCAGGACGATCCTCCCATGGAAGTATCATCCTGGACAGACGATCCTTCCATGGGAGGATCGTCCTCGGCAAACGATCGCCCCATGGAAGGATCGTCCTGGACAGGACGTTATGTCCATGGGTCGAACGTTTGGCCTAAACGTTCGCCCTATGGATCTAACGTCCTGGCCAGACGTTTGATCCATAGGGCGATCGTTCTGGCTACACGTTCGTTGTTTTCGAAGCGAAAAAAAAAAATTACCTGAGCCGGAGACGACATAATTTCTATATTAATTAATGGTGTTCGCTTAGTGGGAGATCGTTAATTTCAATGACTGCCGGTGAGTGCCGCAAATGTTAGAGTTAATTTCAATGAATGTTGGTGACTGTCGCCGGTTATTTTAGAGTTTGGAGAGAAATGAAAGTTAAATTTTGCATTACAGTAAAAATTTGGAAGATATAGTAAAAAATAATATTGGTTAAAACACAAGGATATAATCGTCCATTTATATATAAATTTGGGCGATTTTAAGGAAATAATGGGCGATGTTTAACAAACCCCTTTAGTACACAGGAAGATCCCCAGATGTGTAAAAAGGCAGCGCTATCCAAAATCCGTATATATTGATTTTTATACATATCTGATTTATATAGCACTCTAGTCTACAAAGCTTAATAGCTAACGTGATTGGTAAAATACATATATCAATGGACTTGTGGTAAAGTTGGGGAAGTTTTTATATTTTGTATTAGTGATTTTCATCAAAGTACATAACAGTAACAAACATACATCCGCCATCCATATGAAAATCTAAGAGCTTGTTTGATTAACCTTCAAATACATGAGAAATTAGAATTCCTAGGACGTAGGTATATGTATTGTTGTTTGGTTGGCAAAAACATGGGAAGTAGAACTTCCTACAAAGTTCTTCTTGAAACCCATTAAATGTCCACTTGTGAGTCTCCCACATTGGAGAAGAGGAGAGAATAAACCACTTTATAAGATTAAGAGTTACTCCTATCACCGATTGGTTTTAAGATGGAACATCCTAACTTGTAAGTACTGATGGCCACTGGTGCGGGCTGGGCGGGCCGGACCGTGGGCCGGAGCGGGCTGGGCTGAGATTTCACGGCCCAGGACCGGACCGTGAAATTCATGGGTTGGGTGGGCTGGTCCACGGGCTGAAAAGTCTTGGCCCACACCGGTCCGTTACCGGTTTTCACGCTTCGAGAAGCGGTTCGTGGGTCTAGTGGGCTGGACCAGGCTGGCGGGACGACATGAGATATTTTTTTTCCAAAATAATTTAATCATTGAAATTATTCATTATTGTTATATTAAATCTTTAAAATGAATAAAAATATCTACAATTATTAAAATTAATGAATAATTTCATTATTTTAAAATTTGACTGAATTATAATATATGTAATTTGATTAAAATATATACAATTTGATTAAAATATACACAATTTGGTTCAATAATAACTTGGACTGGGCTGGTCTGGTTCATGGGTTGGGCTGGACCGGTTTCGTGGTCCGGGCTGGGCGGTTTTAATAGCGGGCTTTAGTGGGCCGGGCTCAAGAAATCTGGCCCACGGCCCACCCACCAATTTCACGGTTTGAGCTGGGCTGGACTGGGCTTCTTGCGAGCCCGGCCCACACGACCCACGAGGTGGGCTAGGTTGGATGGGCTGGATTGGCCCGCACTGTTGGCCATCTCTACTTGTAAGTGAGCTAAGCTCTCCTCATGCTCGAGTTGTAAATAAACCACTTTTTAAGATTAAGAGTTACTCCCCCTATCACCAATTGGTTTTAAGATGGAACAATACATAAAATATGGCACATTAAAAGTGGTACCGGTACAGTACGTAATGTGAAATGTTTCTAATGACAAAGCATATGATGCATATCGATGGAAATTCTAGTGGGCAACGGTAAAGGGGAGCCTTTTTGGTGAGGGGTCAGAAGTGCCAAATGACTAGGATTTTATTAATATTTAAGACTGAATTAACAAGTAAATTCGCACTAATTTCTAAATCTTTATACCAGTTTCTAGTTACCAAATTTCCATTCCCACATACCAAAAGCCTCGTAGAGGTACATAAACAGCCAACTCTTCCACATGGATTGTACCCACCGGTAAAGTACATACAAGATTGGTTGATGGAAGGTATAGAGCTCGGCTTACAATTTGAAAATTTTTATTTATACATGCCTCTGTTCCAACCAGCACATCCTAGAGCTCATATAAGCATCTTGGACCCAAAAAGAAGAGAAATATTATCGCTTAAAAGAACTCATAGCCATAGGGTCATAATTTGCTATAAATTAACATGAGCATTGAATTGAAATGAAAAAAAAAAGCCATGGCAATTTAATCTAAAAATACAGAAACATTCAATTGAACACCCAACATACAATTTAATGGGAAAAAGGAACTCCTATGGCTGATAGAATTCCTGATAAGCCTCTTATCATCATCACCTTGACAGGAATTCATAGCAAAATGATCAGATTGTTACAATGATAGGCAAATAATCATCTGCTTGAGCACTGAGCAGGTTAGTACAGCAAGGTTGACAACATTTTTAACTGATAATTTTTCTTTCAGGTGTACTAGCCAACCCAACTCAAATTCACATCAGCCCTCACCTCTTCGTATCTTGTCTTTGCGTAATAGTCTGCAAGATTCATAATTATCTACTAACTTCACAGATCAATCACACGAGACAGCTTCTGGATTCTATTGAGTAAGAAGTCTCCTTGCTTGATAGTTGCTTGGTAGAGGGCATTCTTAGCATCAGGACGATTGGTCTCGAGAACACCAGCAACTTTGTCAATTTTGCAGTGCAGCTTCCCAGCAGCAATAAAGCGAGATAACTCCCTGGCAGAAAAAAAGATAATTAATTGCAATTTGTAAGGTATGTTTCACTCATTGATCAGGATAAGAAAAAAAAAAAAAACAATACTCCTCCAGAAATTCATAATCAAATATGGGTGGCTGGAAGAAATTGTAACCAGTAACATTGAAATAGACCATGGTTGGATTACACACGTACCCCCAACTTAAGTAGTGTAGGAGAGAGATGCGAGGAAGGCGAATATTCTAAAGGGCATTCTAGTGAATCATGAGGAATTGAGACAGCGTGACAATTCAGACAAAGAGAGTACGTTTCATCTAATTAAAAGGGGACCTGAAAATTACCCAATTAAACAGATTTAAAGGAGTAATTCAAAGGGGGCCTTCATTCAGCATAGTGAAAAGGGTTCTTCTGACTTCGTTTTTTATGATAAAAAACTTATTCAATAAGACCTCTAAAAACTTCCTAAAACATCCAAACAATAAAACTTGGAACATACTTACGCACTTGTGTAGAGTTCTATAATCCCACAAAAGACATACAATTTATCAGGAAGCAGCTTCATGATTGACATGATTAAAAAAATACTCACAGATCAATGAACTCGACTGTAACACCAAAAGCCTTCGCCATTGCCTCAATGGTAACACTCTTGTAAGATTCCAGAAATTGAGAGTAAACAACAGTCCTGACCTCCCTCATGTAATAACGGAAGTGTCTATGTAAATAGCGGTCAAACTTTATCTGTTCCGTCAGGCCAGCTGCATATTATAAATAATGTCTTCAATTAATTTGCAACGATAACTAAAATAAAGAGGGGGAAACAGAGGGAAGATTCAACCACAAATAATTTTTTGTACGGGAAGACATGCCAAGGGTACAGATATAGTAAGCACAAAAAAAGGAATACAAACCATGGCAGAGTCAAAACAGGTGAGTTAATGGTAAAGCAAGATGGACAACACGGACTATCTCAGTATCTCACCAAGATAATGATGATAAGCAGAATACAAAAGGACAAATGCAATGGACGAGAAAATTAAAGCGATAACAACTCTTACTCACCAAATGCGGAGAAAAATGACTTGTATTGACAGTCATAGAGAGAATTCAGGAACTCAGATAAATGAGGAATCTTTCCAATAACAGTCAATATCTCAGGAGCATCCACTACCTGCAAAATTGTCCATGAACATTTTAGACATAACTGGATCGATACAATGATAAGTTAAGACGTTAGAGACTCTTTCTAGAGATAGATAGAAAATACAGCTGAAATACCTTTTGTTTCAAAGAAACTCTATCAAGGGATATTATACTGGTAAGGACTGTGTAGAATATAAATGTGTCATAAGGAAACAACTCATAGGTTGTAAAAGTTGAAATGGAGTCCAAAAATAAGCTTGTTGCTTTCTTGAAATTCCGTGTAGCCATGCAATACAACCCCTCATAAACCTTCAAACGATTCTTTCTTTCCCAATCACCTCCCTCCTCAAACAAGCTGGAATAATGCATGGAAAGCATGATATGAGGACTAGATAACTACTGATCAAGCATCAAAACAACACTAAACTATCGAAAGAAATTTAATTCCTTGCAATAACTTACTTTTTGGCTTTATCTATGCTTTTGGAAATCAGATCGAAGTCCATGTCAAACAATCCAATTAAAAGAGTATAGAACACCAGATCCATCTTCTGCCCCACTGCAACAGTTTTAGTCTCTGTTAGCTTGAGCTGTTCCAGTGCTTTGTCCTAGATTTTAAAAAGAAAATTAATCAAAAAAACAAAATGTTAAGATATTAGATTAAAAAGTCCTGTCAAAATCACTAGAAATGATCTGTTGAATTTAAGAGGTCCTCACTTTATCACCAATTCGTATATAAAATAAAGATTTTGCCAAATGAGCTTCCCGAACTTCACTTTCACCTAAGTTTTCTTCAGCATCAGCAATCCTACACGCACAATAGAACGGTCATATAATAGCTAAACTACTACATCATTGTACATTATAGCAGATTATTCATGAAGCATAATAGTGCAACAGGGAAAAAGATTTAACATACTTATAAACCACTCCCACAGATATAACAAAAAAGAGTTCCCAACTCAATCTTTCCCCTCCCAACAAAAAGAAACAGTAGATCAACCATCAACCATCAACCAATCTATCACACATTGTGAATATAATGATACATGGCCAGTGTCAATATCAGAAAGACATAGTAGTAGATTTAGTCAAATCGCCATTTTTTCATTAAATTCATCAACTCTGTTACAAGAGATAAAACCACATTGATAAGAAACTGAGAAGTCAGACATCCTGCCACTACAATACAGGTCTGTATGAACATTAACTTCAGGTCACATGACATAACCAAAGGTGAATTTAAGAGAATCTTTTCGTAGTATTTATATCCCCTGCTTATACAGAAAATTACATAACAGTTCTCGACATGGATAGGTGGCAATTAGGCAAAACTCATATTTTTGGCACTTATCCCTTTCAACTTTACAGAGAAAGGATGTTATTAGGAAGGAATCAAGGATAAGCTGTCATTACAAAAAAAAAATCAACTCTTTCATGAATAAAACACAAAATCATGCTAGATTAGACAAGGATGCTTCCAGTCCTTCACCAAAATCAGCTTTGCAAGTAAACGAAGAGAAAATAAACTGGCACATCGATGTAACCGCTAATTATTTTATTCGAAGGACATATAGGAAGCTGCTTTCAGTACAAGTTGTTAAAAAAAATTCATAACTAAGAAAAAGAAAGAAGACAGAGATCCTCAGATGTCTCTTCATTTCCTCCTCTAGAGCTTTACCAAATATGATAAAGCCCAATTTTCAGGAATTGGAACGATAACAAAAGCATCATACATCACTGGATCATTACTCTTCATCCAAAACACTTGTACATTTCCATCTTTGAAAATAATTTCCAGAAAAAAATAAAAGAACACAAAATTGGGGGAACGAAAGAAGGTAAGATTGACACAATTCATCACGAAATCAATGGCAATGAAACTATGGCGCTATTAACATAGTTAACACACAAACTCCCTATGCAATGATGAAAACGAGATAATTCACCAGCAGCCATTCTACAATGCAGGAAGAATTTCAGCAGGAAAACACGATAACATTATCTTCCTTTCATCAATCACAATTCAACTCAGCAAAAAAAAAACAAAAAACCTAACATAATTGAATCAATCTAAACTTGACAATATCAACTAAAATGTCATCTAAATTTCACATTAAACCATCCATAGAAATTTAAATTTACAAGTAACGAAAATCTCACTTCTCATCGAGCTTCTTAAGCTCTTCTTCAATGCTTTTCCGCATCGAATCAAGAGCCCGCTGATCCAACTCCAAAACTCCATTCGCAGCTAGGGTTTCATAAAGCGACGCCATAACTGCAAAACAACAGCAACAAGTAAGCATAAAATTGAATACAATTTGAGTGTAGAAAAGAGTGAAGAATTAGGGTTTCAATCGATCAAAAATACTTACAGTCAGATTTGATGGAAGATAAGACCTCATCTTTCAGACGAACTTTCTCGATATCCTGAACATCGGGATGAGTGAGGAGGAAGATCTTATTGGCGAGAATTAGGTGTTCATTCTGTGAACCTTCTTGAGCTTCCATGGCTTCAACTTTTGCACTTTCACTTTCTCTCTCCTGCGTAGAAGGGGGTTTGTGTTGTTGTGTTCTTTGCTTGTGGAAGGAGAAACTGCTAATGTATACTTAATTTGTAGACTTGGGAGTGTTTTTTATGATTTGAATCATTTTATTTAGAAAATCATACAAAATTTGGGCCGAACGACATTGTATATTAGAATGGGCTCATGCGAATATGCGATGCAGGTTTGGGGAGGGAAAATACCAATTGTAGTATCGGGTCTACACTCTACTTTTACTGATCTAGAGGTGTCGAACAGGTCGTTTTAATCGAGTTTACTTCAGATTTATTAAAGTCAAATCATGTTTACAGGATAACTAATTCTTGTCCCGGATGATACGTTCCGGATTATTTACCAACGTGCATTTGAAGTCTTCAAAAATAGGAATAGTATCTTCTATTTATATGATTTTTATCCCACAAGTACCAATATGAGTATTGTAGTATAATGGTTAGTGCATTAGCTTATCAAATGAGAGATCATGGGTTCAAATCTTGAAATACACATTTTTATTGTTTCATTTTCTTGGCTTATTCGAAACACTTTCAATTAGAAAAACCTTATCATATACATAATACCAAGCGTTTAAAGTTTGTTTACTATTTGATTTGGATTTAGATTGAAACTTGGGATGGACAAATGTGTAAGCAAAAATTTTTTTTTGTTGGCATAAGGAAATAATTGGAGTGGTGAATATAGCTATGTTTTTGTGAGTAACATGATGAAAACTATAATTAAGATCACTTATCCACTTGGGGCCCATAAAATATCAGGTTAAAAATGTAGATGTGTGGCTACTAGGGATGTATGATTATATGATCATTGATAAGTATTAGTCGGGTAACATTACTTCTATCGGGAAGTTTTAGCTAGATTATGGCCCTGTTTGGTGATTAGAGTTTAAAGTTTAGAGGTTCGAGTTTGTGGTTAGATGATTACTTTTTTGTTCAGAGGATTTGACTGCTGATTTAAATAATTGTTGTGTAAAGGTGTTTGGTAACACTTAGAGCATGTAAAATGACATTTATGGACATATGTTTTTTCAAAACAAATTTTGGTATTAATTATGTGGACAAAATAGTTTTTTGTTTTTTCTCTCTCCAAAACTCTCACGAAAAAGCTCCTCTACCCAGCTTTTTCAAAATAGAGTTTTGATCAGAGTTTTCGGTACAAAACTCTCTTTAATCCTCTCTCTCACCAAACACCCAAGTTAGAGTTTTTACTGGTCAAAACTCTAAACTCTCTCCAAACCTCTAAACTCTCTCTAAAACTCTCTCTCCCAAACACCCCTATACTAAAAACTCTAACTTGGGTGTTTGGGAGAGAGAGTTTTAGAGAGAGTTTAGAGGTTTGGAGAGAGTTTAGAGTTTTGAAAAGTAAAAACTCTAACTTGGGTGTTTGGTGAGAGAGAGGATTAAAGAGAGTTTTGTACCGAAAACTCTGATCAAAACTCTATTTTGAAAAAGCTGGGTAGAGGAGCTTTTTCGTGAGAGTTTTGGAGAGAGAAAAAACAAATGACTATTTTGTCCACATAATTAATACTAAAATTTGTTTTAAAAAAAAACATATGTCCATAAATGTGATTTTACATGCTCTAAAAAGTACAAAACTCTAAACAATCAGCTAAGTGTTACCAAACACCTTTACACAACAATTATTTAAATCAGCAGTCAAATCCTCTGAACAAAAAAGAAATTATCTAAGCACAAACTCTAAACTCTAACCTCTAAACTCTAAACTCTAATCACCAAATAGGGCCATAAGTTTTTTGATAAAGTCTTAGTGCATCAATAGGATTAGCAGTAAACACACCAGAAGCTAATGAGTGGTGACTTGCTCGTAACTCTTTCAAGCTCACTCGAACAATCATGAGCCATGAATAGTTGCGCTTGATTTAAGAAAAAGACGAAGAAGCTCAAAATGTTTCCAAGTATTTTGTTTATATGTAAAAAGATATAACTTGAAATTAATACTTCCTCCGTATCATAATATTTGCAACACTTTCCATTTAAAGATGTTTCAAAATAAATGCCACATTTTTTTTACCTTATTTAGTAAGTTTTGGGGGTGAAAATACTTAAATACTCTTACTTTATGAAATTAGTATTGATTATCTACTCTAATCTAAAATAATTAAACTGCTTAATCTTTCCCCTAAATCTTTCAATCACAACCTTCCTCTCTTTTTTCCACAACCACTCTTTCGCCCCACCACCCCACCCCTGCCCCCACCACAAAAACCCAACCCATTCCCCATTAAAGCCACTCTCCCTCACACCACTCTCTCTCCTCCCTCACGCTGCAAAGTCCACCGCTGAGAACAAAGTCGACCACCGCTGCGAACAAAGTCGACCACCGCCATCACTTCAACGAACATTGTCGACAATGCTGTGAACGAACTGACGAAGACAAATTCGAACGATGTTCGACCACCGTTGCAAACGAACAAAGTCGACCACTGGACAAAAAAGACGAACGAATTGACGAACGCGACCCTTGTCCTCTTTTCTCCTTTGTTCTCCTTCTTTCTCTCTCCTTCGATCTCCTTTTTCTTCCTTCGTCTTTGATCTGTTTTTTGTTAGATCTGTAATTTGGTTAGATCTTTCTATAATTTAGTTAGATTAGATCTGTTTTTTTTTTATTTGCTCATATAGAAGATAAAGATCTTGGTAAATTTTCGTGAAAGAAAATATGGTGGTGGCGGGGTGGTTGTGGTGGTTCTGATGGTGGTGGTGGTGTTAGCGGGGTGGTTGTGGCGGTGGTGTGGGCGAGGTGTTTCTGGTGGTGGTGGTAGTGTTGGCAGGGTGGTTCTAGTGGTGGTGTTGGCATGGTAGTTCTGGTGGTGTTGGCGGCTGGCGGTGGTTGGATAGTGATGGTGGATCTTAGTGTTGATACAATGTATTTAAAATATTATTAGTTAGTCTAATTACAGACCTATTTCCATCTAATTATATACTATGAAAAATTGCCTCGAGGTCCGCAATAGAAAAAGTGTTGCAAATATTGTGATAGAAAGAAGTAGTTAAGTTTGCACAATAGTAGAAATTAATAGTTAAGTTTGCGCAATAGTAGTGACTAGTGAGTAATTCAATGAAATAACAAAACCAGTTCTTCTCTTTATGAGGGTTTTTGTAGCTGTTCCCCCCCCCCCTTTTACTTTCATGATCTCAACTATTACGTACATAAGATGCAGCTATGTGTAGTTAATGATCCTTGCATCATAGCAATTGTATGCATCAACAACACTCTCAATTAATTTGTCAAAATATTGATGTTGTATGGACTGAATTGCTTTAAAAAATCCCAAATTAAGGCAATTTAGATCTAGGGATTGGGAAGGTTGACATATTAGATGCATATCAAATCCATCTTGCTTTGCAGCTTCCAAAATTGCATGTCATCTGGTCTAATGTGGGGGTCTGGCATTATTATCTTGTTGGATTCATATTGTTTTGCACCCAAAATCAGGCCATTTTACCCTTATTGCTGATAAAAGAACACTGATTATCATTTTCCTGATGGTTTCCTTAGTTATACTCTGTTTTGCCTTTATTTCTATGGTGCCTGCTGGTCTATTTGAGCTGTTTTTTTTTTTTTTGCTGGAACATAATCTACAAATGGAAAAATGCCTATTTTTCCATCCCAAATGACCTCTCCATTAGGCCTAATTATCGGCCTTGCAATTGCAGCTTCAAACATCACCTTTGTGATGAAATTCTTTGACTGACAACCCTATATAGGTCCTCTTCTTCAGAGAGTAAGTAGAATCTTTGTGTAGTTGATCTACTCATAAAGAACCACTTCTCGTCTATATGCACAATATTGTATAGACAATCAAACCTTGGATTGCTTCTAACCGTGTGTGGTATGATGTGTGACGAAATGAACTTTAGTCTATCAGTTTTGTGCTTTGGTCTCAATTTTGGTTTGATGGAATTTGTGTGACTCCTAAGTATTCCTCTCTTGAGAAGCCAATAAATGGTTGAAGGGATAACCTCTAAAGCGGTTGCAAATGACCTGATGGTAATTCTTTGCTTTAGAGGAACTGCCCTAAGAGCTTCCTCATCTGTTATCAGGGGCTTTCTCCCACTGTTGATTTTTTTGCTGGATACATTAACCTCCAAACCAGCCAACTTTTATCTTTTGGCCTCTTCCCAAATTCTGTTGATATTGAATCTACTTATGGCATATTGGAGTGCAACATGATTCACCATCCCCCTAGGCAACACAAGGTCGATTGAGGAGGCTGAAAAAAGGTCAAGGACTAGTTGTCTTCTTTGATTGTTTGGTAAATTTGGTTTTTTTAGTTGAAATGTTATTTTCTTGTTCATTTACATGCTTTGTGTTGTCATGTTCTTCATTGTCGGAATTCGAATCAGAGAAGTACCATACCGCATCATCCTCATCTTCATCGGCTCTCATTTGTTGTTCCAAGCTCAAGAGCTCTTCAACACTTATGTCAGGTGCTAAATTCTGCCCCAGCATACCTTCCAGCAGAGCAGTTCCTCTTCATCCATGAAAAATTCATCTCCAATTCCAGCAAACACAACAAAAGCCTCAAAGTCTTGTTCATCCATTGAAAATGTGTAGAAAAAAAATATGTTGAAAATCAAAATGCTCAGTATGTGCAAGTGAAAGAAAGTGACAGTAATATTTATTTTTTTTTTAGTTTAAGTGTGTGTTTTTCTGAGAAAAATCCCTTGTGTTGTAAAAATATGAAAATAATTGTACAGCTACTCCTTATATAAGACGTGATGGCAGTAAAATTTTGCATGCAAAAATTCAAATTTTTCCTGAATTTTAGAAGTAGTCCCAATTTTAAAACTTCCCTCCCTTTTTGCTTTTAATCTCAGCTGAGAATGACAGTTGGGTACATTTTCTTTTGGCAATTAAACACTTAATTGAAGTCATCAAAGGTATGAAAAAGTGGTCTCTTACTCTCTCTCTAGGAGCATTGGTTTGTATGACTGTATATCACTTCTCTATGTTACACTTGTTTAAAAACGGAGAAAGTATGTCGTAACATAAAAAGGCTATAACTTTAAACTCTAGTGTAGATTTAAGTAAGTTGAACTAGAACACCATTATACTTTAAAAAGTAAAAAGATTTAGCTCAAACTCAAATGAAAGTTGAACTGAGTTCGGTAACCCGAAGCCCACGCTCAAGGTCACGTTGGAGTCATTAATACAAACCCAAAAGTATACCAAGTACCAACAATGTCTCAATACTGCACATTAAAAAGAGGAAATGCATCACATAGGATACAAGTTTTAGTACCAATAGCACATAGTCATAGAAATATATGGAAGAAAGCACTCAAATAACTTCATCATTCTCATGTAAGCTTTCCAATGACACATTGCCAGTGCTTGTAGCATGAAATTTGGTTTCGTGCTCCGGCTCCTCGAGTCTTCTAAAGCAACAAGCCAAACTCCCCTTGTAGCAAATTGTTGCTGCAATCGCTTGATTCATTAAAATATAACTGATCTACTGTTACATCTTTCAAAATTCAGTGTCTTCTATCAAAGAAACAATAGTAAAGCTTTCAAACTATTTTTACAACACATCCAGTTCTAGTATTTGTAATTTACTGCTTTTTACACTGTTGTAATTCAAAAACCACTAATCACGATGCACTAAAAGATTTAGTTCTGTCAATTGTCAGCATGTCACTTGCTAGCATCAGCTTGGTCAATAGGGAAGGTCACCTTCAGGAAGGTCCCAGTTATCGTTATCAAAGTCATCAACTTCCTTCTTCGGAATCTCTGTATTGTTCTGCTTTGTAACTCTTGGCTGAAAAGGCCTGCATATAAACAAGTAGGAAACATGAATCACCATTTTAAAGAAATTTAAAAGATTTCACTGACGGTTTATGAACATTGATTCTAATAAGAAAGCAACAGAAGATCAAGATCACACTCAAACAAAAGTGAAAAACAGTTCATTTAAAGCACTTTAGGGATTCTGCAAGATGCTAATTTAATACTCCTCTTAGTAGTAAAGGTAAAAAGATATACAGAGCCATTCTTCATCTTGTCAAAGTCTGCATAATTATCTCACAGATTACTATTACAGAGAGAAAAAAATAGAATGCCAGTAAACAAAACTACAACACTAACCATAAACGCATAAATTCCCATCAAGGTAAAATGATAGATAGCAATGTTGCATGGGTAAGCAACAGAAAGAATGAAATTTGGTTGCAGCTTCTCAATTCTAACACAGATGATGGATGCTAATTTGTTACCAGAGACTTCAGGTAACTAATTCCACAGAGTTGGTATACATCTGTTTATTTGGTTGCGAACTTGCACCACATATTCCTTTTCCTACACAATCTAACAGTACATCAAGCAGAGTGGATAGCTGTAATAGAGTGATTGGTTGATTTTAACGGAGGGAGTATAGCACAAGAACTCGGACATAGAGGCTGAATTTTATGGGATAAAAGGAAAGAGGCAAAAAGCAATGTTATTAATAAACCTTAAATTTGTCGAGCAAACAGAGGAACCTATCTAAAGGCTTCTATGGTAACTGGTAACCTTTGGGCTTTGCTACTACAAATAATTGCATAGGCTAACTTCTAAAATGACTCAACATATGTAGTTATGTACTGAATTTCATATATGAAGAAATAACAAAAGATGTTCTTTTTACTATTTAGCCTAACTCTGTCTGGAAATAAAAGCCAAACGTGAGACTATTTTGCGTTGTCTAGAAAAATTTCTCACCTTTCCTGGTATACTAGTAAACTGTAATTGAATTTCCCAAGATACCCCTGCTTAGAGTTACGTACAGAAGATGAGAATGACACAACTAATTTAAGAAGTACTTGGAGATGTTATATCCTTAATTATAGGGGAATAATGTGATAAACTAATTACCATTACACTTTTCATTTTCCATCCGGGCCAATCGTAGTCAGCGATAGATCGATAGCAAACATCTGCGCTACACAGCATAATCCATAAAGGATCTCTAATACCATTGGAACAACAGCAATATCCAGAAGACCAGAACATATTAATTTTGACTCCTCAAAGCTCTAAGTCGTTCAACATACCGAACTCACCAACTCTGCGAAGAGTATTCTGGGCAAAGAAATAATTGAGTATACCAAGGTATTCAAAGGAATGATATGTCTAGTATCATGTTTATCATACCATAATGCAATCATTAGCAACCCAAATTTCCTTCATTTTGCACTAAAGTAAGGTGAAGATTGCCCATCTATCAGATATGAAACTGATGTTTTGATTTTGTGTCTAACTTTCTACAAGTCAATTATAATTACTTACAGAAATAAAATCTTCAATCATCCCTTAATAAAAGTACAAATAGCCTAAAATTTTCATCCTTCATTATGATTCTTCATGCTCATCCCAGAAATTCCAAATATGTGAAGCCAGCCAAAACTAAATTTATAATTTTATATCCCAGTTCTTCCACCCATCTCTTACTAAAACAAAACAAACATCCATAAACAAAACCAAACAACTAATATAGAACCCAAAAGGAGAAAACTTCTGTAGTTTTCGCTTAGATAAGTCCACTACAATAGTCCATCACTCCAAACTCCGAAGTATACAAAAGACCTTTAAAAAATGAAGTGAATACAAAGCGGAAATAAAAAGGTGCTGCTAAACCCTGAATTTTCCATCACAATTTTTTCCTAGGTCATAAGATCATACTTCCAAGATTGGGACTTTGCATAACCATATATCATCATGTTGCTCGTCAAGCTTATTTAAGCAAACATAAAAACTAATCTGACTGGCATACCTCACTATACACATTTTGATATACTTCCTCCGTTTCTTTTTACTCGCTACACTTTCCATTATGGGAAGTTTCACATTACTTGCTACACTTCTTTTTTGGGCAATAAACTCTCTCTATCTCTCTCCTCCCACATGGGTCCCTTTTCTTTTGACTCTCTACCTCTCTCTTCTCCAAAAATTGCCTACGAGTCCGTGAAATGAGAAGTGTAGCGAGTAAAAAGAAACGGAGGAAGTATCATCATAGGACCCAATAACTTCCACCACCTAAATCCATTCTTGAATCCAAACATAAAACCCCCATTTTTTCTACATTTCACAAACCTTTTCGAATTTTGCCGGAAACTTTCTAATCACCATTTCAAGTCTGGCAAAACATAAAATTTTCACCATAAAACTTAGCATAAGGACACTTCGCCTTTGCCCAAGCAAAACCCCTCCAATCTTTCTCTTCATTTATATATCTGGAAGTTCTTAATTTTCCACCATTAAACTTAGAAAAACCACACTTCACCCAAGTAAAACCCCTTCAATTTTTCTCTTCATTTCTCATTCAAGGTTTATAAGTACATCCTTTGCTAATAAAATCCTCACATTTCTACCAAAAAGTGCATTTCTTTTTCCGGGGTCTTTGAGGATTCCCAGTAACATATTCTACCCTAACTAAACAACACAAAACCAAACTCCACAACAACAAACAAATCCCAACAATCTAAAAAGGCAAAAAAAATGCCCTAAAATATCAAATAACTTAAAATCCCACAACTTTGCAACCTGAATCAAATACAATCAGATTAAATCATGAACAACAATAACAAAATCTTAAAGCAAAAGAGTAATAATTCCAAGAAATGAATAGGAAAAACCTTTTACGATTCTTCTTAGCAGCTTCACGAGACTTGCGTTTCTTCTTATCATGAGGATTTTCAAACCATCTCCTTCTCTTAGATTCTTGAATAATATTAGCTCTTAAAACTTCTCTCCTAAACCTATTGAGCAGCCTCTCTTCTGGTTCATTTTCTTCCACTATTACCTGCACATTATAAGTTCCCATTGATGTTATAAACAACCCATTTCGATTTCTGGGGATTGTTTGGATTTTGAGAGAAAATGAAGGGAATGTAAGAGGATATGAGAGGTGGGTTTTTATGGAAGATGGGAACTTGGTTTTGGGGTTGTGAGTTTGTGGGAGTAAAGAGAAGAAGTTTGAGGAGGAAGAAGTTGTAGTAGCAGACATGGTGGATTTTGTTGGAATGTTGGGGAGGGTTTTTGTTTGTGTGCGGTTTAGGGTGGTGATGGTGGAGAATACAACTTTCAAGTGGTCCAACAGGTAGAATTGGGTATGTTATGTTGGACAAGAAAGTCGCTACCAGATAGGCAGATACTATGATTGTCTGATTGAGACTTGCACTTATTTTTACAAAACTGAATCCGGAACTAAATTGAACTGAAAAAATAATATTAACGATTAATAATAATAAATATTAATATTAATAATTATAATAACTAATAATAATACTATCTCTGTTTCCTAAAGATCTTTCTTGTTATTGCTCCTACATATACCAAGGATAATCCATTTGTGTAGGGTATGAGGTGGGTAAAGTAAGAGAGAAGAAGGGGTTAAGATAAATAACAAATAAAAATGGGTTAAAGTAGAAAAGAGAAAGAAAGTAAAATTGAATTAATAATGTAATGGTGGACCATATGATAAGGACATGAGAGGGTAAAAAGGGAAAAAAAATTCCAAATAAGGAATAAAGTAAAGGAGGGAAAAAACCTTTTGAAAACACACTTAAACGGAAAAAGGAAAAATCTTTAGGAAACGGATGGAGTAATTAATAATAATAATAATAATAATAATAATTAGTATAATAATAGTAATAATAATTAATTAAAACAATAATAATAAATTATAAATATTAATAATAATAAATTATAAATATTAATAATAATATAATTATTAATAATTTTAATAATAATTATTATTATAGTAATAATTAGAATAATAATAGTAACAAATGATTAATACTAATAATAATTAATAATAAAAATTAAAAACAAAAATTATAGCAATAATAATAGTTGTTAATATAATAATAATAATATTATTATAATTAATATAATAATAATACTAATAAAAATAAAAATAATTAATAAAAATAATTAATAATAATGATAATGATAATTAACGATATTAATAATATTAATTAATTATAATAATAATAATAAATTACAATAATAATAATTACTAATAATAATGATGATGATAATAATAATTAATAATTATATTAGTAGTAATAATAATAATGATAATAATGATAATAATTAATAATTATAGTAGTAGTAATAATAATGATGATGATGACAACTACGATGACGACAATGATAATAATAATAATAATAATAATAATAATAATAATAATAATAATAATAATAATAATAATAATAATAATAATAATAATAATAATAATAATAATAATAATAATAATAATAATGAACTAAACGAAACTGAATTGAACAGAACTGAAAAATACTGAACTGAAAATAAGTCCAAAATAATAGGGCCAATGTATTTTGGTTCTTGGTTAAGAATGTTTGGTCTGTTTTTAAACAATAATTAAGATAATATATATAAACTACAGTAAATGCATGTGGGCTAATATGACAAGACTATAAATTACATAACTCGTGGGGTTACTAAGATTCACATATCTTTACATCACGATAGACTTATATCATTTAAAACTCCTTATTTTCCTTTAGAGAGTCTTATGAGTTATGAGTTATGAGTTATGACCATAAACACACATCCCACTTTCGCTTATACTCTCGCTTGTACTAGTTTAGTAATTTTCATATATTAATATTAAAACCTAGATGATGATTTAATATATTAGAATAGGTTGTTAGTAAGATTCAAGTACTCAATGGCGAATCTAGTAATTAATTCAAGTAGAAGTCAATCAAAACTAACTCTATTATATATATATATATATATATATATATATATATATATATATAATATATATATATATATATATATATAAACTAACTCTTAGATAAACACAAATATAGTTATTTCTCAAAATCATATTAACAAGTTTATAAAAAAAAATTGCCTAAAAAGATTAAGCTTCAAGTATGACACTACACATTTACTACCTCTGTATTTTTTTAGTTGCACCATTTGCTTTTTCACATTTGCCGAGACGATTCTTTGAACGTTAATATCTCTTATTGGGTGCAAGTAAAAAATATAAAAATTTGATATTTGGAATCCTCGCATTGAGACGAATCTAACAAGACCCCACTTGACTATGTTTTTTCTTATATAATAATGCGAGATAACTTAACAAAGTTGATTGATGAATAGTGCCACCAAACCAAATGGTGCAACTAAAAAAGTACGGAGGTAGTATTTCATAAGTTTATAAATTATTAATTTAAAATCTAAAACTTTAAATTCCAACAAATATTAGATATTTATGTTTATATTATACTCCCTCCGTTTCCTAAATATCTTCCTTGTTACTGTTCCTACAGATTCCAAGGAGGATCCATTTGTGTTGGGGTGTGGGGTAGGTAAAGTAGGGGAGAGAAAGGGTTAAAATGAAGCGAAATTTGTCAGAAACCACCTTATATAACCACTTTATTGTGAGGAACCACCTTTTAAAACAAATTGGTTCATTAGCCACCTTTTTGGTTCTTTTTTTTGTTGGAAGGCACCACTTGCCAGAATCTGGTGGTTGAACCCAATTTTCCAGCATTGACCATCATATTTTAGACATTCTTCCCCTTTATCCTTCTCCCCCCCGCTCCCCTCGCATCCCCCGGGAACCCCCCTCTCCCTCGCAACCCGCCGGCAACCCCTCCCAACGACCATCCCCACCCTCCCAGCCCTAAGCCTCTCTCCTCCCTCGCATCCCCTGGCAAAACCCCCTACCCCCACGCAGCCTTCCCACCCCTTCTTCTTCTTCCTCTTTCTCCCTTCCTCCTCCCTTGCTCTGAAATTTCAAAAAAAAAAATTGAGGGAGGAAGATGCTAGCAGAAGAAGGGAGAAGCGTGAAGGTGGAAGAAATGGCGAACTTCTGGAAAAAATGGCAAAAATATGATGATCAACGCCGAAAAATCGAGGTCAACCACCGAATTCCGACAAGTGGTGGCTTCTAACAAAAAAAGAACTAAAAAGGCGACCAGTTAACCAATTTTTTTTAAAAGGTGGTTTCTTACAAAAAAGTGGTTATAAAAGATGGTTTCTGACAAATTTTCCTAAAATAAATGAACAAATAAAAAAGGGTTAAAGTAGGAGAGAGAAAGGGAGTAAAATTGAATTAATAATGTAATGGTGGACCATATGATAGGGACATTAGAGGATACAAAGGGGAAAAAGAATTCTAAATAAAGAATAAAGTAAAAGTGGAAAGATATTTTGGAAACGCACTTCAACGGAAAGAGGGAAGATCTTTAGGAAACAAAGGGAATATATATATCTAGGGGAGAATTTTATTGATAAAGTGTGGGGTCAAAAGACCCCACTTGGATTTTAAAAAAATATAATCAACCAAATTTGGGAAAAAAAGAAAAATAAAGCATGAAACTTTAAAGTTGCAACAGGTGTGTAACCTTGGTGGTTGGTAGTACTAGTATAATAGGAGTAGTAGTTGGAAAAGTAACATAAATACCTAAAAAAAAGGTAAATTAAAAAACCAATCAAAACACCACTTTTCTTCTGCAAATCTGCAGCTTTTTTTGACAATTTTCAGCGAAAAAAGAAGAAGCAATTCCCCTCTATTAGAAATACCCCAAGTTTGCAGAAAATAATTCCTCTTTTCAACAACAAAAGAACAATTTTCTACTTAACTACTCTCATATAGTCATATGTCATATTATATTAACCTCCACAATTCACATAACTTAGACTCACATAAGCCATCTCAATAAAAATATAGCAAATCTTAATTTATTACCTTTTCTTTCCCTCAAGTAACATATTTGAATTTTTTCCTTGAATAATGCAAAAGTGGGTTTTAATTCCCAAAATATGCCCAAAAAAATCAAAATTCCCTGCGTACCGTCCACGTAGGACGGCACGCGAGAAAATTATTTTTTTTTTGTTTTAACCCACAGAAACCGCTACTCAGAGTAGCGGTTTAATTTTAAAATAAACAGCTACTCGGAGTAGCAGTTTAAGATTTACAAATATAAACCGCTACTCTGAGTAGCGGTTTACCTGGGCAAAAATATGGTAAGCAGATATCAGTTTTCATAATAAACCGCTATTCGGAGTAGCGGTTTTAAAAAAAAAAAAAAAAAAAAAAAAAAATTTTTTTTTTTTTTTTTTTTTTTTTTTTTTTTTTATAAACCGCTACTCCGAGTAGCGGTTTTACCTAAGTTGAAAAAAAAAAAAAATTCTCGACACTTATAAACCGCTACTCCGAGTAGCGGTTTTACTAAAAAAAAAAATTCTCGCGTGCCGTCCTACGTGGACGCGTACGCATAGGGAATTTTTAATTTGGGCATATTTTGGGAATTAAAACCCACTTTTGCATTATCCAAGGAAAAAATTCTAACATATTTATTTCTTAATAGTAATAGTTTCATTTTCCTTTCCATTCCAAAACTTGAATCAAACACTCAACAAAGGTAACAAGATTTGTAACCATTCCACTTTCCCTTTTCCCATGACTTCAACCAAAGATGCTCTAAATACAACATTTGCTCGAAATTAGTTATAGATGTATCGAGCAATAGGGCACAAATTTACGGAACTAGCCTTGACAATTGTGCAACATATTAGAGATTCATAAGCTATTCTATTTTGTTAAAACGAGGCAACTTTTTTTTCAGAAATTCTGAACTAGTACCTCTTTCAAATTATAAGACATGTAAAGCACTTTTACACATATCAAGAATTTAGTTAGTTTTGATTAGAATATAGGTATTAAGAATTGACATTAAATATAATATTGGTAATGCAAAATAACCTACAATATTATCTTGATAGTATGAAGTTGCATTTAATTTTACATTGGTGTTGTACAATGCCTTTTATTTTGAAACAATTTTTTTTAGCTAAATGCCTTAGGGTGAGTTTATCGCATGGTCTAGAGGTGAGTCTTCGACAAAGACTCTGACAAGACCAATAGCATTTTGACGATAAAGTAAGGTTAAGTCTTGCAAAGTCTTGAAGAAAGTCTTTAAATACCAAACTCTACTCAAGAGTATGGTTCTGCTTCAAAGAAAATTTTACTTTTCTTTGCCCAACCAAAAAATGCCATTTATCTTTTTTTTTAATGTTAAAGTAATGTGGAGTGAGACTGGAGAAAGTTTGAGGGATAAAGTATAAAACTAAAATGAATCTGAAGTAAGTCTATAAAATAAAAATAAAAAAGTAGTGAAAAGCTGATGTGACACAGTATGAAGTTTGGAGTTGAGTTTGAGGAATAAACTCACCCTTATCATTTGAAACCAAGAGAGTAGTACAAAGAATAAATGACTATGACAATTACTATTACTCACTACACCAGATGGAGGAAGTTTATCATTCTTGATATTTGTAAATCTTCTAATTTCTAAACCATTCTGTGCAGCGTGGAAGTTCCATAAAAAAGACTACATATCAATTTTACCATCAGTTTCACAATGTGTATGTCAATATTATTCCAAGAAACAGGCTAATAACCTATAAAATACTTCTGAGTAACTTCTAACCACCTCTTTAGTAGCAAACTACGGGGTAAATTCTCATAGCCGGCTAGTTGCGGATATCAGACTATCAGTAGTGAACACCTCCTTTACACACCCTACGTACCCCCAAGGCTCACTTATGCACTTTCTTTTAACAGTAATTAATGTTCTTTTTTTGTATTTACAGTAATTATACTCACTTAAGGAGCTTCAAATGAACAAATTTGGGCGTCCCTCCAGATAAGTACATCAGGGCTCGGGGGTGATAGAAATTCTCATCGACTACAACACGGCCTAACTGTACAGAATGTATGGTTTACCAATATCAAAACCCAATTAACTAAGAAATAAACTGTTTGATCCAGGAATTCTGATAACCCCCTTTGACAGATTAGACGGAAGCCCGATGCTCTTTTGTGTACTACTTTCAGCAGATTCTAGAGCTCGGGAAGCTTGGAGAGACACCTCTGCATGAAGCTGAAGACATGCCATGGCCATCTATGTGCAATAAAAGAACTTCATACAGTTAGAACATGTTAAAAAGCTGTAAAGAAGTCTCAGTTAAAGACTTTGTGACTCACCGTACAACACTCTCTATCAGTGTCTGATTTGGCTAATTGAAGTGCCCATGTCCGAACCCATTCAAGTCCTCTACAAACTTCCTCATTCCCTTCAATTATTGCAGATGCTATGAATGAAGGGTGAAGTGCCGTTAGAGAGCAAGATGCAGCAAAGAGTACCGATCTTCTAACAAATGGTTCCTTGTGCTGGCATAACTCCCTGCATCCAAGTAAACTCATTTGTTCATCATCAGTCATCACAGAAGAAAATCAAACCAGACAGACAGAAAAACCACAATGCAGGGAGATATAATTGATAGCAGAAACGTCTTTCAAAGGAAAAGAACTCACTACTAAATTCCACATTTTATTTCCATATTACATAAAACTTGGAGTGCACTTAAGTGAGTTATACTTGCTTTTTTCACTTTATATTTTGCATTCTCAACAAGCTTTTAAGAAATGAGAAATGACTATATGTTACGGGGAAAATGTTAGGCTAAATGTTCAATACCTTGTGCTCAGCATGTCCAGAAGTGGGGGAGCCAAGGCAGATGCTTCTGGATGAAGAGCAGTGCATCTGATACAGACTCCAAGCATATAGATAAGTTTACCCAAAATGAGGAAATCCCTTCCGAGCAAGTCAACTCCATGACTTTTCTTATCAAAACCTTGCATTGCAGGAAGCATAAATGCTGCTGCATAAAGAGGAAATTTGTTCTGGGACCAGTCGATCTCAGTAGCCTGCAAATTTGTTGGTTTATGACCCCATCGTCGTGTTTTTCCTTTCATTTCACCAGGTTTTGAAGGAAGTTCTCTCTCAAAGCGGCTGGTCAGATTCAATGGAGAGAAAGAAAGTGTATCTGGAATCTCTTTCCAAGATCCAGCTCCAGGCATCCCTTTGCTACTTGGCAAGAACCAGGGTTGAGGTTCAGATGAGGATGATATCAGAGGTTTAGACCGCCTTTTCTGGACAAGGGTTTTAGCTTTAGCAAGCTCCTGGGCTGCATCTGTCATGACATCAAGAATCATGATGCGTTGGCTCACATCCAAATGAGGAGAATATAAAAGCTTGTTTATAGCAGTTAAAGATTCAAAGGGACACATCACAAGCAATGCGACAAGTGCCTTCTGTCTTTTTTCTTCAGCTGATTCTTCCTCTCCTTCTAACACTATATCAGCGCAACGAACTTGTACTAGTGTTCTCACTAGATCACTGGCTACATGCCGTAGTTCATCAGGTGATGCACGTACAAGCTTTTCAGCAACATCAAGAGCACTTTCCACCTGCATAGAAAGTGCCATAATTATCACACATTCTTTTGTAGTCTCAAGTCAAGATGGAGTTATGATTTTATTCTCTTCAGGTACCAAGCTTAACACGCTTTCTGATGCCATGAAAGCCAAGATAGGGTTATGTCTTTTTAAACTTTGGCATTCAAGCTTAACATCCTTTCTTAGAGTACGAACAATGTAAATGAGAATGAGTTAATGGAAACTCCACAAACAAAGGAGCTATATGACCATGAGTAGCATAGAATTTCCCTTATCCAACAAAACAGGTACACCAATTCAAAGTTCTAGAGACAGCCACGTGTAAGAAGAAAGAATTGAAAAGTTTACACCTAGCAGTTAGCTCGACTGGCCTGGCTTGAACAAAATAGTGTGACATGTCAGATATTAGCAGATAAGGATTGCTAACGTTAGGGAGAGGCCCAACCCCCTCCCTCACAATTATTCAGAAACCAAAAAGAAATCCTCCAAAAATATACTTCCTCAGTTTCCTTTTTTACTTGCAACATTAAAGCATGAAACAAGAATTTAGGAGAGGAGAGGGATATAGAGTTAAAAATAAAAAGGACCCCATGTGCTAGGAGAAGAAAGAGAGAATATAGTGCCAAAAAAATATCAATTTTGCACGAAATATGCACCTTCCTGAAACAGGAAATGTTGAAACTAAAAATAAATAAATAAAAGAAAGTAATTTGATGAAGGCTTATGTCACTGAAGAGTGCCTTTAGCATGATTGGACTAGCATAATCTAGGAAGATTATCCCTTTGTTCACTGAAATTTATACTACAAGATAAGACTTTTCAGGAACCATGCGGGAAGATACTTAATCATCTATATTATGCTGCGTGTTAGACTAACAATGGTTATAAAACAAAACAGAACTATATTAATCTACAGAAAAGACAGAAATACAATCGAGTATGCTATTTAAAGGAGCCTTTCTCATTCAAATGCATCCAAAGGCTCTGAGCTTGATAAGCTAATTGACAAGGTTCCCTCTAAGCATGGGGGAAATGATCAGGTAAAAAATGAAACCGACAGTAAGGAAGAGCTAAAAGAATTTGATGAGATGTACTGCCACTGCAAGCAACAGGAATTAAGCTCTGCATTAGCTGTGTACTCGTCTTCTACATATGCACTGTACGATCCAGTTCAACACTACAACTACGTTGGCCGCCTTTTCTATTTTCCTTCCACGAGTATCTCCTCAACATTAAGTCCAGGCCTCCATGTGATAAAACGATATAGACCCCCGGTCACCAGCAATACCCCCCAGACCCCCACCCCTGCGCTTTCTGAAACTTATCTAAAAAATATATGTAATGGCAGAGCCAAAAGAACAGGATTTTGCAAGATCATTTCCAGATAACACCACCATATAGTTTCTGCTGTGGGCAGTACTGGGATTTAGATGCACACTACCTTATTTGCGACCAGTCAAGACTGGAAATTTAGCTAGAAGATATACTAAAATGAGGTCAATTTTAGGGCTTACTCCATCAGCGTCGTCAGGTTTTCTAAGGGCCCCCGCGACATCCACCAACTGAGAGATCCTCTTTTTAAGATCAGTGTCATCATCTGTCAAGTCATAAGGTTGTAAAGATGAGTCGCTTGACGCTTCAGAATCTTCACTTGTGTTGTCATCCTCCTCTTCACCAGGGAGAGACTCATCGTTGAATGATGCTGGATCAATAATCTCATCAGGATCAACCAACTTATACTTTAAAGCTTTCTTTTTACCAGGATTCAACTTGCTTCCTCTCTCAGGGGTATCTCCATGGTCTAATTCTGTCATTTGCACAACATTATCAATTGTTTCTGTATGCTCCAAGTTCTTGGAGGTTCTATCTCTAGTAGCCAAAGCACCATTTGAGGAGGCCAATCCAAACTCCCAGTCTATAGTTTCTTCTCTGCAGCTATCATCAAGGTAAAGAGGATTTTTTGGGTCAACTACCTTTGAAAAAACAAGTGCGATATTGCTAGCCATTTTTCTGACTAAGTCATCAGGGTTCTCCAGTCTACCTGTCAGGAAAACAGAGCACACTCTAAGGTAAGCTTGTTCAGGTAATAACTTTCAGGAAAAAGAAAGAAGGTTCAAGATAGTACAGCTAACTCCTTCAAGAATTGAGCGCATAACACTTTTAGTCGAGTCTAGCTCTTCCTTTGACATATTCTCCAGCAAAAGACCTACTACAGCAGTTACATCTGCAACCCAGGTTAAGGTGAATGCAATCCAACATACAAGAAGCGAAATTGATAACAATGACAAGTAGTGTATTGAAATTAGCAATATGTATTTGGGATCATGTACAAAGGATGATTAGGGTGTGTTGTGTTATATTCAAATATTTTGACTTCTCTGGACTTATGTGAACATATCGTAGCTAATATAAGCATAAGTCAATATGAGTTGGAACATAACACTACCATAATAGTGTACAGGAATGAGAGCCATTGAATCAGCACAATCCAAGGGTTGAAATTTCCCATCACGGATCAATGTGAGCAAATGAAAAATATATAAGCAGTCCCGATGAAGATAAGCAAATGAGCATCAAAAGGAATCAAATGGGTAACAAGAAGTAGTGAAATGAGCAAATTTATTGAACAAATATGCAGTGAAAAATCTACATTTTCGTTCTACAAATGTACAGTTGAAAATGATTTGCAATCATGTAAACTCACAAGCAATTCAACAACACACTCCAAGGTTACCTTTTTCCACCCCTCTCGAGTGCATCAAAACTTATGAGAAGGTAGAAACTATCTATCAGATCGGGAATTGCCGATTTCAAAGTCACTCAACTCTTAGTATCCTATTCTTATGTTCAGATAACATAATTTCGATATAAAAATATAAAGACAATAGGAAGAAAAAGGTAGAAGAAAACTACCCAGAAACATATTTCAAAGAGGATACACACTTGTTGCTCCAACGGAGCCGATTGCACAAATTCTCGTTTGGACCACACTGGTACAGCCCGTTGGATAGTTTCCAACAATACATTATTGTTTTCACACTTTTTCAACTTGCCATCATCAGAAGCGCAACCAAAAACAGCAAACTGAAGTATCCATCTCAAGCAACAGAGAGGAAATACTTTCAAGAATAAAAATTTCTCAACAAACATGAGCCTGAGGTGAATGTAGACAACAAGATAAGTATACTTGCAAAAACAAATCTATGAAAGAATGCCTAAACATCACTATATTCATTCTTGCTTATTAGCAATTCTAAACTTTCATATTTGACCTAAGTTATCCAGACTCGAGTATTAGACATGGGTAAATTGTCCGAGTGTTGCTTTGAAATTATATTAAAAAATCCATATATTTGATATAGAATGAGGCATCAAGTGCCCGTACTCATTTGGGGTTGTCGAGGATCCAACCCATGTTCTTGAAGTCAAATGAAGAGTCCAAGTAACATATAAGATGACATTTATTCCATCCATATCAAATGTTCACATAGTTCTTCAGCAGAATGCAAATCACTTCCGAAAAAAAAAGTCTAATAC
Organism: Beta vulgaris subsp. vulgaris; assembly: GCF_026745355.1. Lineage (NCBI taxonomy): Eukaryota > Viridiplantae > Streptophyta > Magnoliopsida > Caryophyllales > Amaranthaceae > Beta > Beta vulgaris. The sequence goes on along the minus strand of NC_079208.1, from coordinate 48,115,089 downwards.
TAAATCATGTGAACAGATCAAACAAAGAAATCAATAAAAAAAAAATGCAATAAAAACCAACATTAACACCATCAATCATCCAACCTCTACCAAACTATCAAATATATACCTGACTGTTGTTTGATGTTGGAATGACCGATGAAACAGTATCCATAATATCCAATATGCTTCAGTGTCGTTTGCACATTTAACTACCAGCTGATGCAAGATTTCCTCAGTCATTTTCTCCACGACATATGTATCTTTAATTATTTCGATCATTAAGAACCAGAACTGAAAGCTGGGGTCTGACTTGAAACTGTTCTCAGTGATTGTGCCCTTATGGGACATTAAAAAGTTTTGTACATGTCGATGAATTCGTGGAATCACCTCATTTATTAGCAAGTCTGCATAAAACATTTTCAAGTCAACATTTCTTAATTTATGGACAAGCTTTGAAAATACATATATATATAGCAGATGGAATAAGAATCATCACCATGTAATTTATTAGAACTATTTAAGTACAGTTCTCAGAAAGTTCAGCAATAGTTTTCTACAATAAACCAGTGAAGCTCATCGTTGAAAGCCGAAAATTACAAGCTCAACAGAAGCCAGTGGCAAATGCGACATTAAATTCCAACCAAAGCCTATTACTACAAATGACCGCTAATAAAGTACACCTCAAATGAACGAAGAGCTAAAACAATGAGTCCCATAAATGAGTATAATCCCATCTTACCAGCTGATCCACGCCGACAAATCCGAGTAAGCATTTCTGCAACAAACTGGAAGGTACCATCCACATCAGTGCCACGAAATAAAACTTCTTTACCATGTAACTTGCAGCTTATTTCTTCTGCTCCATACAGAAGCTGAGTAGCGACGCTCTTGAAGAATAAACTAAGAACCTTTGTTAGGAATGAACAAGGACCATAGTTCCCAAGCTTATGACATAAATGCAGGCAAACACTCAGCGGATATTTTTCCACTAAACAAAGACAAAAAAAAAAAAAAAAGGGACTGAAACAACCAAGTCAGCCATACTTCTCAAGAAACATCCACAATCTTTCAGATTTCACAGTTTAGTAGCTGAATGAAGCATGTATCTTAAATGAATATGAAAGGATACTGAGAAGAAAGAGATTTAGGAGCTCCTAGCCGTATCTTGTCAGGAACAGATGCGACAAGCTGAGCCACTCTAGACACTATCGGATTGACAAAAGAGCCAACGGTATCTTCAGATTGGTAAACACCAAGTTCCTTAGCCAGCTGAAGTGCACCTTCATCTTCTAACAAGCAGAGTTCAACTAATCTGTGTAAATTTGGGAAAGCAGATGTGATCAGAATTACGTGAATTCTTGGTTGCTTCTTGGATAAACTGTAATCTAAATTCCATAAAAACAAGACAGAAATATATGAGGATATGATCTAACAAGAACGAATTAGAATTTCAATAAACAATATTTGCTTAGTAAACACCTTTCAGCATTTGATCTTGCAGCATTAGCATTGTGGTCTAAAGAAGGAACCAAGGCTTGAACAACTTCAATAATGAAACCCTTCACAAAAAATACATCATAAACCAATTTCCTCGCTGTCAGAGGGAAGCAAGATAGCCAATTGGAAGCAACATCTGCAAATAATTAAAAGAAAGAAGAATTGAGACAATTTGTGAAGTACTTGAGCTCCCATATATTAAATTCAACCGAGGCAAGCTTATCCAAATTATTCAAGGAGCATATTTTTCCAGGCAATTACTAGCCAGCACAATTGGCTAAGCCTAATATTACACAAATGGCAAACCACACATGAGAGACAACAAATCCAGCTTGAGTGTTAGAAAAAACCTCTCTTATATTCATGTATAAAATTTATTTGAGCTTTCACATACATCTGTACTAACTACTAACCATCACATCTTTCTCAGACTTTTTTCTCTCTCAATAATAAAAATAACTGCCATCCTACTTAGAAGAACCATGTTGACATCATCTGCCTCCTCTTTGGACCCATTACTTTTAAGATAATAATTCAAGGAAATTGACATGGTTATGAAATTTGAAATTGAAGCATCTTGATCAACATGAAAGACTGTATGTATGTAAGCTCTATCTTATAGAAAATGGAAGCAAGAAATTCTAACAAAGTAATGGAATGCAAAGGCATTTTCCTTGTTGAAAGACATTCGCCTTGTTGCATACATGCACTAAATAAAACGAGTCCAGTAGGTTACGTGTCTCTTTGTATTTCTAGATAGTATGTTACTTGGACTCGGGTTTTCGTGTCAGACAGGAATACAGGATACATGTCCATGTGTCTAACTCAGGAAACTTTATGAGAAAATTCCATAATATGGCCAAAAATGAAGTGCTGAAGTGACTATACCATGTCAGAATATCGAGACTCCGACACGAGCATTTGAGGTTAGCACACACTTAAGGTAAACCAAAGAGTCCGTGTAACATAATGTAGATACCAGACTTCCTTTCAATGTAAGGATGTAACGAAAAGTAATCAATCATGATAATCCACTGAATTACTCCCTCGATCCAAAACTTATGATATGATCCTCAAAATCATTCTCTCCATGGAAATTAATATATGTAGTGGCATATCAGGATTTGTATAAACCCATACTATTTCGGGAAATATATATTAGATTATGGGACATTATTGGCAAAAGGAGGGACTACATTCAAAACAGTGTAGATTAAAGAAATATACCATGAATCAAAAATCGAGCTAATGTAGGAAAAGAAATTCCTTTATAGAAGACTTCCCACCGCTGATTCCTCCCCTCGCTCGAAGAGGCAACTTCCGCTTCATTGAGCTAAAAAGATGCAACTCCGATTAGCATTATACAATCATGCACACAACACATAACAAAAGCTAAGATACAGCTCATATACTACTTACTAGAAACGTCAAAATTCCTAAATAAATGAATGACAATCTTAAATTAAACAATGAAGTAAAATAAATAGAGTTTGTCTTGTAAGAGACCGCCTACTTTTAAATTAAAATTAGGCAATGGTAAGTCCAATATTAAAAAAAGAACCAGCTCAATAATGACTAGTTTAATTTTTTTCGGTAACTAGTTTAATTCATTTAGTAACTAAGTCTGCTTTTATATTAAAATTAGACGTCTCTTTTAATAATTTTTGAAATAAATATTGTTTCAAGTATACATGAATTCAGAAGACAGAAAACAATCACCTGATTTCTGTATTTCTGTGAAATGACCCCTGCCAAATTTAGTAAACATGCAGAAAACAAGATTATTAGCAAAACCCCATATTTAGATAAGTTCCAAAAACCAAAAATAGGACAAAGAAATTTAAGAACAGAATTACCCAAAAACTAAACAAGCATATTTATCGAGAATTTCAGATTCTTATGCTTCAAATTAATGATATTTTTGTACCATAAATTGAATAAGGGTACTCAAAAAAGCAATTAAAATTAGGAATAAAAATGTAAAATTTGAAGAAACTAAATTTGAGTTGGGTATTTTCCCACCTGAAAGGGAAGAAGTATCAATGGGAAAAATGAGTAGAGAGAGGGAATGAAGAGCTAAAACGACGTCGTCGACGTGTTTAGCAGTTGTGATGGCGGAGATAGTGTCGGAGACCTTTTGGAGGAGTTGGGTCTCCACTTCACTCGTCTTCAATTTTCCCTCCGTCGCCATTGTACTCAAATTTCTCTGCTGTTACTCTTTTCGTTTTTGTACAGGAGAAACATCAAACCTCAAACAAACTAATAAAACATGGTCATTTTGTAATTGACCTTTTTGAGTAGAGTTGATTTTTTCTATAAACAAATTGTTTTATGTTGTGAAACCAAAAAAAAAATATGGAGTGAAAGATAGCAGGGAAGTGATTTCAATTCTTCCCATTATTGTATATTGTTATTTATGGCAAAAGCCATTTATACTATAAGAAATATATTTCAAGTCAACAAATATACATTACCTTATTATATAGGTTTAGGAAAAACTTATCATGCAGTAAATACATGGCATTCACTTTTTGACTTCATAATATTTTCGATTTTTAGTTCCTTTTTTCCAAAGACTTTGCAAGAATTTCATTTCCATGTTTGGAAATCTCACCTTTTGCTATTTACTATACTTTTAATAATTTATTAATAGAAATTATAAAGGGTTGATGAACAATTGATTGTTGGCTATTTGTAATAATTGGATGTTTACAAAAGTGTTTAGTAAAATCAATTGTTGAATGTTGATGGTTTATTACAAAATAGATCGGAATATGTTGATAGAAAACAATGCCCTCAATGTCGTCAACTCAGTTAAGCACAAATCTTAAGTGGTTTTTCTCCTATCTACTAAATATTTTACGATATTTGTAAGCTTTTTTTGAATTTCCACCATTGTTCTTTTTGTCATGCGAAAAGGACGAGTAACACTATGGCTCATCTTGTGGCAAGATGGGATACTATGGGACACGATAAATATGATGTATCATTGTATAGGTTAGGAAGGTTCTGACACGGTGTAATGTAGGCGACTATATAGGAACCCCACAAATTATGTCCTTGCATTAGTTAAGTTTATTGTTTGCAATATAAACAAGGTGAAGCCTTGTGGATCAATGGTAATGCGTGATTAGAATTGCTCAACGGGTGGGGCTTCCATGAGAAGCTTGAGTCCAACCTGTTTTTAATGGGGTTAAGGCTGATATTTGTCATATATAGTTGGCTCTTAACATGCTTTTGATTTAACATGCTGGACATAAATTTTGAAGAGCTCTTAAAGGGGTATAGATATATATTAACATAGGTCAAATTTTAGAACTTTTTTACTGTGAATCTGACTATTCTGAGACATCTCCCTCACTCTCATATGGTAAAGTGCAAATCAAAAGTTCATTTAATATCTCTCAAAAAAAATGACAAGATTCAATCCATCAAAATTTGGCGACAATTTGGAATCAAGTATTCCATTATTCATTGTTCACGTTTTGTGTAAAAAATCATCAGATATGTGTATCACAAGATGATGATTTGATGATATTTTGATCTATTCTTCTATGATTCATACTTGTATTACTTGTCAAATTGCAGTTTCAATTGAATGGTTGAATACTTGAATTTACAAGTTGAATTTATTGATTTAATTATTGTTTCTTTAGAAATTTTAAATTTTATGGTAAAGCGATATTTTGTTTCTTTGGAGTTATCTTTTATTTGCTAGTTTTTATTATTGTATTTTTAGTTAAACTTTGATTTTCATGAATGTTGATGATGATGTTATTTCTAGGATTTGGAGAAAACAGGGGAAGGGGTAAAAACGACACTTAGCAGAATTGATAAAACTCTATTTAATTTCTAGCCCCCTATTTTGATAGAAGTACTGAGTACGACTTTTTCAAGGGACAAGACTGGGTCGGACTCAAAAACCCTTAAGCCACGACCGTCTAAAGTTTGCAAATTAACCAACCCAGCCCGTCCCAAATAAGCAAAGTATGGCCCGACTCTGCTCGGACCCGGTCTGTTAGGCAGCTCTATCCGTAATGGACCAAAAAAAATCCACAAATGAAAAATAATCAGTTTGAAACTTGTAGCTAGTAGTTACTTTTTATGAGCTTAAATATATCCCCATGACCTCCCATTAATGGCTAGTTCTATCCATTAAATATTTACTTCTATGCTCCTAAATTTTAATATAACAATTAGAGATCTTTCATTCTCAATAGCTACATTTAATGTTTAATGAGTCTCATTTATGTTCAAGAAGCCAACAATTTGAATTAAACAATCCCTCCCAAGAAGTAAAAGAGATAATTAATAGTAATTTTATTTTTCATAATAAGAACCTCTTATTTGTTTTAAATTATAAATAAAAGCCAATTTTATGAAATAGTACGAGATTTCCGTCATCTTTTCCCTTTGGTATAGGTCTTTTTCCTCAAAAGCCTCATTGTTTTGACGAATCTTGATTTAATTCAATCTATTTAAATATAAAAAGGACAAAATATATGCAAAAGGCAATTGAAAAAACCTATTAAAACCAGCTTTTGGCTGAAAATATGGCTTTTTCGCCAACCAAAAAGTCATTTATGAACACTTTTTTTTGGCGATTTGATCACATCAAAATTTCAAAAGTAAAAAGGCAATAAAAAAACCTCCTAAAAGTCACTTACCAAACATCTCCAAGGAAAAACATAGTCATGTATAATATTCTTATATATGTCTTAACATATATATTCATTAAATCATTTTTTTTACAAATTTCACAAATTGGTATAATTGTATATTAATGCTCTAAGTTTTGCATTGACAAACAATCTTTTGTGTACAACTATTAAAAAACGAAGGAAGTATAACTTATTTTCTTTTCACTATTTCAAGACAAATATTTGACTATTAATATATATAATTACATATAATTAAAAATCATATGCAATAAATAACTCAATTGCACTTACCAAAACGAATCTACTAATATATTAAGATAACAATAATTCTCAGAAGTGAGTGAATAATAGAAAAATCAAAGCCTCCATATGAGTAAAGCATGTGACAAATATGCAAAAAAAAATATCGGGAGCACATAATTGCACTTACTTATGGGAACACCAAAAAACTGTATACAAAAATACCTAAATTAGAACCATTGAATATTTGTTGTTGAAAATAATTTTTGATGGTACAATAAGCAAAAATACTATTATAGTTATCATAAAAATTAGTATATAAAACCCAATAGATTTTGTAATAAGTATATCATCATAGTGATTTTTTAATTTCACTATACTATTTCATTGATATGATAAACTACTTCTTTTATTAAACGAGAGAGGAGACACATATAGAAGAGGAGCATTTCAACGACTCATCAGTTTGCAAACGAAGGGCTTAGATTCACTCATTCTTCATCTACAGTGAATTTCATGCTTTTCTCACCCATTCCTTATCTACAACCAATTTTAAGTTTTTCTCACTTATTTCACTATTTTTTAAAAATATAATAGAAATCCCCTACAACCTTCGTTAGTAAAAGTTTATAAAATTGTTCTAAATGGACAAAGCTCATGCTTGATACTTCTATCACTCTATGATAAATTTGATGAGCTTTCTCTATTTTTTGTAAGGTAAGGAGAAGACGCCCTAATCAAATCAGAATCTCATTCAGGTCAATCTGGTTTGGGTTTACAGACAAGGTCCCTTGAAAATAAGGAAAAATGGTAAGGAAAAATTCCCACCCTAAAGTACTTTTAATGGGGTTTGTCTCCCACAACATTACCAAGTAATACGGGTTAACCAAACGAACAAAGTGGTCTCTATAGAATCTAAAGAGTTTACTTTAGCCCCAAATACTAGTGTAATGTAAGCGACACAAAACGTAGAAATCCAAAAAACTTCCTCGCACAGTCTCAAACTCTCAATTCAACTTTACACAGTTACATAAACATTTTCCTCCCACACCGATACAACATCGCAAAACAAAAACCCAGATTCTCCAATGGCGGCAGCAGCAACAGCATCACCCACACAACCCCGCAAACTCCCTCGCCCAGGACGAGGTGGTGTAATCTCCGACAATCTAACCGAAGAAGAATCCCGCGTCAAAGCAATCGCCGAAATCGTCTCACAAATGATCGACCTCTCCAAAAAAGGCGAAACTGTCGACCTCAACTTCATCAAATCCACCGCATGTCGCAAATACGGCCTCGCACGCGCACCAAAGCTCGTCGAGATGATCGCCGCTGTCCCTGACTCTGAGCGCGCGTCTCTACTCCCGAAGCTCCGCGCTAAGCCTGTGCGTACCGCGTCTGGAATTGCGGTTGTTGCGGTGATGTCGAAGCCGCATAGGTGTCCGCATATTGCTACTACTGGGAATATATGTGTGTATTGCCCTGGTGGACCTGATTCTGATTTTGAGTATAGTACACAGAGTTATACTGGTTATGAACCTACTAGTATGCGCGCCATTCGTGCCAGGTCAATTTTCACAGTTGTTTGATTTTGTGATTTTCAAATTTTGATTTTTATTGGGTTTCTGTAGTTGTTTGATTTTATTGTTTTGGAGGTTTTTGGGTTTGGGTTTGTTTTATATATTTTTTTATTGATTGGGTAATAATAATGTATCATGTTGAATTTGATTTTTCTGAGCTGTGCTGATTATTGATGGGATTTTAGTTATGCTGGGTGTTGAAGTATTGATTTTCATTGGTTTTGTAGGTAGTTAATTAGGTGGTTTGGCAGGTTGGGGAAGTTGGTAGTTTTTGGTGATTTTTGGGATTTTAGTTAGGTGGATCGATGGTTTGTTTGATTGATTGGATATATTAAAGTAGTTTTATGTTTGACTTTTTTTATGGGTGCTCTGTTGAATTTTGATGGGTTTTTTGTTTTAGGGTTTTTGATTGTTTGAGAAGCTTTTGGTGATTTTTGGATATTTATTTGGTTGGTTGGGAGATTGGGATTGCTTTCAATTGTTTGAATGTAGTTTCTGTTTTGATGTTAGGCCGTGACAGGTACAAACCATGACTTATCATAACCTTACAAGAACAGGCAATTAAATCTTAAGAGGATTTAGTAAAGGGTTTTGAACTTACAATGACTGTGATATTAGGCTGTGACGGCAGCAAACCTTATTAGAGAGCTGCTCGCTTGAGCAGGGGAATAAGGGATAATAGGAAATGAACTGGTTTATCATTTGATGAGATTTCTAGACCAACTAGGAAAAGGTTAGCGCCCAATTGATACAATTCCTAGGCTTCAATATGTTGTCTTCGTCAAACTTGATTAAGCCCTATCAATGATGCCTTGTCTGTCAATTGAGAGAGCATGGTGTAAGTTGAGAGCATGGTGTAGCTGATGTTGGCTTTTGATTCCCTGGACATACCTACATTGTTAGACTTTGCAAATGGCATATAATATCTTATAACTTCACTAGTGTGATTGGGGGAGTTGGAGTGATTCTTGCGTTTCAAGGCAATGATGTCTCTGGCTCCAGCATGTCAAATTGCCAATCGTCACTGTGCTCATAGAATTTAAGATTTCAGTCAGCTGTTGACTGAGATATCAGTTTTGTTTTTTCAGGCCAAAGTGATATAATGTAACAGATGACATTGTACATTACTTGAATAATGAATATTGCATGACTGAGAAGATTTCATCTATGTGGTTTCAGATATAACCCTTATGTCCAAGCCAGAAGCAGGATTGATCAACTCAAGCGGTTGGGTCACAGTGTTGATAAGGTTGAGTTCATTCTAATGGGTGGTACTTTTATGTCACTTCCAGCGGAGTATCGTGATTACTTCACAAGGAATCTGCACGATGCCTTATCTGGACACACTTCTGCAAATGTTGAAGAAGCTGTTGCCTACTCTGAACACAGTGCAGTAAAGTGTATTGGAATGACTATTGAGACGTAAGCTATCATTCTAATCGAGTCATCATAATTCTACTTCATGTGTTCTGAGCTGATGGGATATAACTTTTTTTCTTTTCTTTGTTTCCTGTTTATTTAGCTATTTTACCTCTAATCTTCTTATTGATTAGGACAGAAAATTATTTTTTGTAAGTCTTTTTCGCATTACCTACAATATAAAGATGTCTATGTGCCTCGATGGAATATCAGGAGACCGGACTACTGTCTTGGCCCTCATTTGCGGCAGATGCTATCATATGGGTGTACGCGATTGGAGATAGGAGTTCAAAGCACATATGAGGATGTTGCTCGAGACACTAACAGAGGGCATACTGTAGCTGCGGTAGCTGATTGCTTTGCCTTGGCAAAGGATGCTGGTTTCAAGGTACATTATTTAACCTTGCATCTACGGTTCTGGAATTTTTACTGATTGAGGCATGACATTTTAATTTGCTATACAGAAAGTGCTGTGATGAACCCTGATTCTAATTGTTACTGAACTCTGAAGTAAAACTTTCTTATTTGGTATTAATAGTAGACTAGTAGAGTATTGGATCTTAAATATGTCGTACTCCAGAAATAGTGCATATGCTTCATTGTGACTTGTGTAATTCGTGCATTAGTTTATAGTTATGAGTCTTAACATCGAGAACTAGTTATTTTCCTGTTTTGAAACAATATTACTGTGTTGGATGTTCCTGTCTGCTAAAAGTTTACAGTTGGCTTAAGTTCGAAACTTATGAGCAATATGTTTGATGGTCTGCTGTCTACGTGCTTATTTGACAGGTTGTTGCTCATATGATGCCTGATCTTCCAAATGTTGGGGTTGAGAGGGATATGGAAAGTTTTAAGGAATTTTTTGAAAGTCCTTCCTTTAGAACTGATGGACTTAAAATATATCCTACTCTTGTTATTCGTGGAACTGGGCTTTACGAGCTGTGGAAGACTGGCAGGTATTTCTCTTTTGCACTTTTGCCTTTCATGTTCTGCCCTTAAGTTTTGTGTTCTCATATGGGTAGTGTATCCAAGCTGGCATAATTTGAAAAATGAAGGCCATGGAGTTTTCTCCTTCTAATGAGTAGAAAGCCGGGCATTGTGTTTTTTTCACTATTTTATAGCAACTTTGATTAGGTCATGATGAGGTCCAGATTGATCTCTCTTTTGTGTATAGGGTCCATATACATCTTGCTTCCTTTTTCCTTGCCTGTTTTTGGTGTCTTGTTCTTGTTACAGGCTTATTGTTTTGTAGTGACTTTCCGTTTTCCTTCATGAGATTTTTTTTATATATCAGATGTCAAGTGAAGAAACTTTTTCTAAAATAATTTTTTTGAAGTGTAGCCAGATCTGTAGGATTATATTAATGTATCTGAATTAGATTAGTGCGAAACCGCTTCATCTGTCAAGATGCTATGGAGCCAATTGGTTCACTATTTTATGAGGTGTAGAAACTGAATGGAATGACAAGCTCCTCAACCAAGTGCTTTGTTCACTCTTTTTGCTTTTTTTTGACAATTCGGTTTCTATTTTTTGATTTTTAATCCCTTAGTAGTTAGTATAATCCCATTACCTAGGGGAAATGCAAACCCATGGCATCGTTATACTGCAGTGTGATCACCAGCAATAGTCCCCATGATCATTACAGCACTAGTACTATTTATCTAACCAGGACCACCTTTCCACCCATCTATCTTCTCTCTTCTCTAGACCACGCCTCCATTAGTGGTACCAGGAATTAGGCATAAGATCTTTATTAAAGAGATCTTCTGAAAACTAGGTAAGGGAGATGAAAAGGAGGAAGAGAGAAAAACATACCATACCTAAAGAATAACTATCCATGACTAGAATCATCATTCCTCAACACTAAGCATATTAACCAAGTCTTGATTAGGACATCACCATGACCAGAATTTGCCAGGTGGTGCTTTCTCTTCACATTTATGGTTGAGAACCCATCTATTGTGATGTAACTATGTAAGAGGAGAGAAACGAGTGACCATCAACTCCTGTGACAGCAACCTTTGGTTCTGAGGAGGGAGAGTTAAAGGCGTGAGGCTGTGGTTTGGAGAGAGGAATCAAGTCTTGGAAAAATGAACCAAAAACTTTTTTGAAGAAATTAAATGGGTTATATTCCCTATCTTTCGTCCGCCATATCTGTATATTTATTTTTGTAGTAGGACCAAACAGACTCTTAATTTGACCTTTTTTATGTATTCTTTCAGGTATAGAAATTACCCGCCTGAACAACTAGTAGATATTATAGCTAGGATTTTATCTATGGTGCCTCCTTGGACTCGTGTTTATCGAGTACAGCGTGATATACCTATGCCTTTGGTTACTTCTGGTGTTGAAAAAGGCAATCTTCGTGAATTGGCTTTAGCTCGAATGGATGACCTCGGACTAAAATGCCGTGATGTACGAACAAGAGAAGCTGGGATTCAGGTACGTTGTCTGGCTTAGTGCTCTCAATTGCCGAGTCAAGATTGGATTATAGAGTTCTTATGCATTGAAATGGCCTTTATGTGCTCAGGACATTCACCACAAGATTAGACCAGAAGAAGTAGAGCTTGTTCGCCGTGATTATACAGCCAATGAGGGCTGGGAAACCTTTATCTCATATGAAGATACACGACAGGTATTGAACATTTGACAACTCTGAAGACTTTTTTATTCAAGTTGTTGGTTCATTTTTCTAAGACTTGCAAATAATTGGTAATACTTTGCAATTCGTCTTTGTTGCTGACTTTTTTCTACTGATAAGTGATTATTTGGAATAAATTTTAGGCAATGTGCAATCTGAGTTTGTGGTTTCTATTTTAGTTAGTAATCATTTGAAAATTTGCCCACAGGACATTCTTGTAGGCCTCCTCCGTCTAAGGAAATGTGGTAGGAATGTCACCTGTCCTGAACTCATGGGGAAGTGTTCGATAGTCCGTGAACTTCACGTTTATGGCACTGCAGTCCCTGTCCATGGGCGAGATTCAGATAAGTTGCAACATCAGGTAATAAACTAAGAAAACACTGTTATCGAAGCCTGAGAGCGTTGTCAGTATAATAATGTCGTTGTTTCTTTCATAATAGTGCTCTATATTGATTCTGTCTTTGTCCTTAGGGTTATGGCACACTACTGATGGAAGAGGCAGAGTATATTGCTAGCAGGGAGCATAGGTCAACAAAAATAGCCGTTATCTCTGGCGTCGGAACCCGGCATTACTACAGGAAACTGGGCTATGAACTCGAGGGACCTTACATGGTCAAATATCTAGTGTAACCAGACAATTGTAGGAAAGAAGGTTATGTTGTACACTATGGTTTAGATGTAGATCAGACATATTAACCATTTGTATATTATGAATTTTGATAGTTTCCTGTCATTTAATTGGCTATCTTCTATCGATTTTACAGTTGCCAACTGTGATGTACCAGAAAAGTGAAATCAATCAAGCTTTTTGATCCAATGAATTGTTGTTATGCCTATGTGAAAGTTCTGTAGGTTCAGGTACAGCCTACAGATTGGTTCTGATGCTATTGAATGTAAAACCTTTTCTTGCTATCAACAACTCTTTACTCGGTAACAAACTAACTGTTGAACACCACACATGCAAGGAAGGAAATCTTATGTAGAAGATTCATTTTCCTAGATGCTGAATGTGCATAATGTCCCAACAAACTCATCTTAAAATTGAAGGAAATAATCTATAATCATCCATGTAAAAGTTTCATTTGATTTCAAAAGTCTGCTTGAAGACTCTAGACTAATACTTGCTCAATTTGTACAACCCTATTAATTAGTAGATATATGTAAAAAGACTAATGGAACGGTTGGCGATAATGGCAAAGTATGACACCTTATTTTAGCGATATGGACATTTTTATTTATTTAGCTTTATAATTGACTATAATTAGTTGAATAAATACCTAGTTTTGTGTTTTGTTGGCTTTTTCAAGGTAACAATATACTTAAAACAAAATGACTAAAATTACCAACTTTGATAAGATTCACCAGAAATAAAAATAGCTTTGAAAAGGTCTAATTTTACTAAACATGTTTGGTTAAGTCTAAAAAAAAAACAATCTCCAATTACTTATCATGTTCGAGGATGACATCTTCTATTTCGAAGGGCTATTTCTTTCAAACTAAAAGTAACTCTTAATATTTAATATCCCATAATAGATTAGTATGAGACGGTCTCACCCAAGACTTTAACTTAAAACAAATATGCTTTAAAGGAATAAACTATCATAAAAAAGATAAACGGAGATTAACTCAATAGTAGTATACTATCAAGATTTTTGTTTAAAATGAAAAAAAGAGTTGTTATATACTTATATTTACACTAATCTTCATCTAAAACAGAAATTAAAAGAATAGCTCAAAGGTGAAGAAAAAAAAATAGAGTACATCACTAACACTAGGCTTGAATGAAGCTACGTCGTTACGTGCTTCAACCATATTGTGAATGATTTCGCTGTGACCGTTGCTTCTCCCTCCAATAAACAACATTCACTTCATGTTATACATACATTATACATTCATAAATTAGGGAACCAAAAATAAGTTTGGTGAAGCATTTTCCTTTCTTAAATCTTTTCATACCAAAAATAAGTTGCTGTACAATCATTTCGTTGTTAAAATCATGCTGAAAACAGCTTTTTCACCAATTATATCTACTCTTCATATTAGATGCAAAGCCCCTAAATTCTCTTTTACTGTAAGAAATGCTCATACACAATGCACATCAACTGTTCGACAAATTGCCCCAACCAGTCCTACTCCTCTTTATCAACTCCCTCCAACCTCAGCTTACATCCACCTTCCTTTCTGTAGGAAACGTTGCCATTACTGCGACTTTCCTATCGTTGCTTTAGGGTCATCCTTGAATCAATCCCATGACGATGATCCTCGAATCGTCGATTACATAGACTTGATATGTAGGGAGATTAAGGCAACAAGATTAGATTTTGATCAATGCCCACCTCTTGAAACTGTATTTTTTGGAGGGGGTACCCCTTCTTTGGTCCCACCGAGGCTTGTTTCTTTGGTGCTTGATACACTCAAGTTAAAATTTGGGGTTTGTTTGGATGCTGAGATAAGCATGGAAATGGATCCTGGGACTTTTACTGCAGATAAGCTAAGGGACTTTATGGGGTTGGGTGTGAATAGAGTTTCTCTTGGTGTGCAGGCATTTCAAGAGGAGTTGCTCAAAGCTTGTGGAAGAGCTCATGGACTTAAGGAGGTTTATGAAGCAATCGAGTTTGTTGAGTCATGTCGAGTTGGAAATTGGAGCATGGATTTAATTTCTTCACTCCCTAATCAAACCTCTCAAATGTGGAGTGAAAGTTTGCAGCTCACAATTGATGCAAAGCCCACCCATGTATCTGTGTATGATCTGCAAGTTGAGAAAGATACTAAATTTGGAGTATTGTAAGTGTTTTTACTCCTTCACCACTCATCTAGCTATTGTTCTTGTTTTTGTTTTCCATGTTTGGTAAATGAAATGCCATAGAATGAAGATTGAGGCTGAAAATGGTTGATATACAGGTATACACCGGGAGAGTTACCTTTACCATCTGAATCCCAAGCTGCGGAGTTCTACAAAATGGCTTCCAAGGCACTTACAAGTGCGGGATATGATCATTATGAAATCAGCAGTTATTCAAAGAGCAGGTTCAAGTGTCAGCACAATCTTACTTATTGGAAAAACAAATCATTCTATGCCTTTGGTCTTGGTTCGGCCAGCTACCTCAATGGTTTGAGATTTTCGAGACCGAGGAGGATGAGAGAATACAAAACTTATGTGGAAAACTTGGAATATGGCTTGGCAAAACATCAAGAGAATGATGATTTTGATCCCAAGGATAGGGCAACAGATGTTGTGATGTTGTCACTCAGAACAGCAAGAGGATTAGATATCAAGTCATTCATACAAGATTTTGGTGCCTCACTTACCCTATCTCTATGCCAAGCCTATAAACCTTATGTAGAAAGTGGGCATGTCCTCTGCCTCGATGAAGAAAGGAAGATCATACCGGCGTCTGAAGTTGGATCCTTGTTTGTTGTGGAGGAGAACTTAGAAGGTGTTGCATTCATCCGGCTAAGTGATCCGGAGGGTTTTCTTCTTTCCAATGAACTGATATCGATTGCATTTGGGGTTATTTCCCCATGAAGTGAGCGGTTTTTAACTTACAATATTCATGTCACATTGAACTTGTTGGCTAGAATTATAGGAGTGTAAAATTTTTGGTAACATTATATAAGACAATTTTGAACTTTTGATCTTATATGATGTACTCAATGCTGTACAAAATGTTGTTTAAGTAAATATGAATCGGCCATAATAAATCCCTTCAATTCTTGTATCTTTCACCTCCATGGCTTGGTTCATTAACAAAATCATGAATCATGATGGTGAATTCGGACTAAGGTATGTTTGGTTTGGTTTGACGGAAAACATTTTCTATGTAAAATGGTTTTTCATGGAAAATATATTTGGGTAGTTTTCCTTTGTTCGATTTGATGAAAAGCTATCAAGCTCAGGGGTAGTGTTTTCTTAGTGAAGGGGAGCCTTATAATTTTATGAGAACTATACCAGGAGTCAGGAGAGATGGGTTTTCAGTTAGGAAAGATCCTTCATAATTAAGAGCTTGATATGCATCAACATCAGCATATATGTGTACATTTTAGAACATCAAAGCGATTGTATTCATTGAAATATGAGTGTCATAGTGATAAATTGATAAGGAAACTACAAGATTACTATATTTAGCATAATTTTAGGTAGAATCTTCTACCTAAGTTGATTGGTTTGTTTGAAAGATACCCCTCCGTCTTAAAATATAGTTCCCATTTCAATTTTGGGAGTTAAATTTTAAAAACTTTGACCAAATATTCTTACTAATGTATACAAAAAAATATACTCATGATGGGTCTTGTTAGATTCGTCTCAATTTATAAATTCGTAATATCAACTTATCATATTTTTTACTAATAAGAAATAGAGATATTGTAGGTCAAAAGTACGTTTTGCAGACTGTGGAAAATGAAATAGAAATTATATTTTAGGACGGAAAGAGTAGGTCTTATCTTTTATACTGGGTGCATAGGATAGAAAACACAAATATCAAATATGTATATACTACATGATAATTCAAACGATAACTGAAAACAGATTGTTTTATAAGATTTACCTTTGTCAACAATAAAAGACTCCTTTGAAACTAGTCATGCACTCTTCCATGTCTTAAGGCTTTTTCTCATTGTCAAACGCGAGTTGACCAATCCTCAATTTAGAAAAATAAATGGCCTCAGGAGCAGCTTGACTAGCTCTTCATCCATCATCATCACTACCATTTTTCTAGATTTGGATTCCAGTTACGGGAATGGTTGATTTTAATTTTAATTTTTTGTTATTGTGTTTATTTAATTTAGTTAGGATTACAAATATTTTTCCTAGTTATTTTTGTTAAGGTTTAGAATTTGGGAAACGGCTTGTAGAACAACTAAATTTCTTGTTATTGAATGATATGGGTACAACCCTATTTATATAGTACAATGACCTTGGACAATAAGCTAACCCTAGAATCCTAATGAAGATACTTACCTAATATCATAAGGAAACGAGTACTATACTCGTTTCCTTATAAGTCTAGGAAGTATAATATTACCGGTTTTTTCACCAAGTACTCCCGAGTTTTCAAAAAATTCACCTGGTACCCTCCATGTTTTCAAAATTCACCAGGTACCCCTAAGTTTCAAAGTAATACACGGGGTAACCTTAAATGCCCTTAATGACTAACGGCGTTAACCACCGTTAGTCATTAACCCTAATTTTCTGTTTTCAACTCTAATTAACCTCTAAACCTAACCCTAACCCTAACCCTAACCCTAAACCTTAAACCCTAAACCTTAACCTAACCACCCTTCCCAACCCTCCCACCACCCCTGCCCCACCCCCACCCCACCCCCGCAGCCCCCTTCCCTCACCCCAACAGCCCCCTTTCCCCCACCCCCACCGCAGCCCCCCACCCTCCCTCCCGCACTCCACGCAACCACCGCAGCCCCTGAAATCTCACCCCTCCCCCACAGCACACCCCCCACCCCCACGCCACCACAACACCACCTCGCTTCCATTTTCGCACCCTCCCCCACCCCATTCCACCAGCCTCCTCCAATTTCCGCGAAACAAAAAGGCCCCCCACAACGAAAAAAACAGAGGAAGAAGAAGGAGTTGCAGGCGGCGCGGGGGCCCGGGCGGTGGGTGCGAAAATGGAAGGGGTGGTGTTGTGGTTGGCGCGGGGGTGGGGGAGAGGGTTGGGGGGCGCGATGAGGAAGGAGGGGTGGGGGGACTGCTGAACTGAACTGAGTGGGGGAGGAGGGCGGCACGAGGGTGGGGAAGGGGTTGCGGGGGTGGGGGAGGAGGGCGGCGCGAGGTAGGGTAGGAGGGCGGCGCGACGGTGGAGGAGGGGCAGGGGTGGTGGGAGTAGGCCAGGGGCGGTGGGAGGGTGGGGGGTGGGGGTGGGTGGTGGGTTAGGGTTAGGGTTAGTATAAGTGTTAGGGTTAGGGGTAGGGGTTAGGATTAGGGTTAAGGTTAGGGAATTAATTAGGGTTAAAGCAGAAAATTAGGCCAGGGTTAATGACTAACAGCGTTAACCGCCGCTAGTCATTAAGGGCATTTAAGGGTACCCCGTGTATTAGTTTGAAACTTAAGGGTACCTGGTGAATTTTGAAAACATGGAGGGTACCAGGTGAATTTTTTGAAAACTCGGGGGTACTTGGTGAAAAAACCGATAATATTACATACCATAACTCTAATAATTTTCCCTACGCTTAAATTTTGTTAGGATTACAAACTTTTCCTAGTTAATTCCCTTATATTATGGTTTATGATAGGTGATTGAGAAGTGATGATATGAAGGCTAGAGGTGTGCACAAACCGGTCCGGACAGGAAGTTGGACCGGATCGGAGATTTCACGGGAAAATCATGCGGAAGAAGAAGGGCTAATTTCCACCTGGGATTATATATGACCGGCGACTCACGAAATTTCTGGTGTGACCGGCCGTATATAAGAATGTGTGTTTTTTCAAACATAGCTAGTTAGACTTCTTACTCCCTTCAAACCCATGGCAAAAGAGTGGTGATTTGGCCTCTCCAAAAATTAGCTAACATTACTACCTTAGTTATACTTTTAGCAAGTTAAGATTGGATTAAAAAAATTATTAGGATTTAGGAATGATTGATTAATAGTATATCTCACACACAATCTCTCTTTGTACAGCAAAGCTCGGCACTGAAGCTATAGAACAATTGTTTTAGGTTAACCTAAAGAAATGCAAGTATCCTGCAGTCTTCTTTCAAACCAAAATCACGAACGAGTACTCGCATAAGACATTATAAACCCACCATTGAAAACACAACCATTCCTCCAAAATAACCTCCATTTATATGAGAAAACTATCTTTCTTTTTCAAATGAAAACCCCGGTGTTTGGTTCGAGACTCGAGATTCACACATTAGACATATCACTCTTAGGAATGAGCATAGACCCAAGACGCAACCCAGACCCGATTGAATCCTTTTTTAAAGGATTTAGGTCTAGAATTTTGAGACTCATTGAATTTGGATAGCATCTGAGTATGGGAGTTGAAAATCGGGTTTGGGTCTAGACTCTAGATTTGCGACCCAAGCCCATTTCACAACCTTTTTTTTTACACATTAAAAATATATAACAATAAAAATATATAATAAGCAATAAAACTTTTTACCCTAATAGTTAAATTTTAAATCAAGTGACTCCAGTTTTCGAGCCCTAGACTTCTCATTTATCCATTATCGACCAGGACTAAAACCAACTTGATGTGGATGCTTTAATTTGAAATGTTTTGTAGAAGAAGTAGATTATTATTTTGGTATTTTATCATTTTAATAATTAATAAAAAAAACTCTTGATAAGCTTGGGACACATTTTGAACTTGTTTTAGATCCAAGACCCGCCATATTCATTTGATCTAGGCAGGGCCAGATCTTTTAGACTTTGTGGGTCTGGCACAAGGTCTAAATCAAAATTTATGAATCTGAGTCAGGCTGGAGTGTTGGACCCATCCCAAATCCGACTCATGCCCATCCCTAATCATTCCCCGTGGAGAGTTTCAACTTTTTCATCGACGACTACATCAATGTATTGATAGGCATCTCCATTACATGATATTCAAGTTCACCATCATCTTATAGATGAAATGGGGTAATCAAAAGAAGCTTCTAATGGGGGCTAGCCGGCTAGGAATCCATGCTCAACACTTTATCAGGGGGTTTTGAGAGCCCGCTTTGACCACCCAAGGCATTTTGAAATGATTTAAGGAGCTGCCAGATACATCAACTATTAGTCTCAATTCATTCAAAATAATATGTATAACAAACCTTTTAACCTCTAATTCAATACTGCACCATCCAGCGAAAAATAAACACGTATATGACTGCACTGACAATCTGCAGTCCAATCCAATCATTAAATACGACTCGTTGGTCACTGATAAATTGAATTTGGAACATGAATTCTGAAACGGCCTACATTAAAAAGAAAATGCTAGTACTGATGTTCGATGAAACCTTTTTGGTTAGTGATTGTTGGGACTTGCTAAGTGACATGAACGACGCCAAGCAATAAGCTGATCTGCTTCATTGAGTTCCTCAAAACGTGAGCTTTCTGTGCATCTTCAAAAAGTTTTTAGGAGACCCTCAATCCTTTTTAATCCACAAGTTACCAGTCACCCTATAACAAAATCAGTTTCTCAAGGGAGAGATACAACAAATATGAAGTCGTACAGCTTCATATTCCAAGAGCATGAACCATTAGGTGGAATATGAAATAGTTTGCTTTTGCAATTTTCCTAACATAGCACGAAACAGAAAGAAATGTGTGAGTTTTACAACCCAAGCTTAATAGATGCATACTGATAAAAGGGGGAAACATACAATACTTGGTTAGGCGGTTCTAACCTTTTCTACTGGTCACATAGGTTTTGCTTTGCGGCCCAATCTTGAAATTCGCTTGAGCTGCTGGGTATCCTTTCGTATTTCACTGAAAAAAATAGGAAGACATCTTCAATCTTCTGCTTGAAAGCATAGCAAAAAAGGAAATGACGTGCTGAGATATATCTCACATACCTCTGGTGCAAACACACCAAAACATAGAAAAGGGGAAGTAACATTAATGTCAATATTGAGGCGGCAATGTACAACGCACTTGTCTGCTTCTGTACAGATGAAAAGCAGAAAAATCATTAAAAAGTTGTTCACATTACAGCATGGTTCAGTAATGACGAGAAATGGAAACTATATTACAAATCTTTTAGATTGGTTCTTTCACCTATTTTTATAGCCGAAATACTTCTAAACTTTGTTGACAAGTCATCTTATTTCTTCTATAGCCAAATGCTTTGTAGTTTAGCTTTATTTTACCATAACCACAATCTCAATAGGTACTTGCATCAGTGCATGACTTTCCTAGAATATGCCAGAATAATAATTTATAAAAAACATATCAAGCATGCTCATGAATTTCTTGTGCAATACCAGATGAGGGAAAGGTACAGAAAACAGACGAATACTATAATTTCTTGGTTGCTATAGGTCACTAATCCCAAGGAGAGAATTTTATTACTTACTCCTATTTGAGAGATTAATTAATAAAGAAAGAACAAGACCTTACCCTTCCTCCTTTTGAGAATGGTTTTTTCCCTCCTGAGCACGTGTGAGCATAACAGAATTGTTGCAAAAATAACTCTGCCAGGAAAAGTGAGACGTTACAAGAGTGAACAATCCAGACAATGAGATTAGTATGTTGGGTAAATCAACTTGGTGCAACCTAATTTCAATTACAACACCCACTGCAGTGATGCATATTTCATACCCCTGTGGTCCTAACCCCCACCCCCTTAAATAACAAAGGAAGCGGGGAGAGAGAAAAGATAATGTAAATATATAACAAACTATTCTTTCTAAGAATTAATACCGTGAAGACGGCTTGCAGATGGTCCATGGCTCACAGGAAAGCATGTATCAGCTAGACTCTGCACACAACATTCCAGGTATTAAAACAAAAGCAGCCAACCAAAAAACATTAACAATGTGTTCAGACTTCAGATGGAAATTTTGGACAGAAGAGGAAGGGAGGGAGAGTGACGGCCCATTTTCTTTTGTTTGGAAGGGGAGGAAAGGGTGTCAGAGAGATCAAGTTCTGTTCTTGTATCAAACTAAAACCTTGTGCTGAAAAGATTTAAAAGGATTCCTTTCCTTTGTGATAGATAACCATTGAGAGGCTCAAACATATAAAAACTAAAAAGTAACCTCACACAAGTGGCGATTTCTTGCAGCAGCTGCAGGGTTGCACTTGATTCTAGTTGATTTTGAATTCAGAACATGATCACAATGCAATGCACCACACAAATCTGCCAAGCACTTGCTTCCAGTCTGCAATAAGATTTTACACATAAGCCCTCTTTCCAAGGGACAAAGAACATAATAGCAATGTAGACTGTAGTAAACCTATAGCGAACATTTATTCTTCACTATCTAACCTTAACCATGGCCTATTCTTTTGGGAAGAAAAAAAAAAGTTTAGCACAATTCACTAAATAATGAGATGCTTACATAAGGGACTTATCATTTACAAAAGATAATAGCACGAAGCAAGTAAAAACATAGTCTTTTTAGGCTGTCCTAAAAAATGCGACTTTCCAAAAGTAGCAATGTACCCTTCGTGATAGTCTTTTTAGGTTGTCCTAAAAAAGGCGACTTTCCCAAAAGTAGCAAAATACCCTTCGTGTAATGATACTACCCTAATTAAACTCCTTCCCATTTACGCAACCCATTTCTACTAATGCTAGCCAGTCCAAAAGCCATAGTCCTTTGAACAAGAACTAATTTTTTTGAATCTTTCTTAAACGGGCATCCTTCCCAACCGAGGGGAGGAACTACAATTTTGACGAGTCATAGATAAAAACTAATGGAATAAATAAAGGAGAGGATCTATTTAGTTCTCAAGCATCACAATTAAAAAAATTCCACGTAAATCAAGATTGAGAAAACTGCAACTTACAAAATTGAGAAGATTGTAATGTCTTCTGTCAAAATGCCGATCAAGAAATTCTTCTGATAAGAAGCTTTTCTTACAATATCCACATTGCCATTCATTCACATCCCCTTTAATCTTGTGCTCCTCCTGATCTCTAAAGAGATCATTTTCTGGATGAAGCCTACATGTCCTCGGGATTTCGTATCTTTCCCGCTCCACAAAATGCATTATATACTGTCAAGTATAAGTTTTGCAATACCATTAACCATTAATTCTGAGTTCACAACAAGCAGATTATATCAAAAAACAATGCAGCATTACATAACGGTACCTTTTCGATGATTTCCCAAGCTGCCCTACTTCTTTCCCTTGAGCAATGAATCTCATGGGTTTGTTTATGTTCTTTTTCTAAATCTCTGAATATTTTAGCAATAAAGTTATAAAAATTAGAACTTTTACATAGAATTAGAGGGGGGGAAACAAACAAACTTCAAAAACAAAAACTAGGAGATATGGCACAAAAAGCATTGAACATCACCTAGATTCAGCATTCTCCATCAAACCCTAATCACAAAAAAAAACACAATTAATCCAGAAACTCCAAAGATGTTTACTTAGGTTAAGAATTAACTTAGATCAATTTCAACCCAATTCAAACAATTTAAAGTACATAACTTTTCTTAAATTGCTTCAATTTAACAAGAGACTTAAAAATTAAAAATAACCCACTAAGCTAAATCAACTAATTTCTTGTTTCAAATCCTTAATTTCTCCAAAAAAAAAATCAATTAGTAAACATTAAACAAAGTAAAAAGTAGGAACCTGATTTTGATGAGGGAGAGCTTCAACTGCAAATAATCCGAGTATTACTGCAATAACAAAAATTAAAAACCAAAAGAATGTAATTGATTTCTCACTTCCCAATTTCACCATCTTTTCAATTTAATGGTTGAACTATGCAATTTTTGTACACAGGGAGCATCTATGTTCCCGCCCCAAAACAACAACAGAAAGTGCTTAATGAACTGAGCTGAATTGGGTTTTGATGCCAACTTCTCAACTATTTCTCCTTTGTTGGGTAAGAAAAGTGGGCGATTATATCCAAAGATCTCAATTTTATCTTCTGATTCACTGTTTGTTTCAGGGGTTAAGAAGACATGGATAATTCCGAGTTCATATCGGGGCTTATTACTTGTACTGTTGTACATCGACGAGCTGTGCATAATGTTCAATCGATTCGAGTGGAATTGTTTATTTTTTTTAAAGAAATTACCTTATTCAAACTATTATTTTTTTTTAATAAGGAGAGAAAAATATATTAGTCTATATAAGACCAACCTAACACATCCTTACGGATGATAGAGAGGAAAACATGATCATGTAACTCAAACCATCGATGTGGAGAATGCACCGAGTGACCCTTGTTAGCCAGGAAATCCGTCGCTTGATTCGCTTCTCGAAAGCATTACAAGAGACATCAAGTAAGACAAGTGTACATGAAGTGAAGTGATAAAACAACATCATAGGTTGATCTAGGGGGAATAAGAGGGCTAGGCATTAGAAATATCATCCATGAGGTAATCAGCTACATCGAGGTCCGGGAGTGGAGTAGTTTCAGTGACGAAATTTGTTTCGCCGCGTCTCCCTTGACCCTTAGTAGAGGCCACATATAGATCCACAAGATGTTTGGTTGTGCGGCATTCATTCGCCCAATGCCCTTGAATGCCACATTTTAAACATTTCTCTTGTGTTCTTTGTTGGGAGTTTCTTCCTCCGCGTCCTCTATTTGGGCGCCAGTTTTGGCATCCTCGTCCTCTTCCTCTGCCACTTCCATTGTCATTTCTTTCTCCATTACCCCTATTTTTGAACTGGCCATTCCAGTTTGAGTTACCTCCCCGCTTATTCCAGCGCTTGCCACCTCTAGTGGCATTTGTTTCAACTGCTGCTGCACTGGTACCTGCTGGCCTTTGATTATGAATTGAGAGCAGGATTTGATTGTTCTGTTCTGCAACCAAAAGGATGGCAATTAGGTCGCAGAACTTTTGGCAACGCCTTTCACGATATTGTTCTTGCTGAACAACATTATTGGCATGCATAGTAGAGAAGGTTTTCTCAATCATGGCTCGTTCAGACACAGGTTCTTCGCACAGCTTTAGCTGTGAGGTGATGCGAATTAGTACTACATAATTGTACTCGCGTACTGATGCAAAGTCCTGAAACCTGAGTACTGACCATTCATGTTGGGTCCTTGGAGCGATAATTCTTTGCAAATGCTCAAATTTATCCTTTAGGTTATCCCATAACTCTTTGGGATCTTCCACAAGGATGTATTCAGATTTGAGTTCTTCGTGTATATGGTGTTTGAGGTACAACAATGCTTTCGCTTGCTCCAAAGGGGTAGGGGTACCACCTTCGACAATGGTGTGGTCGAGGCTAAGTGACTTTAGGTAAGCTTTTGCATCCACCCTCCATTCTAGATACCTTTGGCCTGAGGCTTCAAGGATCTCAAAGTTTCGATTTGCAAGTCTAGCCATTTATGAGTTCATGTGATGTTTCAAAAGTATTAGTAGAAAATTAATGCATAAATATATAGCGTTCCGAAAGAAAATCACACTGGGATGTAAGCCATAGTGGTCCGAGAATCCTTAACCGTTCAAGAGGTTAAGGGTTCGAAACATGATAATAACATGAAAGGTGAACAATAAATATATATAAAAAGGCTGCATTTTTTTTTGTTTAACCAGAATGTGACTATCATGTCCAAAAATAAACCACATGTGTTAATAGCATAGTAATAGAAAATTTACATAATTAAGCATTATAATTGCGTTTTACAATATGCAGAAACAGAATTACAATAATTCCTACTAAAATTGTTATAAGTATCATTCCCCAGTAAAACATGACCTTCAACTGTCTGAAAGATTCTAGAAGATTTGGTGTGTCGTTTTGAGGATGGCGGTTTCCGGCATTGTACATGGTGGCCGAAAATAGTGGAGATGAAATTTGTGAAGTTTTATGAGAGAGAAAATTTTATGGGGTAGAAGTGAGTGAGGGAGGCGGACGAGAAAATGAAAAGGGTTAAAATCCCTTTTATAGTGGTGTAAAAACACCATTCACATTTAATAGGTAAATATATACTAGTTGTTGTGAAAACAGTGGAATGACCAATTCCACTGTTGAACACAGTGAAGTCCACTGCCATGCATTCAATGCATGGTAAGTTTTTCTTGCCGTTATTGTTGATTTATGCAAATACACAGTAAGATTTGTGCCTATAAATACTACCATTTGTGAATACACCGAACATCAATGCAATACAATACTCTCTGATATATTTGCATAACTTCTCTCTCTATTTCTCACAACACGTTATCAGCACGAGTGTTCTACCGGAAATTTTTTTAAGGTATCTTTAAAATTTTTACATCCATTTTGTTTTTAAGTTTAAATTTTTTTTCTCCAAGCCCAACCCTTTTACTACCCGAACATGGACCAACAAAGTAACGGATTAACATTGTTTTACACAATGTCTCTGTCTCGGGTATTTATTTTTGGATAGAGCGAAACAATGTGCCATTCACTACCAACCCAGCGAGGGGAACTGTAATACAGCCCCGACCCAGTAACCGTAACAACGGTACAAATACTCATACCAGAGAAAACCCACAAACCCTGTTCCCAACACCAATAATAACCCTCCTATACAACCAGCTGAAAATCAACCTCCGCCCAGTAATAAAAGAGATAGAGATGAACAGGAAGAAACTAGTAGTAAACGTCACCATACTACTAACGCAGAAAACAAATAATTTTAACGCCACCTTCATGGAGGGCAAGGACATTTTATTTACGTTATTTTATTTTATCTGCTCTTAAACCGCCTATATGGACAGGTTAATTTTTTTATTGCCACCTATATGGACGGCCTAGTGAAGTGATAGCATTATTATGTCTTATATGTGCAATAATGTCGTATGTATGCAGGGAACAAGCATTCAGAACATTATTATATATTATTGTCTCTAATCTTCTACTTTTTTTTGCATTTAAGTTACATATATTATATTACCAATTTACTAGCATGCTCTAATATATATTTGTCAATATTAGAATTTTATTGCGTTGTATATTTTTTAACTGTATATGAACTGCACAGTTAGGGATAACCCTCTATAAAAGCGGATTACCATCCCCATTTTCACCACATATCCCTTATCTTCTTCCGATTTTTCTTTCTCTAAACCCACAAATTTTTTTCCTTCTTCCTCAACCTTCCGGCCACCATGTTTAACGCCGACGACAACCGTCCTCCACCCTCATCTTCCTCTTTTGAAGAGGATTTTAGGAAAATAAAACTCTACTTATTTCTTATAGCCGGTTTCTTTTTCCTCCTCATGGCATTAATGATATATCTCCTAATACATAAATAGGAGACAAAAAAAAATTTCCCCCGGAAGAATGGCGAAAAATGCACATGAATATCAATTTTTTTTGTCTTTAAGTGCATTTTAGGAAGTTTTTTTTGTTTATTCACTTGTTGTATTTTGTTTCTATTTTTGGTATTTTCTTGTTTTTTTTTGCTTAGCTTCATTATTGTTGTACGCTATTTTTAGTTTTTTTTGTTTGTATTATTTATCTATAATAATAATGATATAAATCAGGGGAGATAATATATATATGTGATTTATCATCATTACTAATTTCAAATATTTACCTATTTGTAGTCAAAAGAATGGGAGATCTAGTGAAAAGACAATTTAACATACTAGATCTATCTGGGCAAAAGTTTTTAGAATGGACGGTGGACGCCCAAATGAATTTAAAGGCCCAAGGACTGGAACATACAATTAAAGATGTGACAACCCAACAAGGGGATGCAACTACAACAGCCGCATCAGTTAAAATTGCGACTGTACAAGAAAAGGCAAAAGCCTTAGTCCTCCTAAGACATCATTTACATGAAAGTTTAAAAAGTGAATATCTACTTGTGGATGATCCAAAAGAACTATGGGATAGCCTAAATGAAAGATATGGGCATCACAAAAATGTGCTTCTCCCAAAGGCACATTATGACTGGACCAATCTGAGGTTCCAGGATTTTAAAAGGTCAGTGATTACAATTCAACATTGTTTAGAATTGTATCATTGTTAAGATATTGTGATCATCCCATCACAGAAGAGCAAATGATAAACAAAACGCTCTCCACTTTCCACGCCTCTAATATCATATTGGCAGAACAATACAGGTTCAGAGCTTTCAAAAAGTACTCTGAGCTAATCTCAGTACTACTTGTGGCTGAACAAAATAATGATCTTTTGCTGAAAAATCATAATCTTAGACCTACGGGGTCTTCAGCCACTCATGAGATAAATGCTATAGAAAGCTCTAATCCACCAGAAGCAAATGCTATACATAGTGGTGGACGCGGTAATTACAACGGTCGTGGGAGAGGACGTGGTAATTACCGTGGCCGAGGGCGTGGACGTGGAAGAGGCCGATTTTCCCCAAGAAATAATAATTTTAAACATTCTGATAAAAATTGGGGACAATCATCTGGAAATCAGAGGCAGACGTCCTATAAAGGAAATGATACTTGCCATAGATGTGGCATGACTGGGCACTGGGGCCGCACATGTCGTACTGCCAAACATTTGGTAGATCTATATCAAGCTTCAATAAAAAACAAAGGAAAAAATGCTGAAGCAAACTTTGTTAATGAAGCCACTACATCCATGCCCAGCCTTGATGTTTCAGATTTTTTTTGGATGATGCTGAAGTTGAAAATAAGTTTGTTTAGATCACAATCGATTAATGTGCTTAGTTTATTTCAACTGCTTCAATATCCACTTTCATGTATTTGTTCCTTGTTTATTTATAAAAATATGTATTTTTCTTATACTAATCATCGTATTTATTATTTATGAAGATATGAATTCATCAGAAGTTGGAATTAAAGAACAATGTCTCCTGGACAGTGGGACAACACACACCATATTGAAAAATAAAGAGTATTTTTCAAAACTTACAATATTCCAAGCAAATGTTAGTACAATTTCTGGGACAGCCAAGCTAATTGAAGGCTCTGGAAAAGCTTGCATTATATTTCCAAATGGGACAAAATTGATAATTAATGACGCATTATATTCGAGTAAATCTCGAAGGAACCTCATAAGTTTCAAAGATGTACGTCAGAATGGTTACCATTTGGAAACAATGACAGTGAACAAAGAGGAATTCATATGCCTAACGGCAGAGAAAAACGGCAAGAAATACATCTATGAAAAATTGCCAGCAATTTCCTCGGGACTATATCGCATAGATATACGTCCGATTGAAATTAATATGATATCTAACCAGAAGTTAGATAATAGAAAATCATTTACTCTATGGCATGACCGATTAGGCCATCCTGGCACAGGAATGATGCATAGAATCATTGAAAACTCAATGGACACTCTATAAAGAATGTCAAAATTCCTCGGTCAAATGAATTAACATGCTCTGCATGCTCACTTGGCAAATTGATAATCAGGCCATCTATAAATAAGATTGCCACTGAATCTCCAATGTTTTTAGAAAGAATTCAAGGAGATATTTGTGGGCCTATTCATCCTGCATGTGGACCATTTCGTTATTTCATGGTATTAATTGATGCCTCTACTCGATGGTCACATGTGAGCCTTCTGTCAAGCAGAAATGTTGCATTTGCAAAACTTTTGGCTCAAATAATTCGATTAAGAACTCAATTCCCAGATCATACAATAAAGAAAATAAGATTAGACAATGCTGGGGAATTTACATCCCAAACATTTAATGACTATTGCATGTCTATTGGGATTATTGTTGAGCACCCTGTACCTCATGTACATACACAAAATGGTCTTGCTGAATCATTAATCAAAAGACTACAATTAATTGCAAGACCATTAATAATGAGGTCAAAATTGCCATCTACTACTTGGGGTCATGCTATATTACATGCGGCAACATTGATAAGATTAAGGCCGACAGCCTATCACAAATTCTCACCATTACAATTAGTATCTGGTCGAGAACCGAATATCTCACATTTGAGAATTTTTGGGTGCGCTGTACATGTACCTATTGCTCCGCCCCAACGTACTAAAATGGGTCCACAAAGAAGGATGGGAATATATGTTGGATTTGAATCTCCATCAATTATCAAATATTTAGAGCCAACAACTGGTGATCTATTTACGGCTCGATTTGCCGACTGTCATTTTAATGAGTCGGTATTCCCATCCTTAGGGGGAGAGAAAGTGGACCCACAAAATATAAAATCGGAAATTACATGGAACGCATCGCAAATGTCGTTTCTGGACCCGAGAACAAATTCATGTGAACAAGAAGTCAAGAAAATTGTTCATCTGCAAAGTATTGCAAACCAATTGCCAGATGCATTCACAGATTCTAAGAAAGTGACAAAGTCACATGTACCTGCTGCGAATGCTCCGGAACGGATTGAAATTCCTAATGACAATAAGGCAATTGAAAATGAGTCAATAGCACGTCGAAAACGTGGCAGACCACCCGGTTCTAAAGATTTAAAACCGAGAAAAATGAAAAGGCAAGGGGAGACAACGAACGAAATTAATATAAATCTCCCAACAGAGCATGATGAAAACAAAAATGAAGAGAAACGTGTTCCAGAAGAAAAGGAACATGAAAGCGTAGACAACAATGAAACTTCAATTAATTATGTTTCTACAAAGAGACAATGGAATCGAAAAGATGTTGTCTTGAATGAAATTTTTGCTTACTCGATAGCGGTTGAAATGACATACGATGAAAATGATGTAGAGCCAAATACAGTTGATGAATGTCGCCGTAGAAAAGATTGGCCAAAATGGAAAGAGGCAATTCAAGCAGAATTGAGATCACTTGAAAAACGTGAAGTATTCGGTCAAATAACCCAAATACCAAAAGGTGTAAAACCAGTTGGGTACAAATGGGTATTCGTGAGAAAACGAAATGAGAAAAATGAGGTTACTAGATATAAGGCAAGATTAGTAGCCCAAGGCTTTCGCAAATGCCAGGGATTGATTATGATGAGACATATTCTCCAGTAGTCGATGCAACTACACTAAGATTTCTGGTAAGTTTATCAGTTTCGAAAGGATTGCAAATGAGATTGATGGATGTAGTGACCGCATATTTGTATGGCTCACTTGACACAGATATTTATATGAAAGTTCCTGAAGGACTAAAACTACCAGAAAATTGCATGCCCAAAGAGATGTTCTCAATAAAATTGAGAAAATCACTCTATGGGTTAAAACAATCTGGAAGAATGTGGTATAATCGTCTTAGTGAATACCTATTGAAAGAAGGATTCAAAAATAATCAAATCAGTCCCTGTGTTTTCATTAAGCGATCTAAATCAGGATTCGCGATCATTGCTGTATATGTCGATGATTTGAACATTATCGGAACTCCTAGAGAACTTGAAGCGACTGCAAAATACTTGATGAAAGAATTTGAGATGAAAGATCTCGGGAAGACAAAATTTTGCCTTGGCCTGCAAATGGAACATCTAAGAAATGGGATTTTTGTCCATCAATCAAACTATACAGAAAAAATCCTGAAACGTTTTTTCATGGACAAAGCCCACCCAATAAGTTCTCCAATGGTAGTGCGTTCCCTGAATGAGAAAGATGATCCATTCAGACCACGAGAAGAGAACGAGGAGATTCTTGGTCCTGAAGTACCATATCTAAGTGCAATTGGTGCTTTAATGTACTTGGCTAACAATACTCGACCTGACATAGCTTTTTCAGTAAACTTGTTAGCTAGATACAGCAATGCACCAACCAAGAGACATTGGAATGGAGTCAGACACTTATTACGTTATCTTCGAGGAACACAAGATCTCGGATTATTCTATCAGTCAAGACCCAATGCGTCACTCATTGGATATGCAGATGCTGGCTACCTCTCAGACCCACAAAAGGCTAAGTCTCAATCCGGATATGTATTCACTTATGGAGGTACTGCAATATCTTGGAAATCTACAAGCAGACTTTGACGGCCACATCATCAAATCATGCGGAATTAATTGCTCTTTATGAAGCTGGAAGGGAATGTGTATGGCTAAGGTCAATGATCAAGAATATCCAAGAAGAATGCGGGATGGAAACAATAACAACAAATCCAACTATCATCTACGAAGACAATACTGCATGCATCACCCAAGTAAGCGAAGGGTACATCAAAGGAGACAGAACTAAACATTTATCACCAAAGCTCTTCTTCACTCATGACCTCCAAAAGGAAGGGACGATCAACATTCGACAAATCCAATCATGTGAGAATCTTGCAGATTTATTCACCAAATCCCTTCCGGCGAAGAAATTTGAAGAATTAGTCCGAAAAATTGGAATGCGTCATCTTCTGATTATGCTAATTCAGGGGAGTATTATATGCGCTGCACTCTTTTTCCCTTCGATCAGGTTTTTATCCCACCGGGTTTTTCCTGACAAGGTTTTTAATGAGGCAGTTAATTTTATGCATATAAGGATATATTATAGTTATACTCCTTTCCTTAGTTATGGATTTTCCTAACAGCATTCTAAATAGGACAACATCTGTTATGAGTTATCAGTGGACATTCAAGGGGGAGTGTTGTGAAAACAGTGGAATGACCAATTCCACTGTTGAACACAGTGAAGTCCACTGCCATGCATTCAATGCATGGTAAGTTTTTCTTGCCGTTATTGTTGATTTATGCAAATACACAGTAAGATTTGTGCCTATAAATACTACCATTTGTGAATACACCGAACATCAATGCAATACAATACTCTCTGATATATTTGCATAACTTCTCTCTCTATTTCTCACAACACTAGTGAGTTATACATAAATTTTGACAAAAACCAAAAGAGAAATAGAGTATATGTAATAATTTTACAGAAAAGGAACAATCATACATAAATTACCTGTCATTGTAATAATTTTTTTTTTGTCCATAGAAATTATATAAATGAGTGCATAGATACTGACTATAACATGTACATGATCAATGTGTGTTAGTGCATGCAAGAGTGTATTATAAAGAGTGTGAAAATGTGATTAAAATATGTTGATAGATTATGTATACGTAAAGTGCTATGTGATATGTAAATAACAAATAATCAAATTGTGTGTAGAAATGCATTGGAACTATCATAGCTTGCATCAAACTTCGAATAGGAAACGTAAACTTTAATGCCCACTTGGTTGCTAGATGACAAAGTTTCAAGTTAGCATGGGAAAAGTTGCTGACAAACATTAACATGGGACAAGTCATCAAATTGATGTGTCATCACATTGGCCTTGGAACTAGTAGTTTTGCAATTTATAGAAAATCCGAAGGTAGATGCTACTTATTAGCTGTTTCATTTCGGTGCAAAGAAAATCTAGCTACTTCTTTCATCATTTTCTTTCAATGCTTTCTCCCCCTTTTTTTTTTCAGAGTTAAAAAAAAAAAAATACAAGACATAAATAACAAGAAAAAGGTAGCAGGTAGCTCCACCATTATAGCTATTTTCCGGCCAAAAATTCATTTTCTTTGAGTGTAAGCCGTCCATCCAGGCGGCGGAGTCCGTCCATTTAGGCGGCAAGTGCAACATAATAGCCTGTCCATATAGGCGGCTTTAAATGTAAGGTCTTTGCTCTCCATGAAGGTGGCACGACTTGCTTGGCGGCGGCCGAGTCGATACCGCCAGTTAATTACTTTGTCGTCACTTGTTGTTGATGGAAGGACCCTCATCGTCCCTACTCCTTTTATTATTATTATTAGAAGTTTGTCGGATTTCAGTTGGTGGTTCCGAATGAGGGTTATCATTGAGGTTATGGACGGTGGTTTGTCGGCGTTCACCGACATGGCTATTAACGTGAGTATTATGGCGTTGGGGTGTACTACTAACTCCTCGTGCCGGATTTGTGGTACAAGGTACACTATTACGTTCTATGATAAATTATATACTGCAAAGAGATACATTATTTAGAATAGTAATGATCCCATTACACTGGTGTTTCATTTTTTTTTTTGAAAAAAAAAATTAGTCGCAATTGAGAAGAACTACCTTTTGATAGTAGAGCAAATTGGTGCTGATAACGTGTTGTATTATAGAGAGATTTTAAGCAAGATTGGAGAGTATGCTCTTGTTGTTGTGTACTTCATTTTCTCTCGCGAAGTGCGATATATATAATTCCGGGTGAATCATTCACCCGGTGATACATCATTTCACTGCATAATTGCAGTGAAGTGTCTAATCATGGACGGCGCCGTTTTATCCGTTCACTGTTTACATAAAATATTACAACATAATCATGATATTAATATTTATAATAGTAATAGTAGTAATAATAATAATGATAATAATAACTATCATTATTTTATTATTGAAGAATTAAATAACTTAACAGAATAGAACTGATTGCAACTAAACTGAACTGATTGCAATCGAACTGAATTGAAAATATGCCGGGGAAAAGACCCTTAGTCAAAGTTCTAGTACACGGTCGTTCTGTCCATAAACTGAAAACCTCTCATTGCAACTATTTTCGCTAAACCTGTTTTCGTAGTTGGAAGTTGGAATATAAAGGGGAACCAAAAACTCTTGTTTGTGAAATTGTG
Organism: Beta vulgaris subsp. vulgaris; assembly: GCF_026745355.1. Classification (NCBI taxonomy): domain Eukaryota; kingdom Viridiplantae; phylum Streptophyta; class Magnoliopsida; order Caryophyllales; family Amaranthaceae; genus Beta; species Beta vulgaris. The sequence goes on along the minus strand of NC_079208.1, from coordinate 48,080,993 downwards.
TTCCATAACTCTTACTGAATAGGAGTACTGAGGAAGAAGAAGAAGAAGAAGAAGAAGAAGAAGAAGAAGAAGTAGAAGAGGAAGAATGGGTAAAAAGCAGAAAAAGCCAGGAAAAGGCAAGGAGAAAACTGAGAAGAAAACTGCTAAAGCTGAGGTCAAAAAAGCTCGCCGTGAGACTAAGAAGCTCTCTCCCGAAGATGACATTGACGCCATTTTGGTTCTTTCTCTCTCTTGCAAAAACCCTCTTTTCATTATGTATACTGTAACTTTTACCAATTGGGTACTTTGTATTATAATTTATAACTTATACTGTAGTATTTATGGTGTTCAAATTTCAAAGTTGGGTTTTTGGGTGGTTTAATGATAAAGGCCCTTATTCATCCTTGTAGGTTGAAGTAATAATTTTTTGAATTGGGTTTATGCTGAATTGGTGGAATTTTTAGTTTGCAGTTGTGTAACAAAGGATTTTTGATACTTTTAGAGAAGGGAACTTTTGCATTTTCTGTCTATTTGTAGCTGAACTTTTGGAAATTGTGTACTTATGCAGTTAAGTATCCAGAAAGAGGAGGCTAAGAAGAAGGAAGTTCATGTCGAGGAAAATGTGCCTGCCCCATCTCCCCGGTCCAACGGCTCGGTATTTTTCTTGCATATAATTTTTTTTGGCTGTCTTTGATATGTTGTTAGACTATTGATTGGATGTATGTTTGATGGTTATGTAGTTGAATATAAATCCATTGAAAGAGACGGAGTTGATCCTTTACGGTGGTGAATTCTACAATGGAAATAAGGTTATGATATGTGGAATTGTTTAGAAAATCAATGTAGTGCTGTATCTGGCTTTTTTGTGTGATGTTTTGGATTACTTCTGTGATGAGTGCAGACATTTGTCTATGGTGATCTTTATCGTTTTGATGTCGAAAAGCAAGATTGGAAATTGGTATCGAGCCCTAACAGCCCTCCACCTCGTAGTTCACATCAAGCCATTGCTTGGAAGAATTACCTCTATATTTTTGGTACAAACACATATTGACTCAAGGAGTTTTGACAATTCTTTGCTCTTTCTGAATTATTTTCCACCTTGCAACACTTTCTCAATTGCTTCCACTGATTATTGGAACAGGTGGTGAGTTCACATCTCCGAATCAGGAGCGATTTCATCACTACAAGGTGAGAACTGCTTTATCTGCTTATTGTCGTGAAGTCATATTTTAATCTCTTCCCTGCTTTTTGTCGTCACTGTTCTAAATCATTGCTAATGGAGGGAATCCTGTTTCTGCAAAACAGGACTTTTGGGTATTAGACCTTAAAACAAATCAATGGGAGCAATTGAATTACAAGGGAGCTCCAAGTCCGCGGTCTGGCCATCGGATGGTAAACTTAACATAGATTGAACTCTTCAGTATTAGCTAGTGCAAGATCTCTTCCATGCAGTTGGTGTCATAGTTTTTTTTCAGTTAATGAGACAGACATTGTTGCGGTGTGGTTGCCTTTTGCATTCAGTTTCTGACTCTACCTTTTGAGAGGTTTTATCAGACTTTAGGATAGAGTATCTATCAATGGTAGACCAATAAGGATTTGTATAAAGTAGCTTCTTGATCCTGATGAAGATATCAAATGACTGGTTGAGCATAGCGGTCTCCTATACTAATCTTGTCAAATATGTGGCGGATTTGAGGCATTTGGGTCAATGTGAAAGAGTATTCCTCTGGTTTTATTAGTGGCTAATCATGCTCTGGAACTTCATTTACCTCTGCTGCAAAATTTGTGTCTTACTTTTGCGATATTTATCTCCTAATTTTTGTAAATTCTAAGATATTGCTTTCCAGTTTATGGATTTGTTATGTGTTTATATTTCTTACCACTCTTCACTTTGATCAATGTTCCCGCTCTAGATTAGACATAAACACATAAATTATAAAATTGAGATAATGAGGTATTAGTCCATACTCAATAACTTTTAGCTGGTCTGCCAATTTTTTTTCCTTCTTATTGTAGTATTTCTTTTATATCCTTGAATGTTGATCTTATCCCCAGACCTCCCTAGACAATGCCAATATTAGGATCCACTCTGTGTTCTTGTTTATTTTCTGTAACTCAACCTCTTTTCTTAATTTTTGCAGTGTATGAAGGGATAGATGTATCAATAACTTTCCTTTTTTTTGTGAAAAGTTGCATCTACAATTATCTGCTTTACTCTTTTAAGTTACTTTGAGTGTTGCAGATCTGTCTATCATCCGTCTTATAAGAAATGTCTTGCAGGTTCTGTACAAGCATAAGATTATAGTGTTTGGTGGATTTTATGACACTCTTAGAGAAGTAAGGTTGTGTTTCAATCTTTTGTCATAAGCTATTTTTTTCCTTAATTATTATTTATTTTATTTTCTATGTTTGTTAATCTTGATGAAGTATGAAATTATGTTGAAGCCGTATCAAGAAACACTATATTTGCCAGTTTTGGACAATGAATGAAGGCCTACCAATAGTATGATTCATGAATATTCTCAAGCTGTATCACACTTCGAATTATTTCATGTGAATGCATTGAACTGAACCAAACTACAGGTAGAATTCCTTATGATTGGACGTTATCATTAATCTAATTCTCCCAACAAGGCTCCTGATCAGGCCAATGATCAGGCCAAGTTAAGGGGTGTCCTATGTACACGACTTATCCCTGCAACTATAAACATGGTAATTAATTAGATTCTTGATTGAAATATCATCGACTAATTTGCTACTTCAAATTCACCTGCAGGCTGCAGCAAAGAATAGTTCGTGTGACATTTAGTTTAGATTTAGTTTGGGTAGTTCCAGTTAGGGTGTAGACTGTAGTTCAGACTTCCCTTTATAATATTCCCTATACTTGCTTTCCTTTTTAAGCTACCAGTGATGTAACTGATTAGGAGATTAGAGAGGATTAGAAGAGATGACTGTAGCTTGGGGCTGGGAGAAGCAAATAGATCACCTTACGAGTTGGGAGTTTATCTAGTCAGCCTAAGGAGGCGGGACGCTTGGGTATTGGTAGGATGGTGTCTAACAAAATCTCTTTAGTGGAAATGCTGTGAAATTTCTCAGTTCCCAGTCTTCCCACAAGGACTTGGTTTCTGCCGTTGGTGTGAGTATGAACAAATATGGTTTCGAGAGGAATAGCTAGGATGTAGTAGACATTGGAAGTTTTTTTCCAGAGGTATCTGTGTATCTTTTCTTTTTCCCCTCTTGGGTAGGTTCAAGGTTGTGAAGGGATTCTTGTTGTCTTTTGGGAGGATCTTGACAAGGCAGTAACTTTTTAGTATCCTATTCTCTACGCCTCCATGGATTGTCCCATGCTCTTACGTCCTCTTTGGTGTGTGGCTTGATCCCTTTTATAATATCTGCAATCTACTTCAGGAGCAGAGCTTTATTATTGCGAGTTGGGGGAACTCACTAACTTGCTGAAAATTCTTGAAGCTCTTTCTTTGTGAGATTTCCAGAACAAAAGAATGTAGTTGGCTGACACTTTGGGTGCCTTTTCTTCTTGTTTTTTCCAACCACCTTACTATATAGTATTATAGTCCTACCTTGCCCCTTTTTTCTCTCTTCACAGAAGGCTTGTTTTGGAGTGGGTGAAGTCTTTCGTGTGGGTGCTAGTCTGGAGAAGCTCGATACTTATGAAAATCTAAAGACAGAGGCCATTTAAGATTGTCTCCTCAGATGTGTACTTTGTTTTTTGCTCCTGCCGGGTCATAATTCTTTTGTTTATTTTCAGTTAGTTGGTGGCGTATCTGGGGCTTTTTGATGTTGTTTTTTAGTTAGGCTATGTTAAATCACCTAATTCTTACTTATCTAATGTGATATGAACTTACCTTTTCTGATTACTTCTGGTCTGTACTTGTTCAAACTTGTCTAATTTTGATATGAACTTAACTTTTATAATCTGATTTGATCTGATTTAAAATAAGCAATAAGGTCGTGAAATAAGGTGAACTAAGTATAGCCTTAGTCTACTCCATGTTTCGTTTTGGTTGCGGATCAAATCTCGTCCAGTAGAGCTTTGGATAACAGAAGGCTTTTTTTTGTTCTTTTTCCTATTGTTTCGTGTTTTATTTGTCTTGAGAGGAATCATAGGATCTTTTGGGTGAGTATGTATCCTCTAGTTTCCCTATAGTGTTGGGTGATGTATTTAGCTTCTCCTTGGGCTCATGCCCATGAGGCTTTCTCTTGAGTGTCTGTTTTAGATATAACCCTGGATTGCATTTTTTCCCTGTAGCCTGAAGTTGAAAGATTTTGATCTCCTTTCCTTGTATCTCATCTTTCTGTGTTTTTCTACTTATCTACCAAATTACTGTGATAAAAGCATTAACAGTTTCCCCAAGTTCTTTTTACAAAAAAATTTCACCATTTTCTTTGAATAACAATTTCTGATCCTTACAGTTGAACATTGGAAAGCTTAATTTATCTAAATGCAGTTCAATAGTACTGTAGAGATTGATAACTGTAGATAAATTGTAATAGTTGAGACTTCCCTACTCGTTGTTTAAGGCCTACAATTGAGTATCAAATAATCTCAGTATCAGTTGTTTTGTGTAAACGTCTTGCAAGAACAGCACATATTTATCTCGACAAGTTCCTTTGATGATAATTGATAATGTTTTCAGGTACCTTAATGATTTGCATGTATTTGATCTGGATCAATTCAAGGTGCACATCAATCAGCTCATTTGTTATGGTATTTTGCTATCATTGCCTGCCTTCCAAAAAGTCATATGCTGTTTTTTAACTGCAGTGGCAAGAAATAAAGCCTCGGCCTGGGTGCATGTGGCCCAGTCCAAGGAGCGGTTTCCAGCTTGCTGTTTATCAAGATGAGGTTAGATATTGACTACTTTTATGTCAGGTTTATGTTCACTTGCTCTGTCATTTGCTGTTACTGATGCAGTTCCATTTCTCCTTATTATGATGCTGTTGCATTGTGTCCAAGGTGCAATAATGGGTGTTTGTGTGGCAAGTATTTATGTTTATTTATTTTGGATTTAATTTATCTTGCTTGTAGATCAGTGCTTGATTATATAATGTCCTAAATTCTGTCATCTTCTTTGGCTATATTATCTACATAGTGAGAATAGCCTTTCCCTGTTACATTTTATTGGACGCAAGTGCTTAAAAACTTCTTTTGCGCATTAGCTTTGGGGTTTTATGTGAATTTTGGTCAGCACGGGAAGAAAGTAGCATGGATCTTTCATGTGGATACTTCGATGAAAAGTGCCTTTTTGCATTTTTGTGCTTCACCCATGCCACTTTACAAGGCTTCGCCTGCCAGTAAAAGTGTTTGACCCTAGCGCCTTGGGATTTAGTGTCTAGGTGATCCTTAACCGCGTTCTTTTATACCCAGGGGTAAACAACCACAACACTCAGCAGAAGAATTTGCAAAACAACGATCTTTGATTCGTATTACTAGATGACAAAAACAATGGGATGCACACACAATGTATCCGAGTCCAAACGTCTTAGTGTAGAAGTCCTAAAGTTTGAGTAGATTGACTGTGCTGCCTGAATGGCTTTCTTTTGTTTTTTCTTTTTTAATAAATGCTGTTCACTTGATATAACTTTTCAAGGTCTAATATCTTCTGAAATCCTGCATAGTTATTTTTCATAACTTTATTGCTACGAACACTGCAGATATTTTTGTATGGAGGTTATTTCAAAGAAGTTTCATCGGATAAAAACAACTCCGAGAAGGGAGTAGTCCACTCTGATATATGGTCGTTGGACCCGAGAACTTGGGAATGGAACAAGGTTTGTTTACATCTGATAATTTGTGAATGTTTTGAGTATTTTCCCGTTTGTCAACTTATGAATATGTACAATATTTTTGGCTTTTTTTTTGTTTACGTGTTATATATTGTTGTTGTACTTGTCATATCTGAGAAGTGTTTGGTCGCAGCCTCACAGACACAACAATCTCTTTGACACACTCCCTCTCCATATATATATTTGGGGGGGGGGGGTAGTGGTGGTGCGAGGGGGTCTTCCTGTCTGTATCAACTTCTGTTGAGTGTTAATCAGCACTCAATGTATCCGAAATATCAAAGGCAGCTGCGTATTTCTATTGTCCAGTGATCAGTCTTAGTCTTAGTTAAAGGTCAAGGTCCAGTTGTTAGCCAACAAAATTGAAACAGTATTCAAAAGTAACTGGTTTCCAGCTATCACTATTGCCTCTAATGTTTATACATAATTAATATAAATAAGAGATTGTTTTCAAAGCAGTAATGAACAGTATGTTTTGAAATATGTTGCTGGGAAATTTTTTGTCTTGGAATCATTTCAAGCCTTTTCATCTCCATATATGCATGTATTGTCAAACTTCTAATCTCTGTATGAATTTACTTGAATGGTTCCTTTGACAATTTGGTGGTGCCTTGGAAATAATGAAACCGACGATTTCTTGAGGCTAGAGCCTAGAGCTTGCTTGTAAGTTGTATCAAGGTGTAAATTTCCTTCTTTTAGGCTTTATATGTTTCAGGTCACACTTGATTTTTCTTGCATACGTAGTGTCTAGTTTATCATGATAGCTTAAGGGCATTGCATTTTTGGCTCTATCCAATAAGATATACATATGTTGTTTGTGGACCATCTTGTTTTGGTAGATGAGGCTAGAGTTTGAGATGATGGAGACAAAGGTTAGAATCATTAATGTTTAGGCTAAGTAGGTTTAAAACTAGTAAATGGAGAGTCAATTTAGTACTCAGAGGGAGCCAATTGAGGAGGTAGTGACATTAGATGGCAAGGACTTACCCCAAGTTAGTGCTTTAGTACCTTGGTCAATTATTTAGAGGAATAGAGACATTGATCAAGATGTGACTGAGAGAATTACGTCTGGGTGGCTTGAATTCAAATGGAGAGCAGCAATTGGGTTATTTTGCAATTGTAGAGTACCTTCAAAGTTAAGGGAAGATTCTATAGGTTGGCAGTTAGACAAGTGCTATCATATGGGTGAAAATGTTGGCATTTAGAAAGAATTATATTAAGAAGATGCATGTAGAAGAGATGCGTATACTGAGATGAATTTTTGGTCTCAGTTTTGAGGATACAATTTGTAATTAGGAAATTAGTATAGGAAGTTGCAGGAGGATAAGATAGCAGAAAACCGGCTAAGTTGATTTGGGCGTTTGCGACATCAACCACAAGATGCATTGGTCATAGAAGTAGACAGTTGGGATTATGAGGATCTTAGAACAAGTTGCAGGAGGCCTAAGATGACTAGGTTTGAAGGAGTAATTATGTATGTGAATACACTGGGAGTGCAAGAGCATATAGCACTAGATAGAATTGAATGAAGGAAGATGATATTTGTGGACAGTCACCGGAGATATACTGTTGGTGCATACAGCTGACCCCATCTTTTGGAATAAAGGCTTTTATATTAATGTTGTTGTGCTAGCTCTGCACATGTTGACACCTTGAGCGTCTTCTTAACATATTCATGAATAAATCATGATTGTTAAAAAAAAAAAATGGCGCCGGCAGCCCAGAAGTTCGAGGTGAGCTTAAGGATTATTCTGAATGCAGTGGATATATATTGCTCCAACAACAAAAGAGATAAAGAAGAAAAAATCATTTTTTTCGGCAAGACCTGCTTTTTTGGATATATTAATTGTATAATTGTGTTTCCTGTAGCTGTTTATTGTTTCAGCCAGATTCTCGATTTTGTGTCATCTATAGAATTGTGTATCTTTGTCTCCTCTGATCAGGTAAAGAAAAGTGGGATGCCTCCAGGACCTCGTGCTGGATTTTCTATGTGTGTGCACAAGAAAAGAGCTGTACTTTTCGGAGGAGTGGTTGATATGGAAGCTGGTGGTCAGTTTATTGAGAACTTTGCTTTAGGATTTTTTTAGTTTGCTCTTTTCTCACTTGCTTGAGTATTGCAAGTAATTGTGTGAAGTTAAAGTGGTAATAGTTTAAAGAGTCGCTCTAAGTTCAGCCTAACTTTATCTGCATCCTAAAAGGTTAACTCAAGAAAAACCTTGAATTTTCTGTTTAGAAATGGAATAAATCAAATCTAGAATTTTACTTCACTTTCGATGCATCTTCTAGCTGGATGACATTGTATACTGTGTGTTCTGACTTCTGATGTAATGTAATGGACCATATCACTCTTTATTGAGCGATACATCTATGACTTATATTTGTATTATTTGGTTTTTATGGGAAAATATAATTTTATTACCTGCCAAAGAAATTAATACAGTCAAAACTCAAAACCCCCTAAAACACCCTAGTGCACACTGCATCAGTATATTCTCCTCCCCATCTTTTTGAATGAAAGACTATGTATTATTTTCTTTTTCCTGCATTCATTTTTTTTATAATCTGCTTTTCCTGTTGCATGCAAGTCTAAGTCATAAGGATTTACCTTATAGGAGTTGTTTTCAATCCTTCTTTTTCATGGTGGATGTTTATTGATGATTGGTGATTAACTTCTCTCTTCCATACCGTACTCGCAAAACCTATTACGATTCTAACCCATAGGCCATACCACCCTCGTAGGGTGTAGGGAGGGTAGTTGTGAGATTACTCAATTGTCTCTTTTGAGACTAATAAAACTGTATCGTCTGCCCTAAATTTGCAGAAAAACACTTCTTCGTTTTGTACTCATATTTCCTAACATCATATCAGCCTATGCTTCTATAATTGCAAACTGTAATCAATTCTTGCTGACCTGATTTTTATATTTATACAGGTGATGTCATGATGAGTCTATTTCTAAATGAGCTATATGGTTTCCAATTGGACAATCACCGCTGGTAAATCTCATCATATTGTGGAGATATAGCTACATAAAAGTTACACTTTATACTTTTGGTGCCAATTCATATCTGCAAACTAATATCTCTGGAAGTATATTCTTCCTCCGTTTTATTTAGTTGCAACCAAAGGTTTGCACATATTTTTAGGAGGAGAAAGTCTAGAAGTTAACATAACCTTGTTATTAGAAGGAAAAACAAGTGATGCTATTGTCCCCACTCTTTAAAATTTACACGGACCATAAAGGGGGAGGTAGCTGAAGATTTGAAATTGCCTTCCTTCCCATAGGTTATAAAAAATTTGGCCTCCCACCAAAATTTGAAAAAACTTACATGCTGCTTTTTTACAAAGTTAATCACTTTAAAGAATTAGGCTGCTTCTGCTGTTCCATTCATAACACATTTATACACTTCCAAAACACTAGGAATTCCACTTAGAAATTTCTCTTAGGTTTCTCACTTGGACACAACAATATATGGAATTGATGGATGATGATCCAAGCCTACTCGAAGAATATCTACCGTGCTCGGGTTGACGAAGGGGGGTTAGGATTGAATCAGTAGAATCAAATTGTAAGATCTTTACTACATAATTATAAACCGAAAAATTAATATTAAATCTCGCAATATATAGATATGCTAGTTAGGATGTCACTGTAAGAGTATTTACATTTCTTTGCAGTCTCCATGCTGTTCACATATATGAGCCTAAGTTGGAGATAAACAAAACATCATGGCTGAGTTATATGTGTTCGGCCACTAATAAAAGATAAAGATTTGAGGGTGGGGGGGGGGGGTGGAGAATCTTCAAACAAATGGCAAAAGGGCCAGCCCATGCCAAACCAGTCTATGAGAATCCTTTACCTGCTTTATCCGGAGTGTGTTGGTGGCGTGCTGGCACCTTGTCTTTTGGGGTAATGTTGCCATCCCTAGATCCCTCTGTGACATAAAGTCACAACATCGATTTTACCTCTTGAATTTATGTGAGTGGTATATGTGCATTTCTTACGTCATTATGAATTTGTTGGGATCAGTGCGCTCTCGAATGGAGCATAATGATTGACAAGTCCTAGTTGCTGGAACTAACCTATCTCTTCTTATTATTAGGTACCCGCTGGAGCTCCGGAAGGAAAAGTCCAGCAAAGATAAGGTATCTACTTCTAAGACCTTAAAGTGGATATTGGGATGTGTTTAATTGATCTTGCAGAGGTCCGATAAGTAATTATCCAAGAAAAAAAGCTCGTTTGTTAGGGTAGTGAAAATCTCTTCTGATTTTTCTTGAATACTTTATAAAATAGATGAATTGTTATTGTTATGATATTTCATGGCCTTGACCTGCAATTGTGGCTAGGCTATTTTTCGAGCCTTTTGATTCCGACTTTTTTCTTTTAGTTCTTCACCATTGGATTCTGTCTAAAATAGAATATTCTAAGAGTTGAAGCTGATTGTGTGAGTATATTTGACCATTGAATAAGCTGGTCTGACTTATTGATTGCATTAGCTGATTCGTTAATAGTTGCTTGGTAAAATTAGCTGGTAGCTGTAAGCGATAAGTGGATAGTTGTTTGAAAGTGTTAAAGTATGGTATGTATGTTGATATGTCTTTTAATCTGCTATAAATAACTTTTTCAATAGGTTTCAAGTTTGAGGTTACTGTAGAAGTTCCCGATTGATCCAATAAACTTTTTAGCTTTTCCAATAAGCTTTTACCACACACTCGAAAAGAAAATACCTGCAAGTACGTGGTCAGTTCAGTTTGGTTCGCCCATTTTGTAATACTTGATTAAGATGCTTGATGATTGATGCTTTTTCCTCTAATTTTATCCTTTTGTTGGTGGAATCACTTGGTTTTTCTTTTGGGCTGGTAGAGCCAAGTCTTCTGATATTGCCTCTAATTGTGGCTTCTTCTTATATGGTTTTGCAGTTGAAAAAGATGGCTGATGATAAAAATAGTAAAGTTCTACTTGTAAATGAGGTTAGTTCATTAGATATAGATACTGGTGAAGGAAATAGAGTTGATATAGCTATGGATGACCAAGAAGTAGGAAATGAGATGGAGGACAGCATTGGTGAGATGTCTCTCAATACAGACAATATTGGCAGCAATGGTAGACTGGTCTCAAAAAATGATAGCAGGTCTTGTGAACCTGGCACTAGCAAGGAATCAGTAGATATTGCTTTACCAGAGGTGTGCAGTACAGAATGCTTGGCTATTGCACTTTATGGGTTTTGCTTTTGTTCTGTGTTTTAATGTGATACACATGTTCAGACTATCAAGCCTTGTGGACGCATCAATGCGTGCATGACTGTTGGAAGAGATACTTTATACTTGTATGGGGGCATGATGGAGGTCAAAGATCGTGAAATTACACTAGATGATCTGTACACACTTAATCTCAGCAAACTGGATGAATGGAAGTGCATACTACCAGTAAGTTTTATCCTTCCTTTCTTATATCTTTTAGATTAGTAAATCATTTTATGGACACTGTTTGTCAACTATAAGCTGGCGTAGCAGGCATACCATCTTCTTCTGCTTGTGTGCTTTGAGGGTCAATGCTTCTTTTAGTGCGGAATTTTATGAAATATCCCCCTCCATCTTTTCCCCTTCTTATGATGGTTTATGAACGATTCTTTTAGTTGATAACTTCATTTCATGAGATATAGGACGTATGTAATGCAGTCAGCGCTCTAGAAATGTTACTCTCTTTGAAAATGTGTGCATTCTATTGAATATGATATTGATCTCAACTCCCTTCATTCAATTGAATGTATCAGGCTTCTGAATCTGAATGGATTGAAGCTTCAGAGGATGAGGATGAGGATGACGATGAGGATGAAGATGAGGAAGGTGATGATAGTGAAGACGATGAAAGCAGCAGTGAAGAGACCGATGATGATGTAGAAATGGAGGTACTTCCCTATTCTTGATTATTGATTGAACATAATCCTTATTTTCTGACTCCCTCGTTTCTGCTTTCTTATTTGTGTTTGCAATTCTTGCATTGAGCTGCTTATTTGCCCCATCTCTTTGTCTCCTCTGTGGAGGAAGTGAGGTTCAGTCCTTGTTTTCTTATGGCTGCCTATGCATGCATAAAGCTTCGATATATGAAAGTCTCTTTTTCTGCAGGAAAAGAACATGTGTTTAGGTCACATTATGTTTTGGTCTTGTTAGATCTGATCTGGATTGGCTGCTGAGCTGAATTATATACAAGATAGGTTGTTAGATATTGATATCTGTAATGCTTCTGTATTTGGGTGAAATAGAAATTTCTGATCCACCACAATAAGTATAAAGTTTTGACCTCCTTACAATTTTTTAGTTACTATTTCTTTTAGTGGTGTCTGAATTAGCTTGAAATAAGTATGTCTTTTCTACTTTCATGAAGCTTGGTTCTAGTTTCCTTGGAACATACAGAAGTTCATGTACCAGAGTCCACCACTGGAAAATAATTAGGGTGGCATAAGTAGTGTCAGGCTTTTATCCATTTTGAAGTGTGTCTGAAAAAGGGTAAAATTTCAATTACAATGACTATCAAAAGTCTCACTAGGCTCTCTTTGTTTGCCATAAGTACAAGGTCAGTTAGGTTCCCTTCGAAGCAAGTATCTAAACAGAAAACAGCTTCTTTGCAATTCTAAGGCAGTAAGGCATGGCTTGGGTTGCAATTGTGCAGCTTAGGCTGTGTACACACCTCTGGTACAAAATAACTATACTTTCCGTACTCTGTCTTGTTTCCGGTGCAACTCTCATGAACTAGTACTATTCTGATGTCGGATGTGTTGCCTAATATAGGAGCCTTGTTAGAGGTATTGGGGGTGATGGTACTGTATGGTATTGATGAGTAGCAAACAAGTACACTGAGAATGTTTGATTTTTTCTTAATGATTATATTTGTTCTTTGTGAAGGCTGTGAGTGCTGATGGAAAAGCGCGTCAAGTAGGAGATGCTGTTGCTTTAATAAAAGGGGAAGGAAAGAATCTCCGGAGGAAGGAAAAACGAGCAAGAATAGAGCAAATCAGAGCTAGTCTTGGCCTTTCAGATACAATGAGGACACCTGCGGTACTTGCAGCTCTTTTCACCCTTTAGTAACTAGTGATTAACCTGTGTCATGTTGCTTTCAATCACAAAGATATGCAATGCTCACCTACGCAACAGTCCTGAAAATTTGTCAGACCTTGAATCTATAAGCTATACTGCTGTCATATATATTGTTTGGTGGGGTGTGCTTTCGTGCACTCATGGATCTTTTAATGTCTTGTGAAGCCTGGTGAATCTTTGAAGGACTTCTATAAGCGAACCAATATGTACTGGCAAATGGCAGCATATGAGCACACTCAACACACTGGCAAAGTGAGTTACTTTCTTTTTCTCATTATGCTTTTGCCTTTTCCCCAAGCTGTAATTGCTCTCTCAGTTTGTGGTTCATCATTGTCTTCTAACAGAGTCTATAGGTGCTAGCTTTTCCTTGCCTTTTCGCTTGAATAAAAGTCAAACTACTTAATGCTCTGTTTGATATGGGTTAATGAAAAGCGAAATGGTATTGATAGGGTTTATAGTCTCAGAATTGTTTGACCATGGATATATCGCAGAATGATTGGTAATCATGTGAGATGAAATAAAACAGCATAGTTACCTTTACATTCCAAAAGTAGTTAAAGTATTCACACATTAAGAAGTTAATAGTTGTTATGTTGGTATCTACAACTGACAAGCAACATTACTTTGGGTATTAAAACTGAATAATTATAGGGATTTTTTTTTGGATATGATAGGGCTTTGATTTTAATTGACATATAGTGTGGGAACAAAAAATGTTTACTAAGTGGACAGATAATGTGGGAGCGAGTAACTAACAGGGATCTGTAATGTCTTGGACACTGAGATGCTTCATGTGAGAATCCGCTCCAAAATTACATATATTATTCTTATTAGACCAAGTACAGTAGTATATAAACTAAGTGAAGCAGTTAATGCTATTCTCTCCATTTAGTAAAAGAAGACACCCAACGACTTATGGTTTTCAAGGTTGAACTTTTGATCTCTGATTGTTAGTTTCTCTGAAATATATAGTGATAAATAATAAATTTCAATACATCTATTTTGAAGTATATTTTGTGCTAAATGTACTTTTTACTTTTTTTAGAAATTATGTATATATACTTCAGACAGTTTTACTGTCAAAGTTTGTGGGTGCCTTATATATATATATATTTTTTAAAACGAACCCAGGAACTAATTTAAAATATCAGAAATAGCCAAAGCAATAACATCTGTAGGAACATCATCAACCCAACTATGCTTGCCAAAAGTATGCTAAACTATTAGCGATTTTGTTAACAGTTCTCTTAAAAAAACACCAGACAACAGACACAAAAACGTATTTCATAACGTCGTTTTTATAAATATTAAAAACAAAGGGTCCCATAGAGAATACTTAAAAAGTATAAGGGTACAACAGAGAGAAACAAAAAAGTGAGGGTACAATGTAGAATTTTATATAACATAAGGGCACACCATAGGAAAACCCAAACATTTATCACCAAAGCTCTTCTTCACACATGACCTCCAAAGTGAAGGAAAGATAAACTTCCAAAAGATCCAATCATGTGAGAATCTTGTAGATTTATTTACCAAATCCCTTACGGCGAACAAATTTGAAGAGTTTGTTCGAAAAATTGGAATGCGTCATCTTCGTGATATATGCAAAATTCAGGAGAGTAATATATGCGCTGCACTCTTTTTCCATTCGATTAGGTTTTTATTCCACTGGGGTTCTTCTAACAAGGTTTTTAGTGAGGCAGTTTATTATAACATATATGATTACACAAAAGGTATTACTTTTTTCCCCTTATTTAGGTTTTTATCCCACTAGGTTTTACGTGATAAGATTTTTAACGAGGCAACTGATACCTCCTCTCTTTTTCGACATGATGAGCATTCAAGGGGGAGTGTTAAGAGGCAAAAGATGAATGCCACACATGTGGAATTCATGTATATGCATTTATTGTTTGTGGAAAATTTACCACACTTATGTATAGTTTAGTAGGTTAAATAGTATAAAACTTGTATTATAAATACCTCATATACTCAATGAACCATCATACTACTGTAGATGGCCAACAGTGCGGGCCAATCCCGCCTCTTGGGCTGATCTCGCAAAAAGCCCGGTCCAGCCCAGCTCGAACTCTGAAATTGGTGGGTGGATCGTGGGCCAGATCTTTTGAGCCCAGTTCACAAAAGTCCGCTACTAAAATTGCCCAAGCCGGTACACGAAAGCGGTCCAACCTAGCCCATGAACCGGACTAATCCAACCCAAGTAATTATTCAACCAAACTGTGTATATTTTAATCAAATTGCATATATTATAATTCAATCAAATTCAAAAATAATGAAATCATTCATTAATATTAATAATTGTATATATTTTAATTAATTTTAATTAATTCAATCAAATATCAGAATTAAGAAACTAATTATTTAATTATATATATAACTACTATTTTATCTCACTTTTGTAATCGTATAGTTGAGGCTTTGCTTAAGAAATACCATGTCACTCATAAGATTTCAACTGCTTATCATCCCCAAACTAATGGACAAGCTGAAGTTTCTAATAGGGAAAGTAAGGGGTCGAACCCACAGAGACTGCGTTATTATCTTAAACTAATTATTTAATTATATATATAACTACTATTTTATAAATTGGGGGGTTTCAAATATCAGAATTATACTAAAACTATTAAACTAACATTAAAAATACAAATTGCAGGAAATAAATTCGGTTTTAAAATATGATAAAGAAGCTAATAGGAGACATGTAATTTTCTATAGATATAGGGTATAATCATTGATTCATTCGACTAGCCTAGGATAGATTGGTCAACTATATAACCCATTGAAAGCAAGTAGATTACTAGTTTTATCTTTCGTACTCGTTACTCGTAAATCCCGTGAAATAAAGCACGCAAATTTAATCCTAATCAAGCTAAATTAATCCAACCATGAAAGCATGTATCAAATTATCAAACTTGACAGCGTTAGAAACACCAAACAACTGAACCCAAATTAACCTGTAAGCTGCAATTAATAGAATTCAGTTATTACACAAGATTCTAGCAATTATAATTAGACCAGAAAGCTGCAACCTAATTAAAACTACAATTAATCTAGCAATGGAAACATGAAATAATTTAGGTGATCAAACTAAATCAATAAACATGAATCAAAAGCCAAATGATAAACCTTGTATAAATACCCAAAAGAAACTAATCGTTCAATCTCATAAACCCATATATCAAATAGTCAATTACATGTTCCTACTAATGTAAACTACTCTAAATTAGAAATGAAAATAAAGAAAAGAGAGAAAAGAGAGTAGAAAAAACTCATTAGAGACGATATTTCGGACTGAAATTTCGCCGCCATAACTCTTGGTTCGTCCTCCTTCTTACTGCGTCCTCCCCCTCTTTCTTTTTTGGGTTTGTTTTTAAGTCCAAAACTCCTCCAGCTTTCCTCCTGGATGCTGCGTCCCTAATAGGGTATATGAAACCCTCCTTTTTTTTTTTTTTTTCCCCTCTTGACTTTTCTTTTCTTTCTTTGTGAAATACTTGGGCCTTCAGCCCTTTCTTGGCTCTTGTTTGCTGTTGGTGTATACATGTTGTGGTTAGAAGCAAGTGGGCCTATCCCATTTATTTTTCAACTTATCAATACACTTAAGATATACGGGCTGCATGTGTGCAACATAATTTCGACCCAGTAAACAGCTGAATTAGCTCTTGCTTTCTTCTAAGAAGTTGTAAGTCTCGATCTCAGCTTTCCGTAGCCACTTGAATCGTCTCGTTTCGATTCCGTATGAGTGAGATATGACCAAAATACTATATCAGCCCTGCAATATTAGTAATACTCGAATTTAGTGCAATTTCCGAACTCTATTCAGATAGGTTATTACTAAATAATTAATATAGACACAAATTCATCTTTTAAACACTAAAAATAATTACCAAGTGATTAAACCGAAATATTCCAAAAGTATATTATTTAACTCATATAACTCACCAGACGACACTAAAAGTATTATATTAGAGGGTAAAAAATATGTATAAATAGGCACTTATCAAGGCCCACGAACCGTTTCTAGTACCGTGAAAACCGGTAACAGACCGGTGTGGGCTAAGATTTTTCAACCCGTGGACCAGCCCACCCAAACCGTGAATTTCATGCTCTGGTCCTGGACCGTGAAATCTTGGCCCAGCCCACCATGGCCCACGGACCAGCCCACCCAACCCGCACCAATGGCCATCTATAAATCAGACACAAGTGAAAATTAGATTTCTCTGATAAAGTCCTGGTGCTTCTTTATTTCACAACAATGACAAAATTTCGCCAAGTTATTATTAAGATGGTTTTATAGGAAAAGAAAAATTCCCACTATTTCTCTATCTTATAGAAAATTTTGGCTGTTTTAGTAAATGGGTTTACGGTTAGTGGGTTGACGTTCAATCCATCAGGTTAAGCATGAAGGTTTCGTGTTGAAAATTCTAACCCAAACCTAACCCACTTATTTTCTTGTCGACCCAGTTAATTTAACGGGTCTAGTGTCCTTGACCCAAACCCGCTTATTTTGCGTTAGGTTCATGTCGGGTTATTGTGTCGTGTTAGCTTTTGTTAGCTCCAATGGAGGGAGTTATGTGTACGATTTGGATCATAACTACTGTCTATTCTAATCAAGCAAGTTTATGGCTCAAAATCTTTTGACCTGAATACATTGTTGTACAATGCAAGGGATATACTGTGAAGCCACATCGCCTCTTGATCAACTTCTTCTGATTTTGAGTTGACGCGATTCTTTTGTTTGTCTTCCAGGAGCTCCGGAAAGATGGTTTTGATTTTGCGGAAGCGCGATATAAGGAGCTCAAACCACTTTTGGATGAGGTACACTAGACTTTCCGCTCTCACATATATATAGGAGTTGCCAAAATGTTCATATCCTTAAGATTGTATATCTCCATAAAAATATTTTTGGTTTCTTTCTGTAGCTGGCTGTGTTGGAAGAGGAACAGAAGGCCGAAGAGCAGGAAGTGGCTGAATCAAGTTCTAAGAAAGTAGGCAACAAGAAATCCAGGCATTCATCCTCACAAAGATAATGTTTGGTTTTGCGCATCTTGCAAGAGGGTGTGTTTTCCTAGCCCCAGTTGTGAGTTGTCCATGAACAAAATTTTGACTCGTCGTTACTTTTACCCAATTTTCCCATGTACCATTCTCCTGAAACCGATCACTGTGCAATATTCAGCACAAAAACCAACTTAATTTTCTCAAGTGTGTCGTTGTCACCGGACCAATGGTTTGCATCATAGGATCCAGAGTGAAGATCTCTCCATACCCATCATATATACATATATAATCATGCACAACTTCAATTTCTTGGTAATTTTATCTTTCTTATATGTGAAACTGCTATTCATTCATCATAATTTGTGTTAAAGTGAACATAACATATGGTCTTAAATTCAATATCTTCATATAGTTTTTCTTAGTGAACTTGTTTTTTAACTGCTCTATTTCTTAGTGCGTTTTGGATTGAATATGGCAAGTAATTGTATCATATGAATTTGTTTTTTTTTCCCTATATTTCTCCATTTCTTAGGAAGTACAGCTAGTTTTTGATGGATTAAGAAAAATAAAACTTCTCACGAGAAATTCTCCATTTCTTAGGTAAGCAAATTCCTACAAACTTCTACTTTTCAGGTGTTTTTATGTCAACCAAACAAACACGTAGTCTTACATGCAGGTATGACCTCGCAATAGCCAGCTCATCTTGGGACTCCCATCGAAACCTAAATTGGTCCATGTTAAGCCACGTAAATGAGTCGGCCCGTGTCTGTGCTGTAAGAATTGAGTGAACCAACCTTTTGTTGTGAGCTTGAAAATGGAGGTTGTGTAGCTTTACACTCCATTATCCATGGGAGAAAGCGAAATGTCATTTTCTGTTATGGTTTGGAAAGTCAGCACTAATTCTGGTTCATACATGAAAGGTAAATTTCATTATATCAAATAATGGCACTATAGATACATGTGGTTGTCATGAGCATATATGTTTTTTCCCCTAAAGTTCAGCATACAGGTGGCTCTGAATCTAGACACATCACATATGACTTGTAAGTTATCTGTTAATGATGTTATCTTTTGAAACCTACAAATTGGGATTAATTTCTCTTGTAACTTTAATTTCGTTGCTAAAAGATGGGTGAAAAAGTTGGTCTCACTTATACAACCATCAGAATTTGTTCAAGTACATGTACATTTTGATTTTTTTCAACCTTTGTTCCCTTAAACATGTAACAAATGGCCCCACTTTTTACAAATTGTAATAACTTTGTGACGAAAGTCTAATTTGAGCATATATACTTCAACTAGAAAGACAGAAACTCTTACTTTTTTGGCCTAATTAATAATAGATCGTTTACTCTCAGCACATGAATATCCTGATGGATTAATTATCCTAAGAATAATCTCATATGAAAGAATAACACGCACTTAATACACTGTTTTGATAACTTAGATTACAAGTAGTGGTTTTGTTTGGTTGTACATAGAAATATTTATCTTAGTAAATTGCAATTCCAAGGTATTCAAGTAGAGTTAAAAGACTGTTTGTTCGTGGGAAATTGAAGTTTCGTAGAAAATTACACTTATATTTATCTTCCGACCAAAAAACTCCAATATCTTTTCACCATGCATTTTATAACAACCAACTAAGCTAAGTTTGTTCTTTTTTAAATATTCCACTATGTTGGGGAGGGCCTGATTCAAAGAACGATAGTAGTGATGGGTAGATATCAGTTGTTAGTAATTTTTTTTTTAATAGTTATCAGTTGTTACTAATTAATTGTCAAATCAAATTATTAGTGTAATATTGTATGCACACTAGATATAAAGAACTTCTATTAGATATTAATCTAGGTTAACACATTTCATTCTCAATACTTGTACATGGTATCACAATCTTAGGTTTGTTAAAAAAATTTCCATGATGCCTTCGACTGCTTCACTTGGTATCTCCTACGCCATGGACGATACTTCCTTTGTGTCGATCACGTGCGAAATTTGGCATGCTCGTCTTGGTCATACTTCATCTAGAGTTTGAGGATCTTTATGTTCAAATAAGTCTATTTCATTCACTTTCAAATTTCATGATGATTGTGTTGGTTGTAAGTTAGGACAAATACATCGATTATCTTTTGAAGCAGTTGAACATTGTTCTCCTTATCCATTATATAAAAATCATAGTGATCTTTGAAAATCTCCTATTTTGTCCAATCAACTTTACCGATATTATGTTGTTTTTGTTGATGATTTCTCGCGATATTTTTGGATTTATCCTTTACGTCGCAAATCAGATGCTCACTTTCAATTTCTTGTGTTTCAAAAGATGGTGGAAAACTTATTTAATTGCAAAATCAAAATTTTCCAAAGTGACGGAGGTACGAAATTTGATAATTCTCCTATTCTTCATCATTTTCGTGACAATGGTAGTATTATTTTTCAAAAGTCATGTCCCCGGCTATACTCAAGCTCAAAATGGTGTTGCGGAACACAAACATCGTCTTGAAATGGCTCGTACTATGCTCATTCACTCTGACTTTCCTGCTGAATTTTGGGTTGATGATTCGTACACTGCCACTTATACTATCAATAGGTTGCCTAGCTTGGTTCTACGGGATGTCTCTCCTTTTGAATTACTATTTCATCGTCATCCTTCATATCATTTTGTGAAAACGTTTGGTTGTGCGTGTTTTCCTTTGCTCATGTGTTCCAAAATAAATCAACAAACTTCAACCTAAATCAAAGCACTATGTTTTTATTGGATATGTTATGAATTATAAAGGTTATCGTTGTCTTGATCCAGTCAACAACAAAGTCTATATCTATCGTCATGTTATTTTTCTTGAACATAAGTTTTCCTGTCGCTCTCTCGTTGGTTCTCAGTCTTCAGTGCTTTATACATCGCCTTCGGTCTTGCATATTGATTGGAGTCCTACTAATGTTGCTTGTGTGTCTCCCATTGATCCCCCAATTCTCAAGTCCACACCCATTGTTGTGCGTGACGCTTCCCGTAATGGGTTCCCTGCTCCCGCTGGCTTACTCCCCATTCATTCTGTGACTTCTGCCTAGCCCCATGGGTCACCAACGCCTGCTGGATCATCCCCCTCCACATCCATGGATTTTGCTCGTGCCAATGGGTAACCAGGTCCTGCTGGGTTCCCCCCCACTCCCCCACTCGTGTCCTCTTACAATATTGTTTTTAAAATTTAGGTTAATGTAGAAGAATATAATCGATGCAATTTAATGGTGTAGTGTAATTAATTACGGAGGTTATAAAAATTTGAGGACTCCTCTTTTTTTTAAAAAATATTAGAGTATCGAAATGTAGGGCACACTATTATTAGCATTAGCTTAATGAGTATTAATATATACATTTGTATTTAATTATTTTTAAAATAGAAATATAATATGAGGTTGTAGAGTAGTTGGTTATTGCATTTGTATTTCAAATGAGAGGTTATGGATTCGAGTCTTAAAATACACATTTTTATTGTTTAATACGTCTCATCTAATTGTGTGGGGGACGACGAGGAGTATATGTATCAACATGACATGTTTTTTACTTGGGTTTTAGATATATGCATGACCCTGTTTGGCAATTAGAGGTCAGTTGTTAGTGGTTAGCTTCTTGCATTAGTTGTTAGCGTTTAGTTGCTTGCATTCGCTGTTAGCGATTACCTAATTGTATTAGCGAGTTTGGCTAGCTGTTTCTATTAGTTGTTTCCGTTAAAGTGTTTGGCAGATAACTATTAATTGATTAATACTTTATTAGGTGAAATGGCCAATAAGGATCTTGGAATAATTTATTGGTTGGGTATTTGTTGGTAAAAGTTAGTTTTGTAAATTTGACCAACTTTACGGTATATCATTCATTACATAACTAATTTTACACTCTCTTCCAAAAGCTCCAAATAGTAGCCTTTTCAAAATTAGCTTTTTGGGCTCAAACCTTTCTTTCATTCCTCTCTCAGCCAAATACTCTCATTAGAGGTTTGGATGAGCCAAACCTCTCTATTTATCTCAAACCTCTCTTTTTATCCCAAAAATCTCTGAACCAAACACCCCATAAATTTACATTTTTTGAAAGCTATTTTCACGTCTAAATGGTACTTAAGGCTACCACCTTACTGAATTAAACTTTAATAACCAATTACAACTGTGTTTTCTCACCTATATCGGCTAGTCCTAGCTTATTGCAGTACAAATATACAAAACAAGAGCATCCTTCTATTGAAACATATCTTAAATCTTATGTGTTAGAAATTTAAGTGAATTCTTTAAATCCCCTAAAAAAAATTGAAGTCCCGCTCTAAATTTTTTTCTCTTCAAATAATAATTTTACAAGGCCTAAAAAAGATTAACCTAAAACACTAATCGTTGATTAAAAAGATGTTATTGAGAATTTTCATACCCCTGGTTTGGTAATCGAAATTTTCTAATCGAATTTATTAGGCTATTTTATGCAATCAAATAGCCAAATAACATGTTTACTAGATGACTTTACAACCTAAAGCAAAAGGTTGGTCATTTTTTAAAAGTATTAAAACCTATTAGTCAGATTTTACCAGAAGGATTACTTTAACATAGCTTATGAATCAACTAATAGACCATAATCTAATTTCATCTTCATCTCTTTATTGATACATTAACATAAACTAAAGTTATGATGCAATGATGCCAAAACCTAAAGCCAAATGCTTAAAACACTCAAAAGATGAGCCTTTAGATTCTTTTAAACTTAATGTTCCAAGACCAAACTTCCTGTTCCAAACCATCTTTTTCAGTTGCAACTTATATTATACTTCTAGCTGATTAGCTATTGAGTTTATAAAATTACTATCGTATATAACCACTTTCCTAGTTTCCTTAAAAGGATATTCTCTATACTTTATTTTTTATAAAAACAATGTAACTTTTTGCTTGACTTGCGCATGCTGCATTATGTAGATGATGATTAGAGTTGCTTGCATTGTCTTGAACACTACCCCATTGTTTGCAAAACCAAATTGCAACAAAGATATAAGAATAAAAATTCTTACTTGTATAAATTTTTATATAGTTTATAGCATAAGTTAAGTCAAAAGTTAACAAACTTGAACTACAAAATTCGAGCAAAGTTCTTTACAAGGCTAAGATACTGGCAAGAGCACGAGTTACTTGGAAGATGTAATCATGTAACTAGAGACGACTAGCAATTCCTCAAAAAAAATAATTGGGATGGTCAGAATTTGAGGGGAGAATCTTGATAAGAACGAGGAGTATCAAAAAAGTTCTTGAATTAAATGAATTTGTTAGAATTAAAAACTATGTTCTCCTGGGTTCAAAAAAAAAGTTTTCTCTAATTTATGTTATTAGTTACTTGAAGTTAGTATTGTATTAGTATCAAAGATAAGACGATACATTTTGGGTTAAGATCAGGTTGATAATAAATAAGTTGAAAATCACTCAATTTTGCCTTAACTCATTACGGATCAAAAAATTCATTCCTTATCTAACATAGTACTCCCTCCGTCTTTTTTTATTTGCTACATTTTGCCATTTAGGGGTGTTTCAATTTATTTGCTACATTTGCAAATATTTCCATATATAGTACATAGGTCCCACACTTTATTTACAAATTTGTCATCACTCCCTTCTTGATTTTGTAAATGTTTCCATATATAATACATAGGTCCCACAATTTACCTACTTGCTTTTTTGTTAATTCCATTTATGTCAATGGTCCCCACTCCCTCCTTGGTCTTTGTGAAAAAGTGCTTATAGCAAATAAAAAAAGACGGAGGGAGTAGTATTTATTAAAAGGGTTATCCACATAACCTATTTAATTATTAATTCTGTTACTATTTAAATCAAAATGATTATTTAAAGAGATTAAATAAATAAGTTTATGAAGAAAAGATGTTTGCTTTTTTCTAAGTCACTAAATGAAAATTTTGTCATGTTTGATCAACTTTCCATCCCTAATTAAAAGTTTGCACAAAATATAGATAAAGTTACCTTTTAAAAATTAGAGATAAAGTTAATTAGTTTACAAAAAATTTACAGTACATATAAACCTTAAAAGCTAGAAAGTTATACGGAATATATAGTTAGTGTTTAAACAAAATAGATTAGAAGTTACTGGTCTGATTGAGTCATATAGTTTTATAAAAGACTATTTTTATAAAGTAAGATTTTTCAAATACTATATTAACATTTTAAAATTATTTTCTAACACTTTGATTTAAATTCATTGACTTATTCGAGGTCTTAAATTAAACGCAACAACTTACAATTCTTTATCTCAAACTCAATTTAATTAATATTCGTGGATTCTAACCTTGACTATTTTAGCTCTAATTTGATTATTATTGTTTTGTGTATTACTTCTACTCAAATTTCAACAAAAATCTAATTATGTAGTTAGCTCTGTTTTTTATATATGTCTGTATTAACTAATTGACGTTTAAGTTTTAACAATTAACTAGTATTTTGGCCCAAACGATACTCCGGGTTAGTTACAATTATCAAACATGTTATTATTTATAAATTTCATAATTAATTTTATTAGCTTTTCGATAATTTCTATCTAGTGCAAAATTGAAAAATGGATGTTATGGCATGATAAATTGCTTTTTTTTTTATAAAAAATTTCTAAGGAATTGAGACTAAAAATAACAATTGCAATGGAATTATAAGACTTATTATGTTTTATTTTAAAACATTATAATTGTAGTGAATTGGTGGTTAAACTGTCACAGATCATTTCAAAAGTCATGGTTTCGATTCCTAATAGTTACACATTAGTAATATTTTTAATAAGATCATAAACATGTGGCACATGTGTTGGAGAATGCCACGTGACACCGTTCCTTTGCTAGAAATGCCTTCTAATAATATTTGTATAGATAGATTATCATTCAAAGACTACAATACAAAATATATATCTATACTAATGTATTAAAAGGCGTGCCTAAGCCAGAAACGGTGCCACATGGCGCTCTCCGTAAGGGAGCTCTACTCCATGCAATCCACAACAATAAAAAAAAAAATTAGAAATTGCATAGTGTAAGGTTTGATCCCAGAACCTCAAGAACATACACTAAAGTCTTAACCACTAGACCAAATAATAATAATTAGTGTTATCATCTTAAATTATAATATCAATAAATAAAAATTTTCTTAACCCGGGGCGTAGCCCGGACCTAATAACTAGTTTATTCTCTAAAATTATATGAATTTTTACATTAATGGAACAAGTTGGGGCAAGCTAGCTCAATCCCAAGCTAGCATTACTTAAACATATTCTTAAAGACCTGCATCAATTCTAGCTAGTCCTGGTCCCTTGAATAAATTAAACAATCATCAGCATTAAAATTTTGCAATTGTACTAATAATAAGCTTGTATATTTCTCTTAAACTAATAATGATCTGACCTCGAACTTAGGAAGCTCATATTGCTATTAATACGGATTAATTTAGGCTTCATCCTAACCGGCCCCCAATTTTGATATGCAAGAAAATCCAATAATTATTCCCTCAAAATAACTGATAACATGATGTTGGAGCGTTTTTATGTCTAAGAGCCATCATTGACCTCATTACACTTCTGTAAGAGTAAACTAGATTCCACTTCTGTAAGAGCCATCTTTTTTTTACACAATTTACAATGTCATGTGGAGGACACCAAAGCAACTAAATTCTATTTATCAGATAATATTGTACTTCATCTATTTTTAAATAAGTGTTACACTGACTTTTTCACGTAATCAATGCGGTTCTTCGATCATTAATATCACTAGTTGCAGTCTTGCAGACAAGTAAAAGATAAAATTTGATATTTTAAATGAATTAACTATACATTGAGATTTAACAAGATCTTGACTATGTTTTTCTTTATACGACATCGAGAAATAGAGTCAAAGTTATTTGATGATTAATGTCAATTTACTCAATGTAACACTTAGGAACGTAGGAAGTATAACAGTTATTCATTGTGAAAATTGGATATAGGAATTAAGTACTAAACATATACTTCCTCCGTTTGGAAATAGTTGCACCGTTTTATGTTTTCACGTTTGCCGATGCATGATTTCAAATGTTAATATCTTTAATTATCAATGAGTAAAAATTGTAAAAAGTTAATATTAAAAATATACATTGCGACGAATCTAACAAGATCCTATATGACTATGTTTTTCCTAAAATATAAATCACCAAAGATAATCAAAGTGTAACATGTGAATAGTAAACACTATGCAAATGGTGCAACTATTTCTAAACGGAGGAAGTATTTTGATACAACTAATAAGACCGAGTGATTCCCGGGATTGAGAGCCAGTAACGGCCCTCTGGGTAGTTGGTCATAAATGTGGTAATGAGAATGAATTTGTATATAAATTTGTGAAAAATATCATTGTCCAGTTCCATGGTAATGCTAATTTATCCTAAAGTGTCTACTTTCCTTTTTGAATTTTCATTCTCATCCAATACCACCTTGTAGGTGGTAATGAGTGGTAATGAAAATTGCTTCCCCTTGGAGACAAAAACACAAGTTTAGGGGTGAGATTACTTTCCCATGGAGAAAAAAATGCCTCCCCATGGAAATCTTAAGGGTGCTTCCCTAATAAAATTACACTTAAAATTCATTTCCATTACCGCAATTTATTAATGACTACCAAACGGCCGTAATTTTAATTTTCAAAAAATGCAAAGTAACCGTGCATACATAATGTAACATGTTCAAGACACACCCAATGACCCAAATGTATAAATTTTATATATTGAGTCATAATCTGTAACATTATAGTTACAGTTTTTTCTCCAGGTACCCTAGAGATTTCTTAATATTCACCAGGTACCCTCGCTTTTTCCAATATTCACCAGGTACCCTTGAGGTTTGGTAAAAATTCCTGAAATGCCTCTACCGTTAAGTTTTCGTCAACTTCGTTAGGTTTCCATCCAAATTATTCATATTAACCCAAATTTACTCTAATTAACCCTAATTAAACTCTAATTAATTAACTCTAATTAACCCTAATACGCTAACTAACACTAACCCAACCATTCAGCCCCCACCTAACCCCAACCCCACCACCCCTCTCTTACAGCAACCACGTAGGCCCCCTCCCTCTCCCTGGTAGAACCCACGCAGCCCCCTCCCTCTCCCCCTCCGCCGCGCTGCCCTCCTGAAAATTTCCAACATTTACCGTTGTATTCTTTGTGAAAATTCTCAACATCAATATTATGATTATCATAAACTCGATTAGGCGGAGATCGAAACTTTTCAATAAGTTCATCTTCGATAATATGACGAAGCGGGTGAGGTTGGTGAGGCGGAGAATTGATAAAATTGAAGTCGTCAAAGGGTTTTTAGTGATGGTGAAGAAGGCGAGGAAAGAGCGTGTGGTGGTGCATATGGTGTTGTGGCGGCGGAGGAGGAAGGTGGCAGTGAGGTGGAAAAGAATTAGGGTAATCGTCGGGGAAAGAGGGGGGAGGAGGAGGAGGGCGAAGAGGAAAGTACTTGGATGATGATGGTTGTGGTGGTGGATCTATCGGATGTGGATGGTGTTGCCGTGATTGATGAGGATGGTGGTTGTGGTGGCGATGATGGTCGATGCCTAGTGAAGGTGTATTTGGGTGGATTGGGTTTCTTCTCTTATTATGGGTTGAAACTTGGATGGTGTGTCTATGGCTACTGCAGGGGAGGGGGAGGGGCTGTGAGAGGTGGGGTGGGGCTGGGGTAGGGAGGGGGTGGTGGGAAGGTTAGGGGTTAGGGTTAGGATAGGGTTAGAAATTAGGGTTAATTAAGTTTTTTAGGGTCATATTTAATGAAAAGTTAACTGTAGGGTTACATCAGGAATTTTTCAAAATCATAGGGGCACCTGGTGAATTTTGAAAAACGCGAGGGTACCAGATGAATATTAAAAAAACCTCAGGGGTACCTGGTGAAAAAACCGTTGTAGTTATGCTTGAATAAACTTCGTTCTCGAGGCTCAGGGTAAACCTTAAAAAAGATAAGAAATAAAACATTAAGAGGAATATTGTTAATTAAAAACTAATAACAAAAATAATAAAGATAAATTGGTCAATTAAATGAAATGTTAAGGGGAAGGAGAGGTACCCAAGATCCAGAAAATATTTATAATGTCCTTCTATTTTTTTTAGTTTCAATCCTGTTGTTCCACCTCCATTCTAGCATCAACAACTCACCACTCTTGTATAGTCCATAACCACACTCTTATAATATACAACCATTCCACCATCATTAAACCAGATATATCATGTCAACAATGAAGATTATTTAATCATGATAATAATACATACGTACATACTTATTAGGTCAATTTATTGTCATATTTGGTGGCCTTTATCTACTTCATAAGACTCGCCAGAAAAACCCGAGCATTCTGCATTATGACGATAGTTCTTATACCATCAATTCACCATAAATGGTGTGTTAATAATATGTAAGTCCTATTAAATAGCAATCTAGGACGTAATAGCAAACAATAATAGAACAATGAAAGAACGAAAGCAATAAAGGACAGAAGATAACTTTTAACGTGAAAACCCAAAAACTGCGAGAAAAACCACGAATATGCACTAGGAATCGATGAATATTCAAAAGATGGTTATAAAAGCTCTCCAAGATCTCTCTTAAGCTTTTCCTCTCTTGATTATGTGAATAATCATCTA
This sequence comes from Beta vulgaris subsp. vulgaris, assembly GCF_026745355.1. Classification (NCBI taxonomy): domain Eukaryota; kingdom Viridiplantae; phylum Streptophyta; class Magnoliopsida; order Caryophyllales; family Amaranthaceae; genus Beta; species Beta vulgaris. The sequence continues at coordinate 48,052,436 of NC_079208.1, read as the reverse complement.
ATAAACGCATTAGGTTAAACCTAATTATAACTCAACTCGAAAAAACGCGTTTTTGTGTCAGATTAACTACCAATCAAAATTTGGCCAATCAAAATTTACACTCGGGCCCGATCCGGCGGGGATCTCCCGGTCGTAATTCGCTGATCACACTCGATCGAGCGCTGCTGCTATATTCCCCTGCTGCATCTTTTGACCCTGATTGGACGACTCGATCGGGCGGGTCTGCGAACAACCATTTGACAAACACGTAACCTCATCTCCACAACATACACATTGAGCCCGATATTGACTATATGCCCAACATAATATACAAAAATTGTATTAATTTAAAATCAAACATATCAATGGTACAAAACTATCATGTCAATTCATTTTTAATTATTTTTACTTCATTATCACTTGTTGAAACTATGATGTATAGCGCACAACACATGTGAGTGTCCCACGTTGATAAAATAAGAGAGACGAGTTCACTTAAAGGCAAAGGGGCTACTCCGATCTCCTTATTGTCATATGGTTTTAAGATGGAAACTCCTTTGTTTTATAAAGTAAATTCTCTCTCTTTGTGATGGGTACGATCCAAACCCATATATTTAGATTTTAACATCACCCGCTAATATAAAGACGAAATTCGAAAATCCTAATTGTTGAAGGAGACTCTTGTTCTCTTTACTTTCTTTCCTTTAGCATGCTTTTTTTGTCAGTAATATTATTCTATTTATTGTTTAATAGTCGATCTTGGACTTGAGATCCAAGATAGGGTTGATCAAAATTACAAATCTTATGCCTTATATGCAAAAATTAAATATGTTTCCTGTTAATACAATTTATAGGATTATGTACTTATTTCCAGGTTGGAGTATTCTCATTAAAATAATATATAGTGATGACAATAGGTCGGACTTAGATCGTATTATCCATATTTCGTCTCTCATCCTACAAGAAACAATATTTTAAATTAGACACTAACTTCGAATTATTGCTTGATTATGTTGGAGTCAAACATCCCTCGGAGTCGGAATTTTTGGGATCGCGACTCCGACCATCATTCGACTCGAAGCCGGAATTTTTAAATGGAGTTGGAGTTGGATTCATGTAACTTTTTCTGGAGTCGGCTCAGATTTTTTTTCTTTCAGATAAGACCAACAGAGTCGAATCCAGAATAAATTTCCATCCCTAATAATAATATATATAGATATGCAATCCTAATTCTAATAGAACTAGAATACATGAGAACTTTGACCTTACTTAATTACAAAAATAATACCTTTTACTTAATATTAAAAGCGTATTTACATATTCTTTACCACAACCCTATAGTCGGAGTAAAAGGAGGTCAAACACTCAGACTGGATTAGAAATCCGAAAAATTCATCGTGAAGAATTCAGTAAACATGTATGCACACAATGACATTAATAGGGAACATGCAACACACAAATATACCAAGGAAACCTTTTCTTAAACGAAATAAATATCCAACTCGATATGTTTAGTTCACATGATACAGAACCAATCAAGTTTTTTCTCTCAACAGAACCCTAGCCGTAGCAAAACCCTAGGCAAAATTCAAAACCCCAAGGGGCTCGACCACCACCTGAGCCGCCTTGGCACGGTGGCCGTTGAACCCCTCCCCCCTTTTTCTTTCCATTCTCCTGCTCATTTTCTTCCGTCGTAGTTCGTATGTCTTCTGGTTGTAAGAGAAGCTTAATGTGGGACACAGAGGTGGCGAGGATCTTCCACCACCGTCGCTTTGTTGTCGTCATATTGCGTGCGCTACCGCTGGCAAGTGCACCCCGTTCGCTTCTTTCTATTTCGTTTTTCCTTCGCCGTCCTCTTCTAGGTCTGTTCGCGTCATCCTTTTGTTTCCGGTTAGTCGTACCCTTCTAGGTTTGTTCTCGTTGACAATTAGTCGCACCACCGCTCTGTCGCCATTTAGTTCCCCCTTCCCCTAGTGTTTGAGATCGTCAGCAAGTTGGTCGCCTAGTTTCGTTCTTGGGCTTCCTTCCCCCCTCCCTTGTTTCGTGGTCTGTTTTGTTGGTTTGGGCGTCCTTTCCCCCTTTCCCTCATGGTTTCTATTTAGGTTTCCCCTCCCCCTGGTTGTTAGTTCGGGCTCCCCCTCCCCTAGATCCGTCGGTCACGTTATAGGGCATCCCCTCCCCTCCCCTTTTTAGTGTTATGTTTGGTTTACCCTTTCCCCTCCCCCTAGTTTACTTTTGGGGTCCCCCTTTCCCCCTCCCCAGTTAACGTTGCGTCCCCTTTCATTTTCCGGTGGTTGTGCGCATTTCGTTGCTTAGTTATTAGTCGTGTTAGTATAGTTTTGTTGTTTGCTATTTTAACTTGTTTGATACTTTTATTAAAAGCTGTAGGTAGTATTTGTCTTCAAGATGTTGGATCTGGGTTATGTGATTGATTAGGGTTTGTGTGGCAAGAGATTTCGTGGATGGGGTATGTTTTATCCGATTTTGAAAATCAGATGGTTCTTCGAGCTCTAACAATGGTTAGATTTCAATCTCACTTAGTAACGATTTCATAGTTATTGCCTTGACAAAACGATATCTGAAGACGGCTCCCCAATTTGTCAATTGGATTTATAGCGCGTCAACTCATTTGAGCTTCTCATCAAAGGAGAAGCCTGAAATACCCTTTCAAAAGGGTATCGAGTCACAAAGGAATGTGACTCTTCCAGTAAACCTGGTCGTAAAATCCCATGTGACAGAAGATCACTAAGATTGGTCCTGGTGCGACTTCCTAGTCTCGCTGTTACTTTGCTTCCCCGCTTGGGAAAACCAACCCTGTCCTCTCACTCCTTTCGTCAGGGTTCTGGCGATCGTCCTCCACCAGAAGAAGTGTTTCACTACAGTTATCTATCAACTCAGACCTCAAGATCGAGCAGTTTTATCCTAACTTAAGTTATTTTTGTTTTTGTACTTGTTATGTAAGAGCAAATAACGCCTCAGTTTAGTTTCTTTTTTTTTTGTTTGGTTGTATTAGCGTTAGACTGTACTACCATTTTTAATTAATGCACATCTTCCCCGTTGTCGAAAAAAGAAGAAGATATGTTTAATTAGTTCACTAATGTTGGACCGTGTTGCTAGACAAGCACACAACATAATCATTATCACTCTGAACAAGAACGACCTTGTGAAAAGGACAATGTAGCTCAAATAAAAGGTTAAATGGCCAATATGTCGCGGTAATGACGTTTACGATGCCTTAATATTTTTCCTTAATATTTCTGCCTTTGCCCTGAAACAAGAGAGCATAACTTATCATTTAGAGGACTAAGTTATGAGATTATTTTGTACATAATATGTCATCATCATATTAATTTATACTTCTTCGATGGCAAATGAAAGGGAGAGATAGTTATCGACTTAAATTGAACAAAATAAAAAGTTACATATGATAATAATATAAACCAAATAGCATCTTATATCTACACTTATATCTTAAAAATCGTTCATATATAAGTCTACACGCCATTGACATTGTCCCTTTATTTGTTTCATTCCATGTCACCTACATACATTAAAATTAAAAATGAGATGATTCATATAAGATTTAACTACGTGATCCCAAGTTACGATATTAAAGTTCTAACCAATAAACCATGTAATATTAGATTTTACGATATTTTTACATGGTACCCCTGTAGAATTTTTTAAAACCATGGGGTACCCTTATATTTTGAAAATATGCACCTAATTCACTTACTATTTAAACAAAATGCATGAAATGCCTTAATGACTAACGACGTCAAGTTTTCATTAGGTTTAGAGCGTTAATTCCTTTCTCTCATCTCTTCCCCTTTTTTTCACCCCAATTCTCCCTATCTCTCCCCAGTTTTCGGCCACCTATCCACCAATACACCACCCATGCACTACACCTCATCCTCTTCTTTGATGTATCCTCACCCTCCTCTCGTGCTCCCTCTCTTTCCCTCCGCTGTAGTTGTGTGCTTCGTCGCTGCCACGACCCACGCCGCCACCTATCGTCCTTATTGTAGTCCGCTCTTCTCCTTATGTTATGTCCCCTTCACAGACTCCCCTTCTCTCTTTACTCCTCTATCTCTTGCGCCACCGTCGCTCGGTCCACGCACTGTGCCACCCCACCACCACTTTCCTTGGCATCCCATGCCTACTGATGCCACACTCCTGCGAAAGCCATCCCAGAACCCTGTCTGGCGAAGATGAAGATCCCCCTCCCCTCGAAAAATTCCCTTACCCATTGAAAAAACAGACTGGTCTAGCTTTTTGGTAGGTGGGGGATTTTTTTCAAGGTAAGGGGCATATTTTGAGGGGTGAGGTGGTTTTTAAGGCGTTGGGGAGGTGTTCGAGGGTGGGAAGGGAAATTTCGGTCGTTTTCTCGTGTAAGGGTGGTTTTCGGGAGGCAATGTGGCGATAGTGGTAGATCAGGGGGTGGTTCTCTGTGCGGCAATAGTAGCCGGGTAGGAGTAGGGTGACTGTAGTGGGGTGGGGGAAGGGTTTTGATTTTTTTTCTCAATATAGTTGATTAAGATTATTTATGATTTAAGCGATATTAAATTTAGTTAATTATGAATTAATTAGAATAATTAAGTTAATTTGACATTAATGACTGACGAAACTTGACATCAATAGTCATTAATTGCATTTTATACTTTTTATTAGAATGGTAAAACTAACGGGTACAAATTAAAAACTATAGAGATACTCCATGAATTTTAAAATTCCACCAAATGTAATAAAATCATAGATTATATTCTTTTAACATAAAAATATTATTAACTCGAGACATTACCAAATCTAATAACTACTAGTCTACTACGAGCTCTACACTTGACTAATTACTAATTAGTTACCGACACATATTTACTACTACAAAATAAAATTTCTTCCTCTGTATCGCCAAGTTCAGTGCACTAAGTGGTCCCATGATAAATTTGTTGGAGACTTCTGCTTCCGTTGAAAATATTTTCGTATAGTGAAAATAATAATACTCCCAAAATATGCACAAAATGGATGAGGGGAGGGTTGGCCTACCTACATGATTAAGATCTAAAAAGTTAACGGGCTAGACCAGGATCTCATTGGTAGGTAAGGTATTATACTCATTTTGTTTTTATATGTATTGTCAATCTAATTAGCTAATGTAGCAGATACTAGATAGCAATAATAAACGTATTATGCATTGCGTGTTTTTTGACTTATTAAGTGGATTGACTTATTAGAGAAATGCCTTGTATTCCTTTCATGTACGGAAGTAATGACATTCGGCATGTATTTTTCCGGATTTCTTTTGTTTCCCCAACTTGACAAGATTTCTTCTTATTTATTTTTTAAAAAAATAAATCACTTTTGTTAAAATATTTTCAAATAAATCAAGGTAACAAATCTCTATTATATAAAGAAAGGGGGGAAGATGATGTCCCTTTTAGAAATACAAAATTATCCTTAATGATCTAATGAAATAAATAAAAAATACATAAGAAAACAATTTAAGAATCCTTTCTCATTTCAACTTTCCATTCTAAATGGATATAAGACACTATTTTAAAATTGACGCACTCACATGCATATAAAACTAGTTATTATATAAAAACCCTAGCCTCCCCTCTCTTTTTCTCTCTCTCAAACCCTAGCCTCCCCTCTCTTTTTCTCTCTCTCAAACCCTAGCCTCCCCTACCCTTTCTTCATCAATTAGGGGCTGCCATGGATGTTTTCATCCATGGTAAGCCCCTTTTCCCCTTTATTTCCAGTTTTTTAATTCATTTCTTGTTTTGTTCAATAAATTAGTCTCTCTTTATGAGAGTTTCTCAAACCCTATTATGGGGTTTTTAGTTTCTGTTTTGGAAATCTCCTTCTCCCCTATGGGAGTTGTGAGTATGGTTCTTTTGTTTTTAGGTATGAGAAATTATTCTCATTGGTTAAAGTTCGAGACTCAACATGAAGGTATTGGAATCTCGGATGCGGTCAACTTGACTCGATCAAGATGTTCTTCCCAAACTATATCAGAATGATAGACTTCCTCATCAATAGCTGCTTGATTCAGCAAATACAAGAGGGTTGTGCTGTATTGTTCGATCTGGTTCATTGTAGTTTCTTCGAAAACGAATTTGATTTAGTCTTGTTTAATTGTATCTTATTTTACTTTAATACCTATTGTAGATGCCGTTTGACCTTCAATTAATGAAATTTCTCTTTCAAAAAAAAAACTAGTTATTATATTATGTAAACTAATTTACCAAAGGCCATATCTTACTCGTTTTTTTATTGGAGTTGAGCTTTACACTAGGCATTAGAAAGCTATGAAGCCAAATAAATTCATCTCCAACTTAAGTCCTTCCAAAATATTGAGTGTGTTGTGAGAATATTCATTTAAAGTTGACCTAATTGTTCATAAGAGTAAATTGATTAGTACTACTATTTCCTTTTGTTATAAAAGTAACTTAATTTGTTTGTAAGAATAGCCCCTTTTGTTGTTAAGAGTAATCTCATCAGTTAGAGACAACCACATTTAATCATACGAGTAAATTTATACATTAATAAGAGTAAACTTATTAGTATTCCCTTTTATTTAAAAAAGTAACCTCATGTGTTTATAAGAGTATTAACACGCTTCTATTATCCCTTTTATTGTTAAGAGTAATCTCATCCGTTAAAGACAACCACATTTAATCATACGAGTAACTTCATACGTAAACTCATTAGTATTCCCGTTTGTTTAAAAAAAGTAACCTCATTTGTTTATAAGAGTATTAACACCCTTCTATTGTTATGTATAACCTTAGAGATATTATATGAGTAACATCAATTATTTTTTGGACCTCGTTTAATCATATAAGTAATCTCATTTAATCTTAACTACTATTTCCATTTGTTATGAAAGCAACTTAATTTGCTTGTAAGAGTTGCCCCTTTTATTGTTAGGAGTAACCTCATCCATAAAAGACAATCACATTTAATCATACTAGTCACTCCATTTGTTGATAAGAGTAAACTCATTAGTATTGCCTTTTATTCAAAAAAGTAACCTCATTTATTTATAAGAGTATTAACCCCCTTCTATTATTATGCATAACCTTAGAAATATTATTGAGTAGCCTCAATTACTTTTTTTAGACCTCATTTAATCATATGAGTAACCTCATTTAATATCATGCGTAACCCAACATAATCATAAAAGAAAAATCATTTATTCATACCAGTGATCTTAATTAATCATACGAGTAATCCCAATGTACACAAAAGTGACTGCATTTGTTCATACTAGTAACACATATGTTCATAAGAATAAACTGATTATTATATCCTTTTGTTATAAAATTAACACCGTTGTTTATAAGAGCACCCACTTTTATTGTTAAGAGTAACCTCATTCGTCAAGGGGCAACCACATTTAATCATATGGGTAACTCCATTCGTTCAGGTGAGCAACCCTTTTATTATTCATTAGTATTTTAGGTGTCTTTTTAGAACTTAGTAATGCACCCATTTGTATTTTTATGTTTTAGATGTTGGTCCCAAGGTTATCATCTCATACACCAAGCATAGAAGGGTTCATCGGGGTAAACAAGATGCTTTTGGAAGGGCTTGTGCACAAGGAAAGGGTTGCACACAAGGGTCATCTTCAAATAGATCACATAGCACACTCGACATTTTTGAGAGGTATACGTCGAAGCTGAAAATCCGGATACATTTTCAACCCTGGTCAAAAGCTCAATTACGATGAAAAACAAGCAAGATATATCCTTTTGAAAATGATTTTGACGGAGCTGACACCCACGCGGCCACAAGATGTGGTCGGTCACACATAAAAATGCACTAGTTAAAAATATACAATAAAGCGAATTGGCTAAGATGCGTCTCAGTCATTTTCATAACTTAATCGAGTTTCAATTAATAACATTTTTGTATCAGTATATAAAGAACTTTTTTATCAGTTTTGGCTATAACCTTATCAGCTTAAACCATATATTTATCAGTTTATGTACTTTTTTTATCAGTTTATGAGATAATGGCTAAGACGAGTTTCAATTAATGATATTTTTATATTAATTTAAGACACTTTTTTTATTGTTTTAGGCTATATATCTATAAGGTAAACCATATATTTTTCAGTTTATGTATACATATCTTATTAGCTTATGAGTATTATTTGTCAGTTCACGGCATAAACTTATCAGTTTATTGACATAAGCTTATCAATTTACATAAATGTCAATTTTAATTTAAGACAAACAAAAACTTATTAGGAATATTTTCTGTAGGAAAACCTTATAGAACATACCAACCAAAAAAAAAAGGAAGAACAAATAAAAATAAATGTGCTATATAGAGAACTATAAAAAAACAAGACTAATCATTGCTATATGGCCTCAAAGAATTCACTTGATTGGCTGCCTTATGAGGTTTTTTATACGGTTTTTCACCAGGTACCCCTGAGATTTCACAATATTCACCTGCTGCTACCCTCGTGTTTTCCAAAATTCACTAGGTGCCCCTGTGGTTTGAAAAAAAGTGCTCACGTAACCCTGACGTTAAGTGTCCATTACAAACTTAATTCACAGTTTACCCCCGAGGTTTATATTTTTGCACACTTTTTTTTAAAAAATGAGCCGTTTATTTCTCTCCTCATTTTCTTATATAAGTGATACTTATACTCTAATTTCCTTCACCCTCGATCTCTTCTTGTTTTCTCAATCTAACACCTTATTGACCCTTTTTCACGTCATGAGTTTACGATCACACAATTCATCTTCTTCATATGAATCCTCATACATAAGAGTTCCAAACAAAACATGCAAATGTGGAAAAAGGCGTGCAATAAGAAGTTCATAGAGCACACAAAATCCACAAAGGCTCTACTACAAGTGTGATGAATATGATAATTTCAAGTGGTGCAAGGGAACTATTGAGCAGCTACACCAAACTGGCAGTAGCTCTCAGACGACCAGGGGAAGCATGCATGGGGGATGACCAGTTTACAGAGAATAGAAGTTTGAAGGAGGAGATCCAACATATGAAGAAGAAGCTGAAACAGCAAAATAAAGTAATCACCAAAATATGCCTAGCTTTAATTCTGCTGCTTATATATGTAATAGTGAAGTGATTAATGTACTCAAAGTTGAGCAATTACATTTGAGTTCAATACCTTTTGCATAAATAACAAGAAAGTTAAACCCAGATATTCAAGAGCTATTAATGTTAGAAGAACAAATTATACAATTTTGTTAACCCTAACCCTAATAACTTCACATAACTGACAAATTCATTCAAAAAAAAAAAATGAAAGTAAGTAGGCAAACAATACATGATGCTCAAGCTACAATAACGCTAGAACACTCGTGTTTTTCACTTAATTGCACCCCTTCTCTAACGCTACTCAAAGACGAACAATTCTGCTACCATGTTTGCTTCAAAGTGTCGAAATTTCACTAACAAAGTGAGACAATCTTCCTTGATGTTTTTCGAAAACTTCACTATGTGATTTTGGGTTTGAGAATCCAGACCTTGAAAGGGAAGAACAGAGGAAGTGAAGAGTGGAAGGTGATGCGTTTTTTTTCCGAAAACTTCTTAACTTTTTATTTTCTAAAGTTTCCTAGTGTCAAACATTACAGAATGGTAAGAAAGGGATTAATGGCTAACGACAAGGTAACGTCATTAGTCATTAAGGGTATTTCAGTACTTTTTCAAACCACAGGGGCACCTAGTGAATTTTGAAAAACACGAAGGTACCAAGTGAATATTGTGAAACCTCAAGAATACCTGGCAGAAAAACTGTTTTTTATATATTGAAAATCGATTAGTCTTAAAGAAGTTAATGGGATGAGGTCTTCATACCGTGTTGGGTGTGGGAGAACCTCCCGTCCATAATCCTATTGCATGTACCCATCTCAATTTTTCATAGTCAAGCCAGTAAGACCATTAAATAATATAGGGAGTATTAATGTGTATTATCACTTAAATTATTTTTATGCAGCACTATCAAAAAATATTTAAGGTATTATTTTCTCTTAATTGATGTGAATAGAGCCTAAATGGTGATATATGTATAAGAAGAGTTGATTTAGCAAATAAGTAAATAATTTAAATATGGGGTTATAGGAAAGGAAAATGGAGTAGATTGATTTTATTACAATGGTGGTTTAACCACTGTGGATGGAGAGGAGAGAGAAAAATACATAAACGATCCAACCAACTATTTTAATTAAAGGGTTTGGCTTTCCTTTTCCCTCTATCCCTTTCCTAATCTCATGACCTTTACTCCTTAGTAACCAAACGCCCTTAGTAGTGATGCATGGAGGGAGTAAAAGAAAATTTTCGTAACAAAAGCATACATATGCATAATATTATTTTTGATAGTACAGTTGCATGAAAAAAAAATTAAGCGATAGATTAATTCATTAACAAAAGGTTATCCGACTCTTTTCTTCAGTTAAATTCAATTGAGTTTTTATCATTTGAATTCAATAAATCTCCTTATTGAGTATGGTTCGTTGTTGTTGATCGTCTCCCTGTGGTAAAGTATTGTTCGTCGATGTTTGTTAGGCTCATGGTGGAGTCATTGTTTGTTTGCTTAGGGCCCGTTCGGTATCACTGTCAGTTTTCAGTTTTTGGTTTTTATGATTTTTGAATCATATGATATAATTAGTATTATAAACTTAAACTTGATCATAATGATAGTAATCATGTTAATATTGAAAACTGACAACTAAAAACTGAAAACTATTTTTTCTGGTTTTCATATTATGGTTTTTGGTTTTCAAAAAAACTGAAAATTGAAAACAAAAAACGATCACTAACGGGCTCTTAGGGCCCGTTCGGTATTATTGTGGTTTTCTGTTTTTTGATTTTTTGATTTTCAAAGTCATATGATATATGTCCTATAATGAAGAAAAAATTAGTCAAACTTACTGGGAACATGATGATTTTGAAAACTGACAACTAAAAAGTGAAAACCACTTTTTTTAGTTTCCTATTTTTGGTTTTTAGTTTTCAAAAAAACTGAAAACTGAAAACAAAAAACGGTAACGAACTGCCCTTAGTTGTTTGTTTCCTGTTGATCGATTATTGCAAAAAGGATTTGTGGGTAAATAACTATTCTGGATCACACCATAAATCATTCTCTGAATACACTCCAGAAGATCAAATGAAAATCGTCCACCTGGCTACAACAAATTGTATGTTAGGCTATCTATACAAATATATTAAAAGGCGTACGTGACAATGTATACACGCTACGTGGCACCCCTGTTGCTCCACTAGAATTGTCCAATGTGTACATAAATGTCAATTACCAAAAGTAAAATTAGATTGCAACAAGAATGAACCCATGACCTCTAGCTATTATACATGACACAATTACCATCTCAACCAACTTTTAATCATACTTTAAGTATTCATATTATTATATTTGTACCTTTTAAATGTTGAGTTTTCCTTAATATATTTTAATTGGAATGAAAAAAATACATATCAAGTTCCGAAAACAATACCAACCCGGAGCAACGCCAGGGCCCAAATACTAGTTTCTCTCAAAGCCAAAGCCTGCATGCTCCAACAATCTATAGGCATGATATATCACAATTTAAGAGTCGACGATTATAGAGTTGATGAAAGAAATCTTTATTTAATTCATTATGTAATGTATTTGTTGGTTTTAAATTGACATAAACTCTGGCAAAGGATAACTTAAAACTAGAGGTGATCAAGGTGAGTCCAACCCGAAAATGGGCGGGTTTTCGGCACGTTTTTTGGTCCAGGTTCGGACCCGTCCGATTTTTTGGGCAAATTTTATGGGCCATGGGCAATCTAGATTTGGAAAAATAGGCTAAATTTCGATCCGACCCAATATAATGGACTTCTCCACGGATTTTTTGGCCCGACCTGCGACTTTGGCCAAAAATGGACTACTTCCTCCGTTTCATATTACTCGCTACACTTCTCAATTCACGGACTTCTAGACAATTTTTGGAGAAGAGAGAGATAGAGAGTAAAAAGAAAAAAGACTCATGTGAGAGGAGAGAGATAGAGTTTATTGCCCAAAAAGGAAGTGTAGCAAGTAATGTGAAAATTCTCACAATGAAAAGTGTAGCTAATATTATAAAACGGATGAATCTTTATTGAGGGTGTAAGGAAAACGAAAGTTACCTTGATAAATCTTAGGATGGTATCCTACGTCAATAAGAGAAGATTTCAAGGATTGTCCAGGGTAGAGACACCCATACAAACATGATACCGTATCGGGTAAAATCCCACTTATAGCTGAATGATACAAAGAATCGAAATTTTCAAATGTTAAAAACGATTAATAAATCGTCTCCTCTCATTGATTTGAGCTGGATACGTCATTTCGTGGACGATCACAACTTCTCCGATGAAAATAGGGAGCTGTTGATTCGATTTTGGAATCGTGTGTTTAGAGAACTCTTATAGGGGTGGCGAAACCAAGTCTTTCAGTCCCTCTCAATGGGAAATCGGGGTAAACCAGCACTGTTAAAGGCTACTACCCACCATGTTCCCGCTCGGCGCTAAGGAAGAGCCAGGAGAATGATTCTTGAATAAAGTGAAACTTATCCTATTGCCCTGGGGAAGTTACTCCCGCGAAACGATAAGCATGGCATCCTTTCTAAACTTCCACGCTCCTTCAGGTTCACCTAGTCGTAAGAATCTGTCCCTGCGTAACAGATCCATCGGTGCAAGGATCAACTCCGTACCCTTCCTTCAGATATTTACTGCTTTGCACGAGCTGAGACATCCGGATTCTATGCATCTATCCTAGCAGCTACCCCGAGAGAGATAGAGAGAGTTCATTGCCTAAAAAGGAAGTGTAACAACTAATGTGAAAATTCCCACAATGAATAGTGTAGCGAATATTATGAAACGGAGGAAGTACTTTTTTAGTCAAAGTTCGGCCAGCCCAGCCCGGACCATGATTACCTCTACTTGAAACGCATCATAAACACTTCATTATGGCCTCTTATTATTTTGTTATTAGATTTTCACAAATCCTACCGGAATCACTGACCACTCCTCATGCATTTTCTTTTCAGAGGACATATATTGAAGATCTTATGAGTAGGTAGAGAGTAGAGACTGACGATCTCTTCTCTTAAAAAAAAAATAAAGTAAATAATAATAAGAATTCTCCACTTGAAACATTTTATAAAAAAAACAATCAAATGATGACCAATATTCATATACAAGTATATATTACGACAATAAATATGTTGGATTTTTGAACAAGGAAATCAGATATGGATGACGGTTTATATATATAATTTGTCTAAAAAAACGGAATTTCTGGAGATCATGATTTAATTAGAAACTATTTTGTATGATTTGCTATACTACCTCCCAAAGATAATGACAACTAAGGTGAGAACGGCAACAAAGTTAGGCAGGCAATGTGGAAAAGAAAAGCATAGTTTCCCATTTAATTACTTCATTATTCTACTTAAAGTTTAAACAACATTCTTATGCCTTTTGTTAAATTTAAAATAAAATAAAATATTAAGCTAATTATATTCTATTAATATAATTTTCCACTCATTTCCAACCTCCAAAAAAGTACAAGTGGACAAACTTGCCCCCCACTATCCTTCCTCTCTATTTCTTTCTTTTTATACTCAACCTTCAACGTTCCATATAAATGCACGTCCAACCTTTGTCATCTTTAAATTTTTCATACATTTCATGTAATAAACACATAGAAGTGCAAAAAAAAAATAGAGTGAAAAAAGGTACAAAAAAATGGGGAGAGATTTTCACTTATGTGTCGGAAATGGGATTTGTGCAAAAATTAGCAATAAATGGGAGATGTTTGAGGAACGTATCAATGAAGCTGTTTCAAACAGCAAAGTTGGTAAGTTTTTCAAGTTAGAAGCAAGAAATACGTGTTTTACAAAAGAGTTACGTGCTGCTACGACTACTTTTTTGACCATGTTGTACATTATTACTGTTAATGCTAGTGTTATTGCTGATTCTGGCGGCCGTTGTTCGGCCGCCAATTGTTCGCCCCCGGGTGGGCCTGAGTGCGTACTCAAGCCTAACCCGGGGTACGAGAAGTGTTTGGCTCAACTCAAGAATGATCTTGTTGTGGGTACCGCTTTGTCGGCTTTTGTGGGCTCGGTTGCTATGGGCTTGTTTGCTAATCTTCCTTTTGGGTTGGCCCCTGGTATGGGGGCCAATGCTTACTTGGCTTACAACTTGGTGGGCTTTCATGGGACTGGGCCCATGTCTTACGAGACAGCCCTTGCTGTGGTGCTAGTTGAAGGAGTTGCTTTCCTTCTCATTGCCGTTCTCGGGCTTCGGGCCAAGCTGGCCCGGTTGATTCCTCAACCGGTTCGGCTTGCATGTGCTGCGGGAATTGGGCTCTTCATTGCATTCACCGGGCTGCAGTCCCATCTTGGATTGGGCGTGGTGGGCCCTGATTCATCCACATTGCTGACCCTAACCGGTTGCCGGACCACTGACCCAGTTACGGGCCAGTGTTTAGCAGGAACAATGCAAAGCCCAACTTTATGGTTGGGCCTAGTAGGCCTCTTGATAATCTCATATGGGCTTATGAAGAACGTCAAGGGTAGCATGATATATGGTATACTTTTTGTAACATTTATATCATGGTTTAGAGGAACTAGTGTTACATACTTCCCATATACAACAAGTGGTGATGCAAGCTTCAATTACTTCAAAAAAGTGGTTGATTTTCATATGATAAAATCCACAGCAGGTGCATTTAGCTTTACACACTTTAATACTAGCCAAGTTTGGGTAGCTTTGGTGACATTATTATACGTAGATGTGTTAGCTACAACAGGCACATTATACACTATGGCTGAAGTTGGTGAGTTTATAGATGACAAAGGTAGTTTTGAAGGTGAATATGCTGCTTACATGGTTGATGCAAGTTCCACCATCGTCGGGTCTGCGCTTGGCGTGTCTCCGATTGCCACATTTATCGAGTCAACAGCCGGGATCCAAGAAGGCGGTCGAACAGGATTAACGGCGGTAATCATTGGGATTTACTTCCTCATATCAATATTTTTCACCCCACTAATGACTAGTGTACCACCATGGGCTATAGGGCCAGGATTAGTTGTAGTTGGAGTTTTAATGATGAAAGTGGTAAAAGAGATTGATTGGAGTAACATGAAGGAAGCAATGCCAGCCTTTATTACCATGATCCTAATGCCCTTAACTTACTCCATATCAAACGGGATAATTGGAGGGATTGGATTTTATGTTGCACTTAGTTTATATGATTATGGTGTAACAATGATTAAGTGGGTGATTAGGATGCGAAGAACCGTGGTTAGGGAAGAAAATCAAGTATTAGCAGTTCCAGTGCCTGATATTGAAGCTTGATGTTGAAGATTTAGACATGTTTAGGAATCTAATTTGAAGATGTTGTTAGAGTATTCACTTAGCTCAATTAGTATGAAATATGTATGCACAAGGTTCCATGAGAGCTTTACTTCCTTGTAGTGAGTAGACACATAGGTTTAGTTATCTCTCAAGGCTTTTTGTGCATACTATATGAATATATAAAATCTATATTTGGGGAAATATTTGTCTTTTGTTTTACGGAGTTCTTTTTACTTTTGTGTTAGATTCTTTCAAATTAAGAGTAAGATATGATAATTCAGTTGAGCTCCCTCTGAATTTTAGGGAGCGCTTCAATGTCATGGTTGTGGATTAGAGGGTGATGGGAGTGTTTTTTGTATTTGGGCCTTGAGCTGAAATCGACTAGGCACAACTTCTATTAAAAACCTCTATTATATATAAAAACACATGAGGGAGATTAAAAGGGGGGAATAACGGCTTCGTTTAAACAGACAAAAAATATCACTCATTTAAACTGAAATAAATAATTTTTAAAAAAATAAAATGTAAAGACAGTTCACAATGCATTACGTATATTATAAAGCCAGTCCTTCTAGTTAGAGTTGACCACATTTAACTACACTTGGCTCAAATTCAAACATCATACGGTCACCATCCCCCCAAAGGTGAGTATACATTCAACATCCTATATCTTTCTAGACGAGTACAAATGAAAATCCACACACCTTTATCACCTGACTGAATTTTCACTATCCACTCACTGCACCACCTTTGCACCATATCCCCTAAATCCATGTATTAATCCTTTGCATTTCACAACTGATTTCGAGTATAATTTTTCTCCATACTTTTTTTTACTCCAAGAGTCTGTTAATTTCCTAAATTTGTAAGCTAGCTTGCTTGAGTTCAAAACAACTAGTTAGTCAAAAACAACATTTTTTTTTTTCCATTTATCACTTTTCACTTTCGCTGATTATTTTGTTGATAGCTTGTTTTTAGAAAATATTGATAATTTGTATTGCATTTGACATATCATGTCGATTCCATAACTTTACTAGATTTCAGCAATTGGATAGTATCATAAAAAATAAAAAAAAAATAAAAAAGATTGTTCATAACAAATACGGGTCTGGTAATTTTTTTTACAAGACTAGATGAAACTCATTTAATTATCTTTTCTTCATTATTTTTTGGGGATTTTCTACCTTATAATCTCGTGTTTTTCATTTTCTATTTTGTACCTCAATCATTTTTAGGTTCTATAATGTATAGTGTCCGAATGCGGACTAGGTGTCATATATTTTTTTTTTTTTCCTTTTTGTGATTTTTAGGAGCTACATTAACTTATTCATGGTTTTACTATTAAAGAACATATCTTATAAGCAAGATTAGTTCATTAGATCACAAATTATATTCAAAATATTTGCCTTCGAGTTAATATTAAGGACAAAGTGCACAAAATATGGTGAGTATAAGGATATCATGTGGAATTTCAAAAATGTTGGGATATACAATATAAAAATCAAAGAAACTAACACAAGAATGTAACGTACAAAAACCCTTTTAAAAAAATAAAAGTACCTCTTTTGAATTCTTTGTCCTCCTAAAATTGTTATGACACCTCAACTTTTCTTGAAATAAATGCAATGGCATTAAATTTTGATTTTTGTTTCAAAAAGGTATCTATAAATATTCATTATTATGGACCAAAAAGTCACGCGTACTAAAACTTGTACGTGGAACACATGTATAGTGACTCATAATTAAAGTATTGTTTAGACAGTCACTTTTGTAACTTTGTTTACACAGTTATTTCTTGTTAGAGATAGTTATTCCTTGTTATAGATATTTTTCACAATATAGAATCACCTTTATACATTTACCCTTATGTAATCCTTATTTTTGTCACATTGCCCCTTCTTTAAAATATAGTGAACAATTCATAGAGGCAGTGAACCAGTCACATACTCACATGCCTGAACCACTCGAATATATGTTATAAAAAAAGATTGCTATGTCAAAATAGGGTCACTATGTGTTCCGCGTATAGTGTTTGACACACGTAATCTTTTGATCCATAATAAGTTTAGCACGATCAAGTCCACACAAGACTCTTACTCTACCGTTTTAACCCCACTCCCACACATACCCTTAAACTTTTATACTTTCAGAAATTTGACACTTCTTGACCTTAATTTCATGCTGAATTGCTGATGTCGCACCAATGGATTTAGACACTTCTTTTGGTGTTTAACCCTTAAACTTTTATACTTTCAGAAATTTGAACACAATTTCAGTTACACTTTTTGTTATAATGGATAGTTAGTTTTGGAAAGAAATACGACAGTCACTTTGAAAGGAAAAGAAGAGTGAAATTTCACGTATTGCTTTATAAAGTAGTGCAAGCCTATCAAGCATGAACCACATTTGTCATTTTGTCACTTTGCTCCTACCTTTTCTTCCTCAAAATTTGAAGATTAATCAGTTACAATTCAACTGATCATCATATAAAAATTCACTCAAGTAACATATGTTCTAACTTATTTCCACCAGAGAGAATTTCTATTTTATAGGAATAAAAATATTATTATATAGTACCCTTAAAAACATTATATAGTATGAGCGTGATTCAAGGATTTTGTGCTAGATCATCGAAATCATGGAAGGAAAAAGAGAGAGCCTTGAATGACATAGTTTCAAGCAGCATGGTGGGCAAGTACTTCAAGTTAGAAGAAAGAAAGAGTTGTTTCACTAGGGAGCTAAGGGCAGCCACCACCACTTTCCTTGCCATGGCTTATGTCATCACGGTCATCTCCACCGTACTCGCTTCCACCGGCGGCACATGCTTGGCCACACCTGTGCTCAACAATGAGTACAAGGAGTGTGTTTTAGTGGTAAAAAATGACTTGGTGGTGGCTGTTTCGTTGGCGGCATTGTTGGGCTGCTTCGCTATGGGCCTTTTGGCCAACCTACCCTTTGGGCTGGCCCCCGGAACAGGCCAAAGCATGTATATGGCCTACAACTTGGTAGGCCTTAACGGAACTGGGCCCATGACATATTCAAATGCATTAGGCCTATGGATGGTTGAGGCCTTGGTCTTCTTAGTGATCTCGGGCTCCGGGCTCCGATCCAAGTTGGGGAGACTCATCCCCCCTTCAGTCCGGCTTGCTTGTGCTGTAGGAATTGGTTTGTTCATGGCTTTTGTTGGCCTTCAAGCCCAACAAGGAGTGGGGATAATTGGGCCTGACCCAAACTCACTTGTGACAATCCAGCATCTGAACAGCCCAACTTTATGGTTAGGCATAGTGGGCTTTCTGATTATGAGCTATGGACTGGCCCATGAGGTAAAAGGTAGTATGATATATGGGATTCTTTTTGTGACCTTAATTTCATGGTTTAGGGGTACCCCAGTTACATACTTCCCTAAAACTAATGATGGAGAAGCAAGGTACAAGTATTTCAAAAAGGTGGTAGATTTTCACAAGATCCACAAAATAGCTGGTAAAATCAGTTTCAGTGCTTTTACTAAAGGTAGTACTTGGGTGTCACTTTTCACCTTGCTATACATTGACATTCTTGCAACCACAGGAGCATTATACACCTTAGCTGAAATAGGAGAGTTCACAGATGACCAAGGATCATTCGAGAACGAATACATAGCCTACATGATCGATGCATCAATAACAGTTGTGGGGTCTGCTCTCGGTGTTCCTCCAGTGGCAACATATGCAGAGTCGTCAACCGGCATCAAGGAAGGAGGGCGGACGGGACTCACTGCAGTGATCATAGGGGTATATTTTTCTCTATCCCTATTTTTCGCGCCACTCTTAACTAGTGTACCTCCATGGGCAATAGGCCCATCTTTGGTTATGGTTGGGGTGATCATGATGAAGGTGGCAAAAGACATAGATTGGGGAAATATAAGAGAAGCAGTTCCTGCTTTTATAACCATAATTCTGATGCCGTTAACTTCTTCAATACCAAATGGGATAGTTGGAGGCATTGGAATTTATGCTATGCTTCACGTTTATGATTGGATTACTTGGCTGGTTAAAGTGGTGATGAAGCTCAGTAGGAAGAATGCAATAGAAAGTGATGATAATGGAGCAGATAACACCACTGCTATTCCTTGAGTCTCTGTTAAACATTGCACCCCAAAATTTGTACTCGTACTTAGACTCCGTTTGGTAGGGCGTAAAACATTTTCAGTGTAAAATGATTTTCATGGAAAATAATTTACAATGAAAAACACAATTCCAAAATTAGTTTTCCGTTGTTTAGTTCCATGTAAGAAAAATAATGAAATGAAAGAAATATGAAAGGGAAAGTAAGGAGGTAGTGAGAGAGGACTAGAGGAGTGTGTAAGAGAGATAAGGAAAATAGTTTTCCCTTCATTTTGAAGTGAAAATGATTTTCCATCATTAGGAGTGTAATTTTACTCCAAGGGAAAATGGTTTTACACTCCTTTGCCAACCAAACAATGTAAAACTGAAAATAGAGGAACACGGTTTTCCAGGAAAACGTTTTACGCCCTACCAAACGGAGCCTTAAGGTAATAAGAAATGGTTTTTTATATCTTCAATTTGTCAGGCAGGGACGAAGTTTTACACCAAAAGCTATGAAGTTATGATACTATTCACAGATCTCCGAGATCAACCTATCTTATCTCGGCTACTACCAACATAGGATCCTCACCTTTGTGCTTTTTTTTTTTAAGTCTTTAACGTTAAGAATTTGAATGTAATTTTCTACATTTTTGGTAATTACTTATCACAATAGTTTTTCCTCACTTTGCAAATATGTACAATTCATACCGACTCGAGAAATGACCAGGGCAGCTCACTATTTTAAAAAGCAATACACAATGAAAGTATTTATACCAATTCATTCACAAAAGTAGACACCCAAGTTCCAACTACAACGATGTACTAGCATTTAGCAATTAGCAGCAGCATCCCTCGACAAAAGCGGGTATCTTAATACATATACAACAGCAAATTAAAGTACCTGGTAATCTGAATCAGTTCCTGAGATGTTTCATGCACAATGAAGAGGGTCTTACGCTTTGAGAACTTCAACACGGAAGATTCCTTTGTCTATGTTATCAACCACAAATGCACACACATCTCCAGGACGAATGTTGTTGGCCTTTGTGAATGCGTTCCACCCACTTGACAAAATCTGGAGGCCGTACCTTATATGGCAAAGAACCGGCCAATCTTTTCCAGATGGATTTCGAAGATAGATTAGTTTCTTGTTTGAGCTCCTACGCCCCTTTATGGGTAAAGGTTCAGGCAACTCCTGCACAAGAACAGCAAAAAAAGGTTTATTAATTTTTGTGCATGACAGGATATCTGGTATTGAATCAAGAGCAAGTGGAAACAGAAACTACTTGCATTCTTATTTATCTTGTTGTAAAATTACATGTGGCCTTGTTGGACACGACCAAAAAGTCGGCCCATTTCGGTCTAAATCGTAAAAGTTATCCCAAACCAGAGGAAGATAAGAAGGAGCAGGCCTAAGACCAAATTGATTTGTAGAAAGAGATGTTCAGTTCAGGCCAGAAAGTGGTACCCCAGAACCGCCCATCAAGCTGGACCACAGTTGATAAGCTCATAGACTATACACCAAGCAATCTTTCCACAAGGTTTGAGGAAGATAGCCAATATCACGACACAGGGACTTGAAAACTTGGCAATAGTCGTCTCTTAGGCCTTAGTCTCCAATACTACAACTCATCTTAGATGACGACTTCAGAAGATATTAGAGTCCAGAATTTATGATAAAACTTTTAAAAGTCAATCACCTGTTAACCTCAAAGGTAAATACTCTAAATAGTAATAAAGTGATCAAGTAGCAACAGCAACGATTTAAAATATAAGAATGAAAGTTTGGCACATGAGACAGTCAAGATTCTCAGAAGTTCCAACATACAAGGAAAGATTCATTGTCTGGTGGTACCAAGCATGTAATCCGTGCAGATGCAGATTCCCACGAATCAACAGGCTCTGACTTCACGATATTGATGATGTTAACATTATTTTCCATAGGATTTAAGTTCACACCAAGATCTCTGTAGTTCCTCTCGGCCTCCTTATTAAACTCTTTTGGTTCTTGCTTGACTATTCTCATTTTTCCCCCTGATCAACATAGAACTGAATCAACACCAGTGTTTTGGAAGCCATTCAATAGAAGTATAAGTCACACTAAGGTAAACAACACATGACTACAGTTCATCTCTTTACCGGAAAAGGAAAGAGAAAACCCAAAAGCATCAACAACTAGGGGGAGACATTTTGGGAACTGGAATTACAATTGCTTCTCAGCAGCTTGGGGATAAAATAGGTATTTTGTCAGGGGGAAAGCTCTATAAATAGAGAGCATGAGAGAGAGAGAAGGCATGTTGAATATTATCGAAAGTAATTAGTGTCCTCTTGAAAAATTTGCTAGGGTGTAATTGGTGATTACTCACCTTAATTAGCATTATTGTCTCTAATCTCTCTGTTTTTGTCACTGATCTGAGCTGATTTTCAGCAAAAAACAAACCTATATGTATCCAACTCAAGATCCACAAGATAAGCAGAGAAATTTTAAGATTTACGCACAAAGGAAGCAAGTACCTGGAGGCTGACTATAACCTGATGCAGCTGAAAACTCCAAAGTGTCTGATTTCCTGATAGTTTTCAGAGGCCCAATTGCGTTCAAGGACATGTCAAACCTTGGAGAACTTCTGGGAACTGGCTTACATTCAGATCTTGAGTTTACTTCATTTTTTTCTGACATACAACAAGGAAAAGAAATTAGGAAAATTCCAGAAATGTAATTCACCTAAACGAATCTAAAACAGGATAAGAGGCAAAGGTCACTAACGTGAAGTGGTTGAAAGTACAGTGCCATTTCCTTGAATAATTGGGCGCTTCTTTATATCAATTGAAGCATCTGTATTTTGAGCTTTGTGCAATGCACCAGACACTTGAGAACATTTTTTCCCTTGAACTTGGAGTTTACCCATATGATCAGCATCTACTTTTTTGTCGGTCATTTTGAAGATGGACAAATCAGATAGATGGTCATGTTCTCTATTGTCTTCTGTGGCATCTACTTTCTTGATGGTCATCTTGGAGGTGGACAGATCAGATAGATGGTCTCTATCAAATTCAGTGGAAAAATCAGGCAACTCAAAGGCAGACAGGTCCAAAAGATGTTCTCTATTGTCTTCTCTGGCGAAACCTGTTTCTCTGCCAGTAATGAAGCATGGCTCCAGTAAAAGATCTGCCTCTGGAACAACCTGGGGGATCTTGTTGATGTTTTCCCGGCCTCGAACATTTCCTACCACCTTAAGTGACTTACTTGCATAATTCAAGTCATCCTGCCTCGGACTGATGCCATTGTGTGATCTAGGAACATCACAGACATCGGAAAGATCATATTCTTGTGGTGGTTGTCGTTCATGATATAAATCAGGATCAGATTCTCTAGTAGTTTTAGGTCTCTTATTCTGATAGCTTTCTTCACCAGGAAAGTTTTTTTCATATGCACTTCTGTCATAGATTTCAACAGTGAAATGTGATCCGGCGATGTAATGAAATACCACAAAATCACCTTGCTCAATGCCGTGAGCCAGGTAAAATTTACGCCATCCCTTTTGGAATCCAAGAGAGTCTTCTACAACAGACAAAACCACTTCCCATGTCTGGCCTGTTGAATCCTTGAGATAGGTTGTCTTTCCTACCAATGATTTAAACATTCTGCTAAATTTAGGAGGCAAAATCTGTGAACAGATAAGACTATTAGAAACAACATTTGCTAAATGACTCATTAAAGTTTTGAAACTTATGGGTATGTTATGTTTTAATCCTATCTCGCTAGTAAAAGAACTGAGTGAGAACCAGGGAAGAAATGGATCCTTATTACAGTACCAGGACTTCTGAACAAGATTCGTTTAACATGACTTTGAAAAAAGAGGGAACCACCGGAGCAAGATCATGCTTTCGTTTATGGTTCAACAAACAATTCCGTAGGCACTTGTCACAAACCCCAACATCACGAGCCATAAGATTCTGGAAAAGACATTGTTAACCATTAGCACCACAAGCATTGCACTAACAGTTGGTATCAAGAAAGAAACTTCAAGAGATCACCACTTGTAACTGTGTATTAGCTAGTAATATCTTATGAAATCATTGCAAGAGACAAGGTATGAGCTCCTTTTACTTTGTGATCTTTGTCATTCTATAGCATGAGATATGGTTATAAGTGGTCATTTCGTGAAAACCCCTGTTACTGTAGCTAAACAAATTATGCATATATACAACAGGATGCACATGTAAAAAGACTCAGTGAAAGCACTTCCAAAGAGCTGTATTATGTATTAGTTATATGCTGATTGTATTCATGGAGAATTTACCATACCATACTAGGAAGTAGGAAGTACATTCTCTATATTGAAGCCTCACATCTCCAAACAGATAACAGAACAAACTAATGAATTACATTGCATCTAGTTTTATTTCTTAATCATCCATAAACTGGCCAGCCATTTACATTATCGTTTCTATTTTTTTTTGGTGATTATCATTGACATTACTGATTATTGGATAATATTATATGTAAAGGGTAGAATGGTATTTTACTAAGTCATAGGTCTCTATTGTAAACACTACATTATTGAATGCCAGGTTAACCTACATCTGGTTAACACAATTATTTCCCACACTTGTACACTGATACGCTAAAGTTCGCACATTTTTAATTAACCGCCAATGTGATCTTCGGTACAATCTTTTACTTTCCTGAAAATTATTGTAATGTACTTTCTCCGGTCATTATTAGTTTACCTGCATTTCTTTTTAAAATATTTCTTATTAGTTTACCCATTTCTTTTGTTTTTATATTTGAAACGAGACAACTAACTTTTCATCACACGTACATCCAATTTTAATATAAAATAATAGTTTCTCTTTCTTTCTATATCCCAGAACATTATTTCACCTAAAACTATGTGCAAAAGAAACGAGTAAACCAATAAAGACATGAGAGACTACTTAAATCACATGACATAGACTCATTAGCCAAGTAACATAGCACTCTTGCAGCAAAAAAAAAAAGCAACCCACTTCATCTCTCCTGCTTTTTGGAGCTTATCTCTTAATTTTGTTGTAATCCCACTAACACAATACTTCTTCTGTTTTATTAGATATAACATTTATTAAAATAATTAAACAGGCCCGTCCCTGAGCCAGGGCGAGAGGGGCGGCCGCCCTGGGCCCGGGGATGACAGGTCATTCATTACTGATTTCCAGCCACAACACTTGAAAAATTAATCTCATGAAATTAAACAAGAACAAGTGAACACAAATATGCACATCTACAAATTGTAACATAAATTTTCTTATCATTTACTTCCATGAAACAAAGATGAGATAAGAAGTTAAACCAGAAACTCGAGTCATAAGTTTATAACATGTAAATTATCACTAAAAACATGAGATAGCATGTATGAGAAAGAAAAAATAAGTTGAATTCATGAAACAAATAGCATAAAACCAATCGCATGAATAATCACATGAAGTAGATCTCAAAAATCGCAATTCCACACCAAAATCCGCAACAAAACAAGTAGATTCATCTAAGGAACAAAACAAGAACCTGGAACGAGCTTCTGCAATTCGAGCTTTGCGTATGACATATGAGAGGTTCCAGATTCCAGAGGTTCTAAAGGAATTCAATTTGCTTATGAGTTGGGCACCGGCACCGTGAGGTTTTTTGGAGTGTTACTCGCATATAGGCTATACTACTACCTCCGTTCTTTTTTAGTTGCAACGTTTGACAAATTGCACTATTCATGTTCTCTTATTTGACCACATTTATTGATTTATATGTTAAACAAAATATAGTCATGTGGGGTCTTGTTTGATTCGTTTCGATGTAAGCTTTCATAATATCAAATTTTTATAATTTTTACTTACATACAATTAGAGATAAAACGATTTGAAATTGTACATTGGCAAGCGTGAAAGTCAAAACGTTGCAACTAAATAAAAACAGAGGTAGTATATACCTATGTAGTTTGACTATATGCGAGTAAGGAACACAAAAAGTAAAGTACTAATACCGTATAAGAATACAATGTATTTAGGACATTAGTAAAAAAAATTTAGGGCGTCAAATAGCAAAACTCATTTTTTTTTATGCATAACACCCGAAAATGTAACATAAATTGACGAGTTTATCTCTATTATATAAGCAAAGTGATGAGCTACGGTGTCGTCTTGTAAAATTACTGTTCTACCTTTTACTTATTAAAAAAATGCTAACTATAAAATATTCAATTCTTTCTTGATCTATATTTATGTGTAATAACTAATAAGGAAACTTAAGATTGTTTAATTTATAATAAGATATAATGTACACATAAAATATTTTCCAAAATAATATGCTTAAAAGAGATATTTTTGATTGAAAATGAAACTAATCTAACTAAAGCAATTTCAAACAATTAAAAAGTAAGAACTTATACATTGACATAAATATGCATATGAGAATAGTAATAGCTTATTGTACATCGATGATCTGTTAGAATTCTAAATATTATCATATAAATAGGATTATTATTCCTAGCCTGTTCTCTCCATCTTATTTTCACTTCAGTTACAATCAGTTGGATTCATGCTCCGTTTGGTAGTGTGTAAAATATTTTCCATGAAAATTAGTTTTCCTTTTTCTCTCATTTTCCGTTGTTTGCTATAAGGGATGTAATTCCTGTAGGTGGTTATCTAATCCTTGAGGTTTTTTGAAAAATTGTGAAGGAAAACCCATTGTGACGGGCTCCATGAGTTGGTTTGTTACTGAGTTTGGTGAATCTGAGGGTATTATAGAAGGACATCCCAATGATTCCCATTTGCTCCAAGTGAAGGTCAAATAGTTAGAGTAAAAAAGAGAGGCAATATAAATCAGATTTATGCATAAAAGGATAATTTTGGTTCTAGAAATAGTTTTATGACTTTTATCTTATTTTTTACCTTACTTATCTAATCTTAGGCCGATATATGGAGTTGGTAGATGCAATCCTTAGGTGCGTATGCCTTTTAACATTGATGATAGTTATTAATTTGCAAACTTCTAAATTTTTTTCAATTTATTTTATCTGATTCTATTTTCCTCTACTGTTCTTATTAGTTTTTGTTTAGACTAGTGATAATACCTCCATACTCAAATGTGTTGTTTAAGTCTTTCTTATGTTGCAGATGTTATCAGTTACTAATAAAAAACAATAATATGATGGTTTGGAGATCGTAAAAAGGCGGACTGAACAACGTTTGTATAGTTGCAAGGAGTATCAACTTAAAAAAGATGTACGTAGTACTATAAACTATGCATCATCCTACCCTTTTAAGAGTGGGAAAGGTGGTTTATGAACAATAATTTACATGTGCATTGGGGCGTTGTTGTTGTTGTTAAAAAAAATTATTTCTAACTTGCTTTTGCTATTAATCTTCACCTTTCAGCTACTTCGCTTTTATGGCTATTATGCAACAAATTATCCATGGCAAGAGCTTTGCCAATAAGAGCTTTGGGAGTAGGTTCTTGTTTTCATCATCTAAGTCGTTTTTTCTCATGGTTTGCAATAAAACTAAGGTTTTATAAACAAAATCTCTTTAGTTTAAGAATGAGCTGGTAGGAAGAGGCAATGGGAGTTTCCTGAAGACCATAAATAATGAGGCTGTAATGAGTCAATCTAAACTCTAAAGTAATCAATATTTAATTTTTTGGAAAAAAGTACCTATTAAAATCAAAATTTTGTGAAAAATTACCTAATAAAAATAAAGTTTTGTATCTTGTATCTTGTATCTTGTATGTCCATTCTATATAACACAATGGCAAAATATTCCTTTATTAATTTTGTATCAGAACCCAAAATATATGTATTTTATGCGTTGTGGTGCTTTGTTTAATATGGTTGTTCAATTACAAGTTTTTTAGATATTGAAAATGTGTAGTTTGTATTTTTTTAAATTGTTTTTTCAACATAAATATTATACCGCAGATTTTTCATTTGAATGGCTAATATAGTTTTATACTACCTCCGTTAGTTTTTATCTGCAACAATAACTATAAAGGGATGTTAAAATTATGTGAAACAAGTTACAAACTATCCTTATTTAGTAAAAAAAAAAATTCAATAAAAAGACCAAAGTACCCTTATCATAAAACTTAAACCAACAATTAGTATACTCATCCAACATCCTTCAAATTTCTAATCTAACTAATCTCCTTGCTAATTTCACCAAGAAAATCAGATTTTTCCATTCATTCTATCTCCTCCTTCAACCTCAACCACTTTCATCAACACCAATTTCATTTTCTCTCTCCTCCTTCAACTTCAACCATTTTCATCAACACCAATTTCATTTTATCTCTCCTCCTTCAACCTCAACTTCTTGCATCAACATAAATTTCATCCTCCTAAATCAATTACTCATATTTGAGAAAGAATTTCTATAAAAACAATAAACTGAAGAAGATTTAAGATACGAAGAAGGAAACAACAAAGAATATAACTTCGGTGGTTTTGGGTCGGAGTTAAGGTGGGTTTTGGTTGGTAACAGTGTAACCCTAAGGTTATTCTTGTAATTGTGTATTATTACTCGTTTATATATATATGAGTGACAGGGTTCCCTAATTGGGTAGAGCCTCATATTATTATTTTTCATATGGTATCAAGAGCCAACAAATTTTTCTAAAAACCCTAACCCTAATTTTTTTTACGTTCTCCTTTACGTGCTTGATTCAATATGTCTTCTTCTCCATCGGTGTCAACCATTGATGTACCTAACAGCGTTTCACAGCCTTCTATGGTTCCTATTTGTACAGTTGTGCCTTCTCAAGTCACAGCATCAATCGTTGCTTCTCTTCCTACCGTATCTGGTTTTTCCATATCAACACATGGTTTACGCATTTTGGCTTCAAGCATGTCTTTTGTGCCTCCTTTTTTTTGGACTCCTACTCATCCATTACCTCGTAGATTATTCACTGATTCAGTCTATGAGGCGGGACAGTCCAGCTCCGGTGTGAGTCTACTAGTAGAAAAAAGCATTTGGGTTGCGGTTCGAAATTGTATATGGGCTGCGGTTTAAACCAAACCGCAGCCCAAAATATTCAAAAAAAAAAAATTAAATTGGGCGGCGGTTCAATTGGGCTGCGGTTCAAACTGCCGCCCATATCTAACGTAGGATATGGGCGGCGGTTTGAACCGCCGCCCAATCAAACCGCCGCCCAATTGGAAATGAAATGTCAGGTTTTTTTTTTCCCTCCTCTTTCTCGATTTCAATTCAATATACTCCTCATCCACGATTTTGCTCTAAAAAAAACCCAAATTTTCTTCCCTCCCAAATTTCATACCCAAACCCTCCCACATTTCGACGGCCCAAATCACTCCCGCCGGCGGTCGTGGGGTTTGTGGTCGTTGCTGCTGCTGCTGTAATTGACGCCGGCGAAAGACGTTGCTACTGGTGGCGTTCAGAAGTAGGTCGTGGAAAGCAGGCAGCCCTTTATATCTGAAGAAGGTGAATTTTGGTGGTTCGAAATTGTGAGTGCGGGTTTACCAATTGAATTGTTGGAACGAAATTGCTATATGTATGCTTGAATTTGTTCGAAAATGAAGTACATTTATTTGCTTGAAATTGTTCGAAAATGCTGTGTATTTGGTTGAAATGGGTCAAAATTGTTGTGAATTTGTGTGAAATTGTTCGAATTTGAAGTACATTAATTAAATTGAAGTACACTAATTTGCTTGAAATTTTTGGTTGAAATTGTTCAAAATTGCAGCTTATGATGATTTGATATTGTTGTTAGTAGTTTATTTGGTTGTTATAAACACAAATTCGAAGTAATTTCTTGTTAAATCTGTGGTTTGGTTTATGTTTTATGTATTGTTTTGTGCATTTAATTTAATAATATAAATAATTCGAAGTAATTCTGGGGTTGTTGTTGATAATTTGAGGGCTTATCTTCAGATTGGGTTCTTTATTTAGAGTTTGGTTGGAATCTTATTTTGATTTGGAGAAGGTTTCTGTTAGCAGATTGATTTGTGAAATTGCAATATCTAGACTATTAGTTTTCCTTAAGCCATTACTTGGTGAGTAGTTCTTATAGAGTTTCTAATCTATGGAGGCCAAAACCGCCACTAGATTGTGGATTTATTGAGATAGTTAGAGAGTGAGTATGCACTTGTGCTGGACAAGAAATATTCAACGTTGTCCAATCTGATATTCTTCCTCCATTGTCTTTGTTAAGTGATGAAAAAAGCAACTGCAACCTACTTGTCTCACTTATGAGTTGATAAAAATTTTAATCCATTAAGCGGCGTGAATAAGACGTTTATGTAGCAAATATAGATTGCTAACTGACAGGCTAAAGTCATATCACCCAATCAAAAGTAATAACCTAAATCTCTAATTAAAGTAGATAGGGAAGTAGGGTCGAATCCACAGAGAAACGGATCTTTTTACTCTAATCAATAAGTGTAATCTAAACTATTAACAAAATGATAAATTTAATTTTACCCTTATTGTTTTTTGTTCTGAATAAGTTTAGAGTAGTTCATAATATTTTATTAAAATAATGCAAAGCAAATTAATTAAAAAGAATAGACTTTTAATCTATAATTTTTTTTAATAAAATTTGATATTATCTAATATAAATTTCAATTATTTTTTATCACTTTATTTCGGTCCAGGTTAAATTTTTCCGCCTTTAGTCTTTCGATGGTTGTAACTTTATTTGAAATTTCTTTATTAATCATTTAATTGTGCATCTTTTCAATTTTTTTTTTTTTGGGTTTTCTGATTGACATATTAACTGATCAAGTACTTACCTCCTTATCTTAACGTCTCTTTCACAAATTTCGGACCAAAAAATTATTTATTTTTTGGTCTAGACCAAAAAATAAAACGTTCAAAAAACTTGAACTTAATCAAGGCCCTAATATGTAGGCTCGCCCTTGGGCCTCCAAAATCTCAAAAACGGGGCTGTAATTAAATATTACAACTAATAAAAAATATAGTAATTTATAGGAAGAACTTTTTGAAACATCGTGGAAAACGAGGGAAAGGAGAAGAAAATTCTCCAAATAGAACATCATATATGTAATGTAACACATTCGAAAATTCACTAATTTCTCTCTCTTCCTTGTCTAGTTCTCCCCTACCCTCTACAGATTATGCCCCACTAACAATGACAATGCAGAAATTAACCATTTAAAAGGGGGGGAAATGGACTTTAAAAACCTAGTTTTCATCAATATTTGTTCTTCAAAACAAAAATTGTAGTTACCTTTTAAGTTTTAACCTTTGTAGCTGGTAACTTGCATGCACATAAATTCTTCAGTTTTGGTTTGTAACCACAAAAATTACTACTTTGTGCTTCTTCATTCACTGCAAAATTGGGGAAGGAAGGTGAATTGAGGAAGGAAAGAAAAATGGGGAAGAATGAAGAAGGTTGAGTGGAGTGTGGGTGCAAATTAATGAATTCAGAGTTCAGACCCAAGGACGATACTTCCTCATACTTTTACTTCCCAGATTGAAGACTGACGTTTTGTGTACCTCGACAAAGGAAAACGGCAAGGTTTATAATTATTACACAATTACACTCTGTTCGCTTGTCTCAAAATAGTTTGAACACTTTCCTTTTCTGGTATGATTTTATTATTATAATCAAGGACTCTTGAATCCAATGGTATGGCTTCCTATTTCTCACATATCAAAGTTCGAATCTTGGTGGAAGTAAATTTTAATATTGTCGGGGAGGCTGGAGGGGAGTTGGGGCTTGTTGGGACTTGTTGGGCCTCTGAGTAAGTGGTCTTATGCGAGAGCAAGCCAGAGGAAATTCATCTTACCACGAATTCCCAAAAGCGGGTCCCAAAAAAAAATCTATTATTATAGCATTGTTTTTATACACCTTTGGCTCATACTCAATCTCTACCTACCAATGAAAAGAACATTTAACTTTTTCTGTCAATCAATGAGAAAATACATCATTAACTCCTATCACATCTACGTTTGATAAAACACAAATTATTAGAATAGGCAGCCTAATTTTAACATAAAGTTGGACGAACTTAATAATGAATTTTTCTAACAAGCCCATTACATTTCACTCTAACCCAACACAATCCTAATCATTCATTCTCTTTTCATTCATTTTTTGTAATTATTGAACTACAACTAATAATTTCAAAAAAAAATACTCGGTAATTTTACCGAACGGATTAAACTAGTAACTAAATGGATTAAACTAGTCACTTAATGAATTAAAGAATGTCATTATTAAATAGATTAAATTGGTCACGAAATAGATTAACATGGTCCCTAAAAAGATTAAACTAGTCACTTTAAAAAAAAGTGACATGTTATCATGTTAATATATGGCTCGGACCGTACTTAATTTTAAGTTTAAATTAGACGTCTCTTACAAGACCAACTGTATGTTAATAAAATAACATATGATAACTACCGCAAAGGTTACACATACACTAGGTTTATGTAGGCCACACATACACTAGGTGTATGTAGAAAATTTATACCTTGTGTATGTGTTACTACTAAAATATATATTATTACTAAAAATATTACAAACTTACAATGTTTCGACATATAATTTTATTTTTAATAATTTGTTCTTTATCTTTGTTTAAAAAATCTGTTTTATGAAATTTTCTTTGTTTGGATTTGTATGATCCTTTGTTTAAAACTAAAAAAAAGAATTGTAATTTTTTTTTCCAGATTATTCATATATTAGTTTCATCTTATTCATCTTCACCATTTTTATACTATTAATATCTACTAAATTTTCTTGTCATTTTCAATTATTTAATTTGTTTGTACAATAATGTTATATTTTCATCCCTACCATGTAATAAAATTAATACGGAATATATCATTTCAATCGTCTATGCATGTATTATGTAAATTCAAATATCGTTGAATAACAAAACAGGTTCAAATGATTGTAAGTTATTTTTTTAGTAACAGTATACATTTTAGTAGTAACACATACAAAAGGTATATATTTTAGTAGTAACACATATATCCAGTATATGTGTGACCCACATACACCAAGTATATGTGTATCATCTCTCGATAATAACACTATAACTTATCACCTAAAATTACGTGTCCCATAAGTGTTCGGGTCTTATGGGACGGAACTACGGAAGAAGTATAGGTTATGTCCCTCCCCCCTTATTTTCATCCTAGTTTGTTCAGAAATCTCTTGTTATAACTTATAACAAATTAGGATTACATTATAGTTCGTTTTCACTTTCAGTAACAGAAAATCCACGCTTATTGTTTTTATATAGTGAAAGTATTAGGTCAGACCGTCTGACGTATTGTTTACTGTCAGACGGGCTGAGCCCAATACATCTTCTCTATGCTTCACTTTTTAGGTCACATTCTCTCTCCTCTTTCTTCTTCTTCTCTAGATTTTCATATAATCCTTCAAATCTGCCATAATCAATCTTCAAGGATTTGTTCAATCATTCCGTCGGTGGAAAGCCAAAATTGAGAAGATGTACGAAGATCTTGGGAAAATGGAGGTATCCTTCTTCTCACCGGAAGGTGAAGCAAAATTTGAGCAAAGTTTTAAGGAAATGAAACTAGATGAAAAGACTGCTCGAAAAGAATTTAGAAGACGGTTGTATGGTTTGTCAGCAAAGTCTGAGGGAACAATAGATTCCCAGGGTGGTGAGTTAGATGATGGAAGCTCACATTCAGATCACGAGCAGATGATTGCTAATGCTTGAGATTGGGCTTTGTTGCCACTTTTGAGCTTTTGAATTAGGGGAAACCGGAAAGCTTTACTTTTGGTGGACCGGAGTTTGTAAAATTATATTACATTCCTAGCAAAATTGGAGAACAAACAGAAGCATACTTTGTAACCTCGAGATACAAACAGTTCAATTCCTCAAAAACATAATTGCAATGAAACTGGAATATCTAGGGTCGCCATTAATTGTTTAACTTGAAGTTGAAGTGAGCTGCAATAATTTCATAACCTAACAAAGAAGATAAAAATGAGCTAAGAGGAATGAAGAAGAAGGAGAAAGTCAGAGAAAGCAGAGGTTAGGGTTTTGTTTTTCAGTTGGACTTTGTTTTATTTCAGTTGGACTTTGTTTTCTTTCAGTTGGACTTTGTGTTTCTTTCAGTTGGACTTTGTTTTGTTTCAGTTGGACTTTGTTTTATTTCAGTTGGACTTTGTTTTTTTTCAGTTGGACTACCTGAAAAAAATGAAGACTACCTGAAAAAGAATGAAGACTACCTGGAAAAAAATGAAGACTACCTGAAAAAGAATAAAGACCAACTGAAACCCAAAGTAAGTCTAACTGAAGTACAAAAACCAACTGAAAAAAAAGAAGACTAACTGAAAACAAAATGAAGACTACCTGAAAAAAAATGAAGACTACCTGAAAAAAAATTAAGACTACCTGAAAAAAATTAAGACTAACTGAAAAAAAAATTGGAACCACCTGAAAGTCGTCCGACCAAAGATTATGGTCGGACGAGTCCGACACAATACGTTCTCTTTTATATAACTTCTGTAAACTTTTATACAATAGTATGGGTCAAATTTTTATGGAACATTAGTACTTTCGAGTATAACATTTGTTTATACTTCCTCCGTTCCATAATAAGTAAAATATAGGGATTGGCCACAAGATTTATTAACGTCACTTTCAAAAACCAAAAAGTCATAGAATATCTTTTTCATTATCAAAAGGAAAGGAGAGAAAAACAAACTACACAAGTTTGTGATGGGTACTCTTGTCATTTTGTCACTTACTTATTTTATCTAAGGTATGTTTTACTTATTTTTGAAATGTTCTAACATAATAAGTATTTCACTTATTATGAAATGGACGTAACTACTAACTTTTGTCACTCTTATTTCATTTTCATATTTGTCAATACATGGATTGTATCATTAATATATTAATTACAATTTAGTAAAAGTTATAAAAGTTTGATAATCCTGTTATACTCATTGAGACGAATCAAACAAGACTCCAAATGACTATTTTTGTTCTTATGTATTAGCAATCATCTAAAAAATCATCTTTACTTATAAGCGATTTCAAGAATATAAATATAAAAAAATTATGAAATAGAGGGAGTATTATACATCATTACAGTTTTATTAAATAAAATTTGGTTGATCTTTAAAAAAAAAGGTTACTGTATGAAACATTATATACTTATATGTTCCTCCCATGTTGAAAATAAAGGAGTTTCTCTTGCTAATCTAACTCTCATATCAAACGGAAGCCAGGGAAGGGGTTGGGGATCAATTTGAAAAGGGGTTACTAAACACAACCTCACTTTACTAACGCAGCCTCACTTTACTAACGCAGCCCAAAAAACCCCTATAATTATATTCATCCTAAAAAAATCACTCTCTCTAAAAATATTCTCTCCTCCTCCTTTCTAACTGTTAGAGGAAAAAACTTTATATAGAAGACCTAATTCACAAATTTTAATCTGATACTCAATGGAATATTATTTTGACTCAAGCGAATTTCAATTTGATGTATGTTGTTCATTTTTTCGTCATTATGCATTATCGGGCGATTATTATGCATCGATTTGCCTTATTTTGTGCAATCTGCATGAAACATAATAGACTAGTTTGTTCAACCTGCACGAAATAGTCTACTATGTTTCATGCAGATTGCATGAAACTATCTATTCTGTTTCATGCAGATTGCACGAAATAGTCTATTCTGTATCGTGCAGATTGCACGAAACAGTAAATTCGAACCTTCAATAATTTTCGCAGTTTTCTTCCAAATTGTAACTCGTAATTTGTTGTTTGCTGTTTTGAAACCACGAAAATGGAGAAAGAAGGAAGAGAAATCACTAAATTTGTTGTGCTGTTATGGAGAAATCACTCGAAAATGGAGGAATTCCTAGAAATTAAATTGGTACAACCCTAGAAAAAAGCCACAGAAATGATAGAGGGAGAAAGTAGACAAAAATTGGTAGATGGTGAATGAAATTATGAGGGGTATTTTAGGTATTTTAATGAGTTGTGTTAGTAAAGTGAGGTTGCATTTAGCAACCATGTTTGAAAAAGATAGATGTGTTGTTATATTTTTCACCACAGGGCAAATTAATGGGGAAAAGAAAGGAATGGTTAGAGCATGTACAATGATACATAGAGAATGATGTGGCAATTTAATGTTTGGAGTTCCTGTTGGAACATTTATAGGATAATGGGTTATTATGCTCATATGGTCTTATACTAGAAAAGGAGGAGGTCTAGTATGCAAAAGATTAGAGTACACAAAGTTGCAAGTCACGTGGAAAACCAAGGGAAGACAGAAGACTGGTCGTGGGTCGCGACACCCGTCGCGGGTCGTGACTTGGGGGCCGTCGCGGGTCGCAACGAGTCTTCTGCCTTGGAATAACGTGAAAAGATGCTTTGACGGTTTTCAACCGTTGTGATGTGTACGTTTTCCTTTTAATGACTTTTAGGGTCCTTAAATCAGTATATTAAAGATCTTTAATCAGTGATTAAAATGGGGTTTGTGAAAGTAACCACTGTAATCTATGGAGGGTATATTTCCTATATAACCTTTGTGATTCCTATGAGGAAGGGGTGAGAAGAAAATCAGAATTTTCTATACTCTCTAAACTTCTTGCCTTGCTTAAGAGAAACTTTGCAAACTTCTCTTGAGTGTTCTTCACAAACAAAAAACACAAGTTCTTGTTGGTTCACTTAGAAGATCATCTAAGTGGATTGTTCTCTCCATTGTATCTCATTAGTTATTTTGTGGTAACCCGGTGATCCTAGAGGGGCGAAATTAAACTAATAGGAACGCGTAGTTTCCGTGCCTTGGAGTGGGATATCCGAATCTCTCATTGATCACAACTAACAGTTCCCGCCTCCTAATCTTATGGTTGGGAGGGGTATTTGTGTGGATATTTGTTTTTAGGTGTAAATCTCCAATTTTCAGTCTCTGGAAGTTTCCTTATGGGTTAGGATCCCCTTATTACCCTCTAACTCATGAGAGTTGAGCCTATTTAGGCTAGTAAATTACCGAATAAAAAAAAATGTACAATGTATATGACTCTCCAACTGGCTCTTCACTCTCTTTCATCTATTCTCTCCTTTTCAAGCTACTCTCAAGAACTATATTTAAAAACACCAAGAACAATCAAACTCTGTAAAGAGCTCTCCATTCAACTTTTCTTTGTTTGATGATCCTCATATCAATAAATGAACCTCGTTTCATATTATGATCAAAGTTATATCAATTAAGTTTTTCATGTAAATTAAATATAATTACAAAAAAAAATTATCTTTTTCATAATTTATGTTAAGTGGCATTTTTTCAAAAAAAAAATTATTTTTGAATGCTAATATATAATTTCATAAATTAAAAAAGATACACAGATTTTGTGCATGAAATATATCCAATATTAAAGAAAAATTATTATAGTTGTTGGGATAATAATTATTATCATCTTTTGTTTTATTTTTATAAAATATATCATTAAATGGTTGCAAGAAGAAAATAAAACTTGAGTAATTGCAATAGTATGTGAACCCCATGGATTGGAAAGCTATCTCTCTTTCAACTCAAATGATATCTCCCTCAAGAGCTATTTTGCAAAATGTTTCCATAAAAAGACAACCAAGACACACCTGAGATCCTCAATGTTGGTTAAGAGGTGGCTTTCCGTTTTCTCTCTCTTTGAAAAGCTAGTTAGAGAACTAGTTAGAGAGCCCCATTATATATACTCTTAGTTCAATAGTAATTCACATGCAGCTTGCATATCACTATATCAGCCCTTGTTTCTCAATCTCATGGGCTAAACAATGATCAAAGGCGAATGTGAAGGGTATAGTAACATAAACTTAAAAACCAACATCAAACCATAAGGCGAAATGCGCGCGTAATTTTATGGTGAAGAGAGAAAAGTGGA
The DNA here is from genome assembly GCF_026745355.1 of Beta vulgaris subsp. vulgaris. Taxonomy (NCBI): domain Eukaryota; kingdom Viridiplantae; phylum Streptophyta; class Magnoliopsida; order Caryophyllales; family Amaranthaceae; genus Beta; species Beta vulgaris. Next base: position 48,015,123 of record NC_079208.1, on the reverse strand, counting down.
AGAGATTTTAGTTTATGTTCAATTCATCATAAATGGTACTTCAACACTAAATTTTTGTGATCTAAGCTGAATACATATTTTCTTATCCAAATCTATTCTTCAAGCAATGTTATCAAGATCAGGATTCTAGTTTGGATCGTGGAGGTTGGTAGGATCGAATCAGTGTGATCGGATCGTATGATTGTAAGATCCTACAATTGGGTAAAATAGAAATAATTATGCTAGAATATGGTGATAACCTCATGTTAAAAATTTAAGTATATTAATAATGACTTATTTCATTAGCAAATGGTGATAGTTTTTCAATACTATAAGAATGAAGTAACATTCGACCAAAATCTAATAGGAGAAATATAATAGGTGAAATTACTTTATTATTTTTTTAACGATAGGATCGGATCATAGAGTCGTAGGATTGTAGAATCGTATTAAAATATCCTACAAACATTAAAATCCTACGTAGGATTGGGATCGATGAGGTGTTTCCGGATCGTAGATCGTAGGATCGTAATATTCGGATCGAGATTTTCATAATAATGCTTTCAAGTATACAATGATGTAATCTAAAGTAATCAACCTACCGCCTCTGCTCTCTCTTTAATTTTTTTCTCTAAAACCCTAGCTTCCTTTACACTTTCTTCAACAATTTAGGAGTTGTCATGGATGATTTCCCCCTTTCCCCCTTTTATTTTCATCAGTTTTTAGTTTCTTTTCTTGTTTTGTTGAATAAATTAGTATCTCTTTATGAGATTTCTTCAAATCCTGTTATGGGGTTTTTAGTTTACGTTATGCAGAGATCTCCTTCTTTTTATATAGGAGTTGTGAGTAGGGTTTTTTTTATTTTTAGATATGAGAAATTGTTCTCATTAATTGAAGTTCGAGGCTCAACATGAAGGTATTGGAATCTCGGTTGCAGTTAACATGGCTCGATCAAGAATGCTCTTCCAAAACTATGTTAGAATGATAGACTTCCTCATCAATAACTATTTGATTCAGCAAATACAAGGAGGTTACGCTATATTGCTCGATCTGGTTCATTGTAGTTTCCTCGAAGATAATTTTGATTTAACCTTGTTTAATTATATCTTGTTACGTTTTTCTTTAATCATATATAATATTAAAGCAAGAAAAAATTGTCCTACGTGGCAAGACCTCAACCTTCCTCTGTTCTCCTTCACCCTCAACTTTTCGACCTAATGCTTGCTTATGCCACGTGGCATTGCTAAAAATAATTTTAACAATAATCAATTAATTCCTCCGATTGTGTAACAATGAAGGAAATAATATCAACTACAATAACTAAAGGTCAATCAATACAAAGGAAACAAATCAAATATTATCTCTTTTTTTATACGAAAATCATATATTATCTAAGCGGTCATTCTTATTATTTTCACAAAAACCAGTTATGGAATTATTTTCAAGCTAAATACCAATTTAGAGGAGAGAGAAAATATACAATGAAAAAGATGAATTGATATAACAACTTTAAGTTTTTCACTAATACAAGATACTCAAAAAGTCAAAATATGAAATTTCAAATATAAAACAAATATTAGCTAAGTACAAGCCAATGGGTGCGTTGGTATAACAACTTTAAGTTTTTCATCACACCTATCAAACTTATATAATATAATTAATTTAAAAATTACCTAATTTCAAGCCAATGGGTACATTGGTCTAATAAGTTTTTTTTTAATATTATTCACTTTTGGTAATGAATACCACACCATTATCATGAGATGCTAGCCCCTTCAAGAAAATATGCAAATGTAATAATAATAGTAATGCAATCAGTTTATTTTATTACCAAACAAGAAATAAAAAGATGATTTTGTTGAAAAAAATATAACACACCATGATTATGACTAGAGATTACATATAACAAAAACAATAACAACTCAAATATTCAATTTTTAGACCCAAAGTGGTTTAGGTAAGCTAATATGATAATCATAAAAAATCATATCCATGACCAATACATACTAAAAGTATTTTTTTTAAAAAAAACAAAGTTAAAGTGAGAGAGGTAAAATAAGAGTTCATCTATATATATGTTCAAGAAATTGAATTAGGTAAAAAAAAATGAAAACCAATATATAAGCATCTGTCTACTTTAACTAATTTTGACATAACTATGATAATATAAGTTTGGAAAATTTAGATAGATTAAACAAATTTAGATATAATAATTAAGTGTTTTTCAGACAACTTAAGGGAGAATTAAGAAAATGTCAGACAAGATAAGTTTTTAAAGATAAAAATGGATATTCTTCTCACTACTAATAAGTTAAGTTAAGAGTACATTAAAACATTAATCTATGGCAATTCTCTCTCCAATTTATTGGATATATATTAATATATTATTCTATTATTGCGACTAAGAAGGTTGACAACCTTAGGCTTAGGGACTAGGGTCACTCAAATATTTTCCCACATTCTTACATTCAAATGAAACAAACGATATAAGTACACACACTTATGAACTTACGCTTGATACTAATATCATTTTTAAAGAAAATTCACACACTTTGAATTTGGCCCATTCTATAAAAATTATAAAATAAAAGAGTAGGAGAGAGAGTGAAAACATGACACATGTGCTTAAATTATAAAATAAAGCTTTCTTTAATTTTTATAATAGTTTGCGAATTATTTTGCAAGTTTTATGAAATATCCCAAAAAGAAATATGTTGCGTGTATTAAGAAACTAAGAATAGTAATTATTTTTCTTCAATATAATCCAATATTCTTTAACTAATTATTCTTGCAAAAAAAAAAACTAATATAACTGTTCATAAATTTAACATCCTAAACTCAAATTATATATGAAAGTATGAGTGAATCATGAAGTAGTTGACATTAAAGATATCAATAATTATTTCTTATATGCATGATTAAATATAGTTTCCTTGCTAAAATAGATATTTCTCATTATTCATCATTAAAGTTAAGCAGCGCCATGATTTTCTTATATAATTAATATTGTATAATACTCATTCAGTTAGATGAAATGGGGAATGATGTAAGATAAAATATATCATCAAAATTATGGTCATTTAGGGAACTACAAGTAAAATAATTATCTTATAATTTTATATAAAAGTAATGTTACAATTTTTAAACCATAAATCGTGTGGACGATATTAGACTGGAAAGAGAGATATCTAATGAGCATTGCGACACTAATTTAGAAGGTGAATCAACAAGATGAGTTAATTGTCAAGCTTATATGTAAAAAAAAAGGGGGATTATATAAGTATTCAAGTTTAATTGGTTTATAATAGAGTGAAACTATTTTGAAAAGATCAAATAAAGTTATTGAATTGGAAAAGTTGTTAATTTATTTAACTTTGTTTTTTTTTTTTTTCTTTGATGTAGAAGATAATATTGAAATGTACATCTTATAAAGAACCTATAAAACACACATATATTATACAAGTAGTGCGTATTTATATTTGTTTACATTTTCTAAATTAGTCTTAATGAATATTAAAATTTAGTTCGCTTAATATATTCGAAAATTGGTTTTAGGAAGAAATTAATGAATAAGGGTTAATTGTGGACCATTGAAGTCACTTGAGGTAGTCTTTGGGAGGTGAAAAGTAAATTGAGAAACCCTGTATTATACTCATTCCGTCAGATGGAATGGGAAATAAGGTATGATACAATATATCATCGAAATTGTGATCATTTCAAGTAGCAACGGGGAATAAGGTATTTAGGAAAAAAGTAGAGTGGGGAAACCCTGTATGATACTCATTCCACCAGATGAAATGGGGAATAAGTATGATACAATATATCATCGAAATTGTGGTCATTTTAGGTAGCAACGTGGAATAAGGTATTTATACCCCGTATGGTACTCATTCCGTCAGATGGAACAAATTTCCTCTGAGGTTTCAAAAAAGGCAATTTTAGTTGGTCGTGTGTCAAAAGTCAAGGACAATCCCTATCGCATGGTGGGTTTGTATCTCCCGAGACCAGTTCTCAGTCATGGCCAATTTTATGTAGCCATTTCTCAGTCATTGGTAAAAATTGCCTAATAGTACTCCTATATCAGAAAGATAATGGGAAGTCTAATACTTTAAGGCCATTTCGAGGAAAAAATGAAGATGTAATGTAGAGAGAGTTTCTGAGACGATTGACCCCCCCACTGGTTACTGGGATGAAAACCAAGTTCGTGCAAATTTTCTCCCTGTTGTGGCGGTTGAGATCCTTAACCTTTACCATCTCAACCCTTAGATGATGGCTTTCTATGGGGCTACACCAAAATTGGTATGTTCTACTAAATAAGACCATCACTTTATTAATTTTTTTAAGAATTCCCATACAGTTGTTGGCGATTCTATTGTATCGGAAGTGTGGAAAAAAAATCTGGAATTCCAATCTTCCTCCTAAGGTGTTGTTGGCTTTACTTATGATGATATAATTGCTTCTGACTATATTATACTTCCTCCGTTCTTTTTCTACTGCAGCAATTGGGTTTTCACGCTTGCCAATGCTCAATTTTTACTATTAATATCTTTATTTACTATTTAGTAAAATTATACACATTTGATATTTTGAAAGTACAAGACGAATCTAACAATACCCCACATGACTATATTTGTCTTTACATAAAAATAACAATATATAGTGAAAGGGTATGATAGTGAATGAATAGTGTAAAAATCTCATTGTTATATTAGACTACGAACGGATGAAGTAGCTTCTTAAAAATTTTGTTTTGCTCTAAAAAGAAGTCTTCCAAAACATATGAATATCATGTATCTGTTAAACAACTTTATAATTAATATAAATGTGTATTTCTCTTAAACACAAAGTTTTTGATCAAGTAGACGTAAATAATCGTTTATATGTTTTCAATGTAGCGGATATATAAACATTTTTATTGTATTAAAGTTCCCGTGCATTATGCACGGGTCCAAAACCTAGTATCTATTGTAGATGTTGTTTGGCCATCAATTAATGAAATTTATCTTAAAAAATGATGTAATTTAAACTTTTCATAAATTAGAATTTTATAAGTTATGACCATAATTATCAAGGTCAATGTCATAGTCTTTATTAAAACTCCTCTTACTAAATTAAATTAATTTCATCATTGCAACTAATATTTTCATGCTAATATTATACTCACTATATTCTATATTAATCATCGATACACTATAACTTATTTATTTTTAAAATTTTATAATAGGAATTTTTCTTATTGTAACAAGAGAATCCTCACCAATGATCAAGAAAAAGTCATATGAGATCTTCCTTTAAAAAGGATTCATCCCGCTCATAATCGTCATCGATTGCTGTGTAAACTTTTAATCACAGTATGACTAAAAGAAAAATTAATCACCAAATAAGAAAAAAAAGTCGTCATGATTCATGAGGAATGAGAATCAATAAAATTCTCACACTTGTGCAACAATTTTTTAGATTTTTTTTGCCTTTTCATTTTAAAACTTTAAATTGCAATTAGAAAAAAAAAATACATATTTAAAGTATACTTTTTAAAAAACTATCATATAACATGTACTTTTTGCAAGAAACTACCTAATAATTAAATGAGACACACAGTTAGATTATAAATTTTTTGTTCTTGTGGCGATAAGGTACCAATGGCTGGATCCCGGTAGGTTGACTTTGTTTATTGGCGTTAATCCACATGTGTCTAGCACTTGATTATTGTCTTACCCATTTTTGCTCATTTTCCCCTTCTTTTTGGTGTGATTATTAGATTCAGCACTTGTATTTTTTTGGGATGTAAAATCGTAAAAAATAAAGGAAAATGTTTGAGTAACCCTTAGGGTTGCCAACCCTCTTAGACACATTAGAATAAAATATTAATATGTATGTAATAAATGAGGAGAGAAGAGATATAAAAATAATGTTTTAATGTATTCCTAACCAATGAAAATTCAATAATAAGAGGGTTGACAACCCTTAGGGTCACTCAATCAATGTCCAAAAATAAAATGGTGTGACTCAGTATCAGATTCTGTCGTCGAAGATAAAATATTAAATGAAAATTTTTGTTTATATTATACCTAGACGTTTATCATATTTTTCAAATGCTATAGCTGATTTAGAGATAAGGAAGACTTTGTTAAAACAACAGAAAACTGGAACAGTAAAGAGGTATAAGGAACAAAAAGGAGAAAAATATAAAGTCAACACCAGAAAATAAACTCAACACTAGAATAAGACCCTTGGTACCTTGTTGCCACAAAAAAAAAGTTTATAAGATAGTTTTGTGCCTCATTTTTTTTTTTAACGGTTTTTTCACCAAAGGCCCCGAGTTTTCACGAAATTAACCGGGTAACATCGCACTTTTGAAAATACACTTGGTAACCCTCAGTTTCAACATAATACACCCAAATGTCCTTAGTGACTAACGACGTTAATGTTAATCGTCGTTAGTCTTAACCCTAATCAGCCTTAATTAACCTAACTAAACCCTAATTACTAACCCTACCCTAACCCCTAACCTCTAACCCTCCCCCACCCTCCCAACAGTCCCCTCCCGCCACCCCTTCCCCCACCGTCCTAGTAGCCCCCCTCCCCCACCCTAGTAGCCCCCATCCCACCACCACCCAACAACGCCCCAACCCTGCGCAACCCCTGCTTCTCCCCCACTCCCACGCAACACCCCGTCGATTTCCTCACCCCTCCACCCCTGTCTATTTTCGCACCCTCACCCCCAACCCCAGTAGATTTCTGCACCCAAACCCCTACCCCCATCAATATTCGTGAAGTGGAACAACCTAAAAGCCCACTCGAGCCCAGAAATCGATGGGGGTGGGAGGTTTGTGTACGGAAATCAACTAAGGTGGTGGGAGGGTGCGGAAATCAACGGGGGTGGGGGGAGGGGTAGGGAAATCGACAGGGTGCTGCGAGGGGTGGGGAAAACGAGGGGGTGTTGGGGGGTTAGGGTGGGGGGCTGCTGGGCGGTGGTGGGAGGGGGCTGTTGGGAGGGTGGGGGAGGGGGTTGTGGGAGGGTGGGAGAGGGTTAGGTTTTAGGGTTAGGGGTTGGGGTTAGGGTTAGAGGTTAGGATTAGGATTATGATTAGGGGTTAATTAGGGTTTAAAATAGAAAATTAGATTTAATGAACAACGACGGATAACGTTGTTAGTCACTTAGGGCATTTGGGTGTATTATGTTGAAACTGAGGGGTACCTTGTGTATTTTCAAAAGTGCGAGGGTACCTCATGAATTTCGTGAACACTCGGGGACATTTGGTGAAAAAAATATTTTTTAATATGGCAAAAAGTAGTTTCTCGCAAATTTTTCTAAAAAAAGTAAATAACGTTAGACATCAATTTTTAAGATCCACAAATAGACACTCACTTCGTAATATTTTTATAAAATTTTGAATATTTTTATTTTTTTACTTTAAAGGTGGTGGTGTATGGTAAGAAGTAGGAAATAATAAGATGATATAATTCTTTTTCTTTTAAGTCATGAGTGGGATGTTTTTATTTGATTATGAGTCATGATATTTTTTTTAATGATGAGAGATAAAGATAATTAATTTTTTGTTCATGAGTGATGATACTTGTAGTGGATTGTGGAGCCTCAACTTTATAAAATAACAATGTGTGGTGATGTTTCTTTATAATTGTTGGATTTTCTATGAAGAGATAGTAATATATTAACTTCATGAAATAATCAAGCCATTCTAGGAAACGTATCAATTAATATAGGACAGACAAAAATAGGAAGTGTATTGATTAATATGAGATGAAAGGAGTAAAACTATACTATATAACTTGAGTATTCCCGTAAAAAAAAAACTTGAGTATAAATTACAACAAGATAACAATTTTTTGTAATTATACCACATATACCTTGATTACTTTATATAAGTAGCATAATAATAATCTCGATTAAACCCACTCCAAACTACAGATTATATTAATAATTAGCATACTTTGTTTAACTCCCTCTATTACCATTTATTCTCCCTATGTGGAATATTGCCGCTACTCAGATATAAAGATAATCTTCTACATTATTTTAAATATAAAAGTATAAGATAATACATAGTCAGAGTCCTGTTTAATTTATCTCAATGATTACATTAAGAATATGAAACTTTTATTGTATTAACTAACACGTAACCGAATATATTAATCATATAAAATCTACACTGACAAGCGTGAAGATACATACAAGATTAACGAGAGGTAACAACAATCATAAAATAACTAATTTATAAAGTTATTAATTTGTAATATTTACTTTATAGTAGTTGAGTTACTTGAAAAAACATGTGGTTTGCTTATCTTCTTGCGAATTGTTATTACTATTTCTCACTTTTTAGTAGCATCTTATGATTTTATAATCCAATGTTACTAATCCAATTCACCTTTTGTCTTCTTTTTTTCACTTATTTTTTGTAACTATTTCTCACTTTTCTTTTTCTAGACAATCCATCATGAACTTGTCACTCGAAATAGAAATGCATATATGCATACCTAATATGAAGTTTATTTGAGTATAGAGGTTCTTTATATGTAATACACATATCTTTGATTTGCATTTTAGTTCACAAATCACAATGAGTGTGAACCTCATACAAGTATGCGCAATTTGACTTTAATATTGTGCTTTGGCTCTCAAGGAAATGAGCTTGTACATTACTCCGTCGCTCCGTTTGGTAGTTGGTTATAAATGGTGATAATGGGAATGAATTTGTATATAAATTTGCGGGGAAAAAATCATTATTCATTCCTATGGTAATGTTAATTTATCCTAAGGTGTTTATTTTTCTTCTTGAATTTTCATTCTCATCCAATACCACCTTGTTAGGTGGTGATGAGTGGTAATGAAAATTAGGGGTGAGATTGCTTACCTATGGAGAAAAAACACAAACTTGGAGGTTGAAATTGTCTCCCATAGAGATTTTAAGGGTGCTTTCCTAGTAACCTATACTTAAAATTCATTTTCATTACCGCAATTTATTAACGACTACAAAAACGAGCCGCATAAGTATATCATAATTTCTCGACGATAAGCTGACATAAGTACAACCCACTGGAACCCATCCGAAAATGCAAAGAAAAATAGCAAAATTATTCAACATTTACAGTGTACTCCCTCCGTTTCCTAAAGATCTTCCCTCTTTCCGTTTAAGGGTGTTTCCTAAAGATCTTCCCTCTTTCCGTTTAAGGGTGTTTCCAAAAGATCTTCCCTCTTTTGCTTTATTCCTTATTTGGCAAAATAAATTTCCCTATTTACCCTCTCATGTCACTATCATATGGTCCATCATTACATTATCAATTCAATTTTACTCCCTTTCTCTCTCCTACTTTAACCCCTTTTTATTTGTTTATTTATATTAACCCCTTTCTCTCTCCTACTTTACTCACACCATAAGTGAGAAGATCTTTAGGAAACGGATGGAGTAACTATCAGTCTATCCACAACCTACTGATCAAGCAACTATCATGATTTTCTGCAACAGAAAAACAACTTACCAGAAAATAAAATTGGAACATGCTGCAGAGTTTGATTCAAGAATCCTAAATTCAGTTCCTGAGAAGTGAGAACTCTAGAATAACTACAAATCAACTTCACCTTATAGAAGTTCAACGATCCCTCTGAAAAATTTGTACTTGGACTATACCTTTATCAATATTTTCAGCAACAAAAGTACACTCATCACCAGGTTGAATGTTATTAGACTTTCTAAATTCTTTCCACCCATTTGCCAAAACTGCATGGCCTTCCTTCCAATAATACTCCCTCCGTCCCATAATATAGTGCTTGTTTCTTTTTTCACGGTCTCCAAAACGTAACTTTGACCTTTAATATCTTCAATTCCTTATTGATAAAAAATATAAAAAGTTGATATTATGAAACTACACATTGAGACGAATCTAACAAGATCCTACATGAATATGTTTTTTTATATATACAAATGAGAATATTCGGTCAAAGATTTTAAAGTTTGACCACCAAAAATGAAATAGGCACTATATTATGGGACGGAGGGAGTATATAACTGGCCAAAGTCTTCCGCCTGGATCTCGAAGTACTACCAAATTCTGTCCCAACTTTTCACCTTGTTTGTATACATTTAAAGGTAAAGGCTTTGGTAACACCTGCATAAGAATAATGGGTTAATACTGGAAGCAGAAACACAAATATGGAAACCAAAAATGTTACTTGGACTCTTCATATATAGTACTAGTGCCATCCACCAGCATGAGCATGAGCATGAACATTTCAACACTTCATTTATGGTTAAGAACTTAAGATAGTGAAAACTTTTCATAAAATAGCCGAGTTGTATACTTGAGTATATACTCGTGCTGGACACAAGCACCTCAGTCCAAGTAACATAGGTTATAAGTTGAAATTGTGCAACAGAAGAAGAATCCCGGCTGCAAATTAACAAAGAACAAAAACAGGACAAGACAGAAACTTATCCAAGGTCTGAAATTAAATACCACAATACAAACATGATTTACTAGCATAAAAAAAAACAAATTATTAGTTTATCACTACAGGCATAAGATTATGCTTATGAGAAGTCAGAACATACAAGGAAAGGTTCATTGTGTTTCTGTTCTGGATATGTTATTTTGAAGCTTGCTGCAGACGAAGAAACACATAAATCAGGTGTTTCTGGATTCACAGTCATATCTTTCTGACCTTTGTCTTCTTCCACAGAAGTAGAATGCCGACCAAGAGTTTCGTTCCTAAGCTTGGGATCCTTCTCAATGGAAGACAGGATTGCACTAGCGCACAGAAGATTATCAGCTACTGAATTAACATAAACATTTTCATCAGAATTGTGTTCTTGCTTGCCTATCTTCGTTCTTCCACCTGTCAAGAGAATAACTCAATTAACACAAATGTAAATAAGAAAAATGAAAACATTTTAATATACCCAGTGCCAATAAGAGTATACTTGCAAGTTGCAACATTTGTTATTTCACAGTTATCAACACACGTCAGTTTGATCATTGATATCTATATTTGCATATCTATAAATGTTATAAGAAAATATTTTAAAAACATGTTGAGGTAAATTTAGCAAATTCTCACAGTTTGTTTATCATCTGAAAAACAAATGTTGCAACTAATAAAAAACGGAGTGAGAAGGCTCACATGAATTTGCTGGAGCGGAAACCTCAGATTGAGGCGATGCAATAGACTTAATTGGCATGCTAACGTTCAAAGGCATGGGATCCGTCGAAACAGTGTTGTTTAGAATCTCTGCACGTTCCTTTGTTGACCGGTCTGCTTCACCTAGGAAAGAAGCCAATGAGCTAAGAAATGACATGAAATTCACAAACTCAAACTTCAGCTACAATTATCTCACGGAAATAAAAAGGTCAGGGAACTAACTTGAGATTTCATAACTCCTTTTACCAGCATCTTCTTTCATTTCAGGCATCTCAAAAACAGACAGATCAAACAGATCACTTCTATCATCTTCTCTAGTAAAACACACGTCTCTGTTAGTCATAAAGTATGACTCTACAAGAAAATCTGTTGTGGGAGCCAATTTAGGCCGTTTATTGGAAATGTCTTCCCTAGGAACATATACTCTTTTTGTCTCAGGTGAATTTTTCACATTCTGCAAATGATCCTTCTTTCGATTGACAACAATATTAGGCGGACCAGGATCTGATCTGCTAAGTTTCTCTCGCGTCTTCTGATAGTTCTTTCCACCGAAAAGCACAGGCTTCTCACACCCACTTCTACCAAAGATTTCAACAAGAAAATGTGATCCCTTGAAATGATGGAATACCAGAAAATCACCCACTTCAATGCTATGATCCACTGAGAATTCATGCCATCCATTTTGAAAGGCAAGAGAGCCGTTTACATTACACAGGCCCACTTTCCATTTTTGTCCAGTTGAATCCTCAAGATAAGTGCTTTGGCCTTCTAGTGCTTTAACAGTGTTGGCAAATTGTGGAGGTACAATCTGAATGTATGAGGACTATTTAGAGATTCATTTTGTGTGAAACAACTCATTAGAAGCTTTTAACCAAGTCAATCTAAAGTTAAAAGAAGAATGTCATACCAGTACTTCAGAGAACTCGTTGCCAAACATGACTTTAAAGAATGAGGAAACGATTGGGTACGGATCGAGCTTGGTTCTATGCAGTACTAAACAACTACGAGAGCATTCAACACATGCCTCCATCTTGTTATCCAGGCAATGCAATTGCAGACTGTAAAAGCCAAAATATTGTCACCTATTTAAAATGTCACATGAACAAATAAAGTTCGGCTATTTACAGAACTGTTGTCCACAAAATATTTACTTACAATTTTGAGTGAGGCTATATAAAAAGAGGTTCACAAGTGAACATGCAAGAGGCAAATCGGTAAATTAACTAGGTAGCATTCCATTTAAGTGTTTTGACTTATTATACCTTATAAATTTATACTTTTATATTTTCCTATAAGCTATAAGAAAGTTCCAATAAGTTTTGAGTAAGTTAAAAATCAACCAAGTAGAACACACCCTTAAGACATGTTCTCTTCAACATAAAACAACTGAACTGAATTGAACTAATTGCAACTGAACTGAGCTGAACTGAATTGAACTAGACTTATTGCAACTGAACTGAACTGAATTGAAATGCATTAAATTATAACTAAGGGCATGTTCTCTCTAGCTTATTTTCAGTTCGGTTCAATTCAGTTTAGTTCAATTCAGTACAGTTCAGGACAATACTTTTACTCTCACATACTACTATTCAGTTCAGTTCAGCTGTTTTATGTCGAAGAGAACAAACCCTAAGAAATGATAGTTGGAGCTGAACTGAACTGAATTGATTGCAACTGAACTGAACTGAACTGAAAATAAGTTGGGGGAGAACAGACCCTTATAATGGGCACTCCAATTAATTTCTCTTCATTATGATCTTGTTCTCTATCTAGCATTACATTCACTCATCAAATCAATTACAGAACTACCCTGGAGCACTATAATAACCTGATAAAGTGGAAAAACTTTACTTAAGAATCTATAGGAAGTTATCATCCAACTACTCAAGGGTGAAACTAGAAAATCAGTAGATAAAACACTTGCATAGAGACTAGAGAGCTCTATGCAGACTAACCCTTTTAGCCATACAACAAATGTAGTAATTTACCCCATCTCTAGATACTTGCTACATTATTGCGGGCACAGGAATCAAAAAGAGGACGAAAAGGGGTATAACTTTATCGAATATTATAAAGTGAACAGGGCCGTTTCTGAATATTATTGGGCTCGGGGCAAAAATAAAAAAATAGACCCCTCAACGTGCTAGATATTCACGGAAATACGTGATATAAAAATTTCTAATGTATAATTTTCATTGAATTAGACAAAAGAAAACAATCGAATTAAATCTTTAAAATGTATATAAACATAAATATTTCACACTTTGTCTCAACAAACTTTTAATTTGAGTTGTATTGTGCTTCGTATATAAAAATATCAAACATAGAATGATCATACTCCATAAAGTTATATCTAGAATACATATAAATCATAGTATTAGAAAGTCGTCCACCATGATGACCATGGTAATCAAAATTGTTAGTAATTAGAAGAGCATATAAAGTTGAGAAACACCCATCCTATTCATCCTAGCACAGGCATGAGCTATAAAAATGAAGGAAATTTGCAAGAGAATTTAGGAAGAAAAAATCAGAAAAAGAGAGATAAATGAAGAATTACCTTTGAATAAAAGATCAGATTTTTCATTCTTGGAAACTGAATATTTGGGGGCGTGGTAGTGGGTAGGAGATGAAGAGTATGAAGCGTGACTTCTGTTCAGTTTCTCCTTACTTCACGGGCTCACGGCCATTCTTCAGCGTCGTTTTTTTTTTGAAGGCTGAAGATATTTAAAATTTTGGGCCCTAATTAAGATAAAGCAAAAGAAAAAGTGATAGTCATCAGACTCATCACTCATCAATGCCTTCATTGGAAACAAATAAGAGCTTGATTGGTTAATCTTCAAATATATGGGAAATTATAATTTTTAAAAAGTAGGTATATGTGTTGTTGTATGGAAATTGGAAAGTAAAACTCCCTAGGAAATTCTATTTCCTATAAAATGGAAGAAATAACTTACCTAGGCCCCCTAGGTAAGTGGAAATTCCCATGGAAAATAGAATTTCTCATATTTACTTCCTAAGAAATGAAATTTCATGAACAATGCAAATTCAAAGGAAGCTATACTTCCCAACTTCAACTAAACGACCACTAAGTCGGGCAACTTTTTTCCTAAGAAAGAAGCAAGTTCATTTTTTTAAAAAAAAAAAGAATGACATCATCTGTGTATTTAGGCGGGATTTATAATCACCAAAACATGCCAGCTAGGGTTGGCAAAAGTTGACCCAACCCAATAACCTGACCTGAAATTTTCGGGTTTGGGCTGTGATTTTCGACCTAAAATAAAAAATGGACCGACTCAACCCGATCTGAAAATATAATGAGTTAGGTTTGGGTTGACTTTTTGAACCTGAAAATAACCCGAATAAATTGATTTAGAAGTCGAGTTATTTTCAGGTCGGGTCAACCTGAAATTAACCCAGATTTTCATAACTTAACAACCTATCTTTTGTTATTCTTATTTGTATTGGATCAAGCTGATAAGTCATTTTTATATATAGTTTTTAGGTGCATTTAGGTTGCATTTTAGAGCATTTAGTTTCATATTTAGGTTCATTATTCCATTATATTCTTAAGTTATGCTTTTCTACTCCTATTCGGTATGTTTTCTTGTTTTTGATGAATTTCAGGCATTGATAACGTATTTAGAGTATGATTAGCTAAGTTTAAGGGTTAGGAGCACGTGGAAAGAAGTTACAACGCATAAGGATCGTATGGATATGTCATAGTACGAGTTTGAGAAAAAACGAAGCGGAAAAATCATTAGAAGAAATCTGAAAAAGAGTCACGTCTACTCTTCTGATCATAACTTTTGATGTGATCCTTAGAATCAAGTAATTCCACCAGATTTGGAAACTAGACTTGAAGATCTTTCCAACGATAGGTGGCACGCCCCAAGGAGACTTCTATTCAAGAAGTTATGCCTTTTTGAAGTTGGAGTGTTTCTGCTGGAATCTGTCACGCGTACGCGCGGATCACTAATCCGCATATTAATGATTTATTTAAGACTTTCCTTATCTTGTAAATTATTTTCCAAGTCATATTAGGTTATTGAATATTTATTTAGAGAGGTTTTCATTCTTTTTTCTCTCTCCTCCCTCTCACGTTATTTTTTTAAGTTTTAGGTTTTAGTTTTCTCTACTCTTTTTCTCTCTAGTTTTTAGTATAAACCCTATTTTTTATTTTTTTTCATTAATTCATGAGTTTCATTAGTTTCTTTCCTTGATTTCTTTGATTATGTTTTCTTGGTAGATTTAGATTTCATTATATATTTCATGATAGAGTAGTTTCTTTTATCTATGGTTAAGTTGAACCCTAGTATGATTTAATTCATGATTGTTTCTTTAAATTCTCATATTAATTGTTAATTGTTCTTACTTAATTGATTGTGCATATTCCAATACTAGATTAGGGATAACTAGTATTGTTCTAATTCCATTGTCTTGATCACAACCGGAGTTGGATTTTGATGGATTTGAGTATTTCAATTAAGGACATGAAGTTCTCCACGGGAGTAGGTAGAATGGATTGTTAGGAAGTCAAAGTGTCGCGTTCAATGTCTTTAATTTGCATGATTCAACGGGAGTAGGCTTGAATGCATATTAGAGAAGCCATAGATACTCGGGAAAGGTCTATGGTACTTTATAGGGTGGACTTTTCCATGTGAACATTTAATTGATTAGTTTGGGGTAGGAATTATTTTGTATTACTTCGTGCTAGTGGGGATACTTAACTGTAGAGTCTTTTATTTATATATTGATTAGTATAGTTGATTCGACGATCATTGATATTAATCTCCTTTAGTCTTACCATTATTTAAGTTCTAATCATAGAACAACTTTCTCTCTGTGAGATCGACTCTAACTTACCCTACTACATAGTTAGGAGGATTAGTTAGGTTATTTATTTTTGTTAGGTGCGCGACACGCCTATCACAAGCCCATTTGTTGGATCACCTAAATTTCATTGCAGGTCATTAACTCATACTTTCATAACTTAGCGTGTATATTTGAATATCATTTCAGGTCATTTTGGGTTCATTTCGGGTTAACATGAAATCTGTAAGGTCGGGTTTGGGTTATGATTTTTGATATGAAATTAGAATCTGGTTAGGTCTGGGTTAGGGGTAATCATCTGAAATATAAATCAGGTCAACCTGAAATTGACCCAACCCGACCTAATTGCCAGCCCTACATGCCACACATGATTGTTTTTGAGGGAAACAGAATAGCGTATTCTCTTTTAGTATATAGTATATAGATCACTCTGAAAGATATAACAAAGATATATTGAATTAAAATATTATTCCCTCCATCACATAATATAGTGTTCACTTCTCATTTTTCACGAGAATCAAGAAAAATAGAATGAGTAGTATAATTTCCAAAAAATGTATTTAATGAAGTGCTTTTTTTTGATACTTTTGTATTGAAAGAAAATCAAAAGATAATAAATGTTTCTTGAAATTGTGTAAAGCAATAAATGGGGTCACATGTAGAAGTGAGCAGAAAAACATGACATCCAGTTCCAAACCCATAACTGGTTGGACCCGTTGGGTCCGCAACTGGAACTGGTTCTGTTGGGATCGGGTTTGGGTCCAAATTTGAGGACCCAGTTGCAAGTGGTTCCAGTTCTGGATAGTAAAATTTTGGACTTGATACCCACTTGGTACCCGGTAAATATAGATACTTGATACAACCAAGCCTCGGACTAAGTACCTAGTGGAATTTTTTATTTCTGATGAATAATTTAGTCTTAAAACTTACTAGCTCGTTAATAGAAGTTTGGCCGAAATTATATCAAGGGATACTAATACATATATGCTATGGTTCTTATTTTAGTCTTTATTAAGCTTAACAATAAAACAATTTAGCTTATGAATGTCATTGGGTACCAAATGCCCAATACTAAATTCGGTTCTCATGAATTGCAAGACCAATTCTAGAAAGTCACCTCCTGTAAAAATCGACATTACATCACACTTTTAGATAACCGGGCATCCGGTGTTGGAATTGGTCCCAACTGATTCCAAGACCAATTCCAGAACATGAGGCCCTGGTCCAACCAATTTCAATTCCGTTTCCAATTTTTAGGAACTAGTTCTGACTGGGTTTGGGTCCAATATAATTCCCGAAATTTTGACCAGGTACCCGGTTGTGCTCACCCCTAATCACATGCTTTGAGAGAAAAGTAGGGGTAAAGTTTGTGTAGAAAGTGAGGATAATTTAGTCTAAACAAATTGGTAAAAAAGAAAATAGGCATAACATTTTGGGACTCCAAAAAAGGAATGTGAGCACTGTATTATCGGATGGAGGGAGTATTATCCTAACTTTTATCTCTACCAAATGGTAGATAAATTCTCCATAGATACCTTATTTTACAGTAGTAATAAATTTAATTAATATTGTAAAAATTATGAGTTAGCATAATTACATCATGATGATAATATATAACTACTTCGCCATCCTCAAATAGAGTTTTCATTTCTTTTGGGCACAAGTATTAATGAGAAATCATAAGTGGGTCCTTAATTGTATTAAATCAGAATTAAAAAGGAAAATTTGACAGAAACAATACCAACTTTGGACGATACGCTACTTTTAGTCCGAACTTTTGATTATTTTTTAGGGGTCTCAACCAGGGGCGGGTCCAGAATTTCAGATGAGGGTAGCGTAATTTTACAATACTAATGGGTCAAATAAAAAGTCATCACTACTGCAAATCCAAATATAATCTTGAAGTCAATAATAAAATAAAATTACTATTGTCCACTTCGAGTTCTCAGATTTTGGAACCATTTTATGATGGCATTAACTTTTACATAATAAAACAAATCTTTCTCAAGATAAGTAACTAACTATCGTTTAACAATTCATCTCCCATGCTATCCTTATCTTGCTTTTGATAATAGTCATACCATCAAAGAATGTTAAATTATTGTAGATTTGAATTAACTAAAAGCTTTCTCTTGTTTTCCCTTTATGTTTATTAAATATATAAAATTTTCATACATGAATAATTCACTAAAAATCCATTCCCATAATTACAATCGGTGTAAACTAAAATATGTATAGATAAGACGTGAATTATAAGACATGAATTATAGAGTACTTTTTAATTCAAATAGACTTTGTAAATTAATAAAACGCTAAAACAAGAGATGAATTATAAGCTACTCTATAATTCAATTTGACTTTGTAAATTAACTATTGCTAATATCCCAAATATAAGTAAACTCCTTATGTAAGCAAAATTTGTAATCTTAAAATAGCAAGGTAATTGAATTTGAGATTTTGAGTATCTTTTTAGTGGGTAAACAACTAGTAAAAGTAGTATTTTTTTTTTACGGAGTAAAAGCAGTAATTGAATAAAACTAGATGAAGGGGAAAAATAAAATCAAAGCATTAAAAACTGCAGCTATGGACTTTCGAACACGAGACTTGTCAACATTTGTTATAAATGCTTTAAACTTTTAAAACAACCAACTGTGCCAGACTATTTATATGTCAAGTAGTGCAAATGTAAAGGTAATAATCTATTTTTGAAAAAAAATCAGGGGTAGCACATGCTACCCCTTGTTACTTGGTGGCTTCGCCACTGGTCCCAACCATTGCTCATTTTTTTAACAAAAATGGTCCCATCAGGTTAATAACCTGCTACAACAAGTAAAATGCGTTTTTTCTTTTCTTTTTTTCCCAAACCCCCTTCTATTTCTCCTTTTATATCCTGGACACTAATCACACAGTGCTCTAGATTTGCAACCAGTCCACCACCATTATTTTGCCTCTAAACACCAATTTCTTCCTGCCTTCTTCTAAATAAAAGGAACTCGCATTTCCAATCTCCTTCTCTCTTTCCTTTCCACCATGACTACCACGTACACATATCTTCCACTTATTGATCATACAAGCCCTAGGAAGCTGAACTATATGCAAATGATTCATGCCTCATATGTGGCTTAAAATTTGACTTTACCACCTGTTTTGAGCGAATTTAAGAATAATTTTATCTCACATTTTTTATTGTCTAAACCTTGATTTATGGGATTGAATAGCTATATTACTCACATAGTCATTATGAAATTCCCCCATCTAAATATTTTTTTTTGACTATTTGATTGTCCCAACCTATTTTTGTTAATAGATATATTAAAGAAATATGCTATGAATTAACATAGCTTGGACAGATTATAATAATAAAATAGAGAAATTAAGAAAGAAGATGAACTTCGATTGAACAATAATAGTAAAAATAGTAAAAGTAACCGATATTCAAGCTTTCGAGAGGCTTGATTCTCTCTCATTGAACTACAAGAACTCACCAATTTTTCTTATCAATATTCAACATACCTTTCTCTCTCTAATTAACCCTATATAGAGAGTAATTTCCTTAGCATAACTACCTAGATTATTCCCACGCTTCCACTGCGTACTCTATCTAGTTTGATGCCCTTGTCATCCCATCATGTCCGGAGTGATTGGGCCTGTTGAGTCTTCACTAGTGAACTGAAACACCTCATCAATTGTTTCTTTAATTCCTGCCACCCATTGAACGACCATCGCCGATGTTCTTCTTTGAACCACTGTTGTGCGTCACCGGCAAATGCGATCATGGTAGCCTTAAACTTCGACTCCTCAATTAACCGGAAGAAATGGACAAAATCTCCCAAATCCTCAATCCATTCATCCAGATTTTTTTCCATGAAACTCAGGGAGTTGAAGCTCCCGCCGGATTCTCGCTTCTTCTTTGAGATTCGAGATACCTGGATCTCTTTTGCGTGTGATGTATGCAAACTCCTCTCGGATCCATATTTCCATCTATTTTGCTGCACTTTCTTCGGCGAACACCATTGACGAACTTTTTTTTTCTCGAAAATTAACACCCTAATCCCATAATTGTACTTCTCTGATACCATTTGCTATGAATTAACATAGCTTGGACATATTATAATAAAAAACAGAGAAATTAAGGAAGAAGATGAACTTTGATTGAATAATAATAGTAAAAATAGCGAAAGTAACCGATATTGAAGCTTTCGAGAGGCTTGGTTCTCTCCCAATTGAACTACAGGAGCTCACCCAATTTTTCTTATCAATATTCAATATACCTTTGTCTCTCTAACTAACCCTAGATATAAAGTAATTTCCTTAGCAGAACTACCTAGCTTATTCCATAAACTATTCATTAAGATAATACCTAAATTACCCTTCCCCTAAAATATCAGTTCATAGCACAATACCTCGCAAATTAATAGTATTAATGGCCAGCCCAATTTACAACAAAAGTGAGACTGATTTTATGAGAAGTGAGACAAGAATTAAGATGAAGAAGGTAGGTACAATTAATAATCCTGTGATATGTTCACCAAACCGCGTCTGTATAGTAAGTTTCAACATTGTTTGAACTTGCTTAATGTTTGTAATTGTTAGTTTCCCTTTGTGGGAAAAGTCTGAGGTCCTTAGGGGCTAATCTGGTGTCCTTAAGGGGACAAATCTGGTCTGATTGTCTTTCAGGGAAAATCTGGCATTGTGATCAATGCATTTGTTATCTGGTTTTCTGGTTTATTGTGAGAGGATTCAAATCAAGGTGGAGATTTGTAGGAGTTATGCCTTGAATCTGTTTGACGAAATGCGTGTTCGCAGACCCGCCTGATCGGGTGGGGTCGAAGATGCCCAACAGGCTATTTTGTAGGGCGCCTGATGGCGTCGGGCGTAGTTACCGAACGACGAACGAGTGAAGGCCTCCCGATCGGGCCCGCATGCAGTTCTGGGTTTTTGGAAATAGGCCGCCCGTTTGGGCTGATATTGTCTGACCCGATCAGGTGGTAGTCATTTCTGACGCAGAAACATGTTTTACTTAGCAGGGTATAAATAGGTTTTAAACCTAGTTTCTTTATACTACAAATTAAGTCTTAATCACTCTGTAATATATATGATTTTTCCTCATATCAGTAAAACCATTCTCTCTCTCTGTCCGTGGACGTAATGTAGCCCGACCCGATCGGACGGTAGTCAGTTTTGACGCGGAAACACGTTTTCCTAAGCGGTGTATAAATAAATTTAAACCTAGTTTGTTTATACTACGAATTAAGTCTTAATTACTTTGTAATCTGATTTTTCCTCATATTAATAAAAGAATATTCTCTCTCTATCCGTGGACGTAGCCAAAACTTTATTGGTGAACCACGTAAATCTGTGTGCGTTTTTTCTTTGTTTTGCATCCAATTATTTGTTCTTTTTCACATCCGTTATAATAAACAGAATCCAAGGGAGTTATCTAGAGTTTGGGGCGCTGCCGACGGAAGAAACGCATAGGCTTATAAGGCTGCCGAAGCTTTCCAGCAGCGAGTCGGAGAAGAAGGTTCGTTGAGCTGCGTAAATCAACATGAGGAGCATCATTAATAGTAGGAGGTGCGTCGTCGTTGGAGTTATGCGGCTTCGCCATTATTGAAGCTTCAAAATAGATCAAAGGAGAGGAGGAGGAGAAGAAGAAGAAGAAGAAGAAGAAGAAGAAGAAGAAGAAGAAGAAGAAGAGAGTGAAACTGTGTTGAATGAAGAAAAGAGAGATCGAGTGAAACTGTGCCTGTGTCAGAGTGTTGAGTACTCTGCTGGACTTTCTTATTTACGGTGAAGGAGAGAGTTGAAGAGGATGGGCTTAGGGAGCAATGCAAATGGAAATTTGCGTAGGCCTTATATATGGGCCGGCCACACCTATAACCATACATAAGAATTTGTGAAAGCGAAGTATTTTTTACTACTTTTAACCATGTTTCACTTATTATAACATTTTCATAAAAGAAAAACATATCACTTATTAAAAAACGGAGGAAATATGACTTATGACACTTAAAATTTTGGTTTTTCTGTAAGGTAATCCTGTGTATTCATGTTGTACACCCAACATTCTTTATCCAAGTTTTACCATTGAATTATTTATTTGTTTTATGTTGTATCCTTCCGAAACCAACATTAAGTTTTTCGTTATTTATTTTACACTCTAGTTTTTTAGACTTATATTAGGAGATAAATTTTCTAACAAAAAAATTTAGCCTATTGCTTCATTATGTCAACTCTTTTTAAGTCGAAGAACTTATATCCCTTTCTACTATGTAAGTCTATAAAACTAAAAATTACGAAATTAACAAAAACTTAACATTGACTAAACATGAATATCGTATAAAAAACCTTAAAAGTTTATACTTCTAAATATACTCATAGTTTAATGAACGGTTATTTCACCATATACCTTGACAATTTCTTTTTGCGCCATATAACTTGCAAGTTTTCAAATTCAACATATACCCCCGACATTTTAAAAAATACATCAAACTATCCTTATCACTAACGGAAGTCTAACGCCGTTAGTTATTAACCCCTAATCCCCCTCTAATCCTAATCAAATCAAATAAAACTTAACCCCCTTAACCCTAACCTAACTCCTAATTAACCCTAACTATCCATCCAACACCTTCCCCCCACCGCCCCACCATCCCCGCCTCTCTTTGTTAGTCATAAGGGTAATTTGGTGTATTTTTTAAAATGTTGGGATATATGAAAAATTTGAAAATTTGTAACGTGATATGGTGCAATTTTTTTTAATAAAGGATATATGATTAAAATACAGATTAATGAAAGAAAGAGTGATAAAAGATGCAAAAGAGCATAAGGTCATTACGCCACCTCAAAGAAATAAAAGATCAAATTTGGTTACCAACAATTAAATCAATTATCATCTCATCTATCAATTATCAAAATTTCTCGAGCTCTAAAACTGGAAGGGGATTAGATTAGGTCTCATTGTTGTCAAAATACCAGGCTGTGACGCTGACTCAGCAAAAGCACCAAAACCAAGCCTTCTAAACAACCCAAAAACCAGAAACTTCTCCTGTTTTGAAAAACCCATAAAAAATTTCCAAATTCAATTTCATACGAAAAATCAAATTAAAGACGACAACTTTTCTGGGTTTTCTTTTTATTTCTTGGAGCTTTTATTTGCTCACTAATTGATTATAATTTTAAAGCTAAGAAAAAGAGTAAGAACAGGAGTTTTTAATCAATGGTGGGTTATCAGCTTGTAAAGTCTTCTACTTGCCAAGAATCTCTTAAAGTTATTGAAGCTGATGTACAACATGCCAATATGCTGTAAGTTTCAATCTTTTTTCTAATTTTTCTTTTATCATAATCACTTGACACAAATTCAAAGTTTTAGCCTTGAAAATTGGATGCTTTACTGCGTTTTTGTTCTTCTGTAGTCTTATTTCTTACTTATGACGACCTAAGTTGGACTTCATGTTGCGAAATTATTGAATTTGTTGTGATATAATCTTTTCCAATTTCCAAGTTCATTTCTTGTTGTATGATGTTTGACTTTGATTGGAGATGTTAAGGGGGAGAATTATTTGATTTTTAGTTTACTTTTCTGGGCTTTTTTTTTTTTTTTTTTTTTTTTTTTTTTGTAGAAATATGTACGTTGATGTCTATAACCATGGATTTTGGGGGTTAATGAAAAATAGAAAGAATCATGAAAATATTTTTGTGGCTGTCTGCTTTTGCTGACATAAAACAAACTGGAGGGTCTTGGCTATCTATGTAGCATGGATACTTCTTCTAGGTCACGTACTCGCACCCGTACCCGATATGATACTTATCCTGTATGGGTATGCGTACCCTTTCCTAAAATTTCAAAATCTTGCCATTTTCTATCACCGTACCTGAATCCGCATCCATACCCGTATCCGCATCCGTACCCGTATCCGTCTATGTGCAACCTAGTTGGCTATTAAGGTGGATGAAGTTATATATACTAATTACTGTCTTGTACTTGCTATTCTGAATTTGGAATTCGTTTTGTTGCGGTCGTTGATGTTCTAATATTGTTATACCATATATCATTAGATAATGAATTTCCTTTCATAAATTCAATATTTCTGAAACTTTTGTGGTGGATGCTTTACATGGAGTATATTTTGTATTGAGTGATCTCTCCCGGTTTAATTATAGTTCTAGCAGGAATGGTTGGATTGTCTGGCAGCATTTGCAGGGGAGCTATTTGTTTTTGTTCTTTCTAAGACGTCTCTTTGCAGGCCTTTTGATTTGATAGTGTTTAAAGGAAACAAAAAGAGGATTTGCTGATATGTGCTTCGTTACAGTTATTATTGGTTGTAATGGCTGCTTGACTCTCAATTTCTCCCCTCGTTTCTAGGGCTGCTTCTATTCCAAGAAACAAAAGTGGAAATTGGCTTCAGATGAAAGTAGTTCACAGTGACTTGGCACCCCTTATCCTTTACTTGCTCCAGTGGATAGATTGCTCATGTACATGCCTACTCACAAGCTGTTTCAATCTTTTCTATGTAGTCATATATAAGGTTAGTTTCTTGAGTCTTGCTTTGTCGCTTTTCATGTTTCAGGGACATGAAAGGAAAAGTTGTATTAGAAGATCATGTTTCCCAAAATAATATGTTTTCATAGCTTACAGGTAAATGCAGATGGTAGACCAGATATGTCGTCATATGGGAGGAGAGCAACATTGAGGGAATTCTATGGTATGTTCATCTGCACTTGTAACTTTTAGGTTTATTTTACTGTAAGTGCAAATAGTAATTGGTCGCAAGATTCCTAGCTGAGAATTTTTGGTGAGATATAATGACAATCATCATATAGAAAACCTTTACAATATTCTAATGTTTTAAATTATTCAAACTCATTCTTTCTTGGGATAAATATGAAGATACTATTGCTTTGTCATCTGTGTCATGTACTCAAGAGTGTGTGGAATCTGGATTGAGGAAATTGGAAGGAAAAGGAAGGAAGGGGAAGTGAGGCATCCATTTGTCCTTGTTTGGATGTAACATGGAGCAAGAGAAGAGAAGGCAATGAGAAGGATTCATTTCCTTCCTCTCTGAATAAATAAAACTGTTCCAATGTTCATGAATCATGATTGCTATCCAAACAAAGCGTAAATGTTTAACCCTGACTTCTTCTATATCATTTAGTTTTGGTGGCCCATCCCCTCTTCCTTCTCCCCGCAGGTGTTTCACACAGCTATATAAAGGTCACTCCTTACTTGAGTTGGCTGTGCAGATTGCTAAAAGCTGCTGTCTTATGGTGTTTCATATTGTGTGCAAAGTGTTGGTTGCCTCTAGGTAGAAGAAGAAGATTTAATTAAATACAAGGAAGAAGTTGTTTTCACTGAACATCTATGCGACTTAACTACTTATTCCCAGTTGGGACATTGAGAAAGCTTTTTAAGCCTGGGCCTCTAACAATTGGTAGCTGATTATTTTACTCATTTGAATGACAGAATATATTATTGGGTCTGATGGCTTCAATTCTAAATTTCGTAGTAAAGCTTGAGCACGATCATCTTCTTGTTTCTGCTGAAGTAAGTGTTTCAGCTTGTGCTGTGGGAATAATTTCATGCTCTTCCAACCAATCCTTGGCTTTCTTGCACAGTGCTAAGACGAAAGTGTTCCATCTGTGTACCTTGGAAATTAAGCATAAGCATCTTAGCCTCTTAGGGAATGTATCCCATTCTCCTGCCACATCTTTTATTTGACTATGTTTCTTCTATAACTAAAGTCATTTTGGAAATCTCCCTTTCTAGCATAGATAACTAGGTGAAAACTAGCTCTGGTTTTTAACCACTGGTAAATATTTCATTCACTTTTCTATTATAAACAATGTTAGCTACCTTCCCGAGGACGTCGTAAGTTCTTGATATAGACTGTTTTAGTCCTCGGTATAACCCAAACTCCTTTGTTGCTCAGCTGTTTTACGAGAAGACCATTCTTGATTCTTATGTGTGTAAGTTCTATAATAGCTATTTCAGGAAGGCCTTCAACCTCAGTCCATCGGTGCTGACTTCTACCACCTTGTTGTTTGGATTCAATTAGATCCAAGACGAATAAAAGACTTCTATATAGGAGCTGTCTGAAATTGATCGTATCACTAATGGTGGATCATTTTAAAGGTTGCTGAACTGTTGGAGATTTGTAGGAGGAAACACTTTTGCACATGTGTCTTTACATGTCTTTCTACTTATCTTCCATAACTAGACAGTTGAGTATAGTCTCTTGTGCCAACATAGGGGAACCAGGCAGATCTCATTGGTGGCTTCCTTTGCCTATGCCACTTCTATGTTCATCCAATCATTCTTCAAGAGATGTCCTAGTGATTGGATGGTGTCTGGCCACTCTAATTGTTGGCTGGTTCTATTTTTCCCTTTATTGGTGAAATTTGGTGGGAGCAGAACTGAACTACAATCTGATGCCTCTTTATGGGTTGTTGCCATTGCTTCTTGGGGTACCATTCTTAGTGCTTGCTTGCAATTGTCTTCAATTGCTGCAGCTAGAATGCCAATTGCTGATTGACTTCTCAGCTATGTTACTCAAGCTCAGTACTTATGTCGAATGCTGGTATGTATCCAAGTGTCCAAATTGGCTGTTATCAATTCCCATGTTGGAGTAGAGGATCTGACATGAGTATTTGGGGAAAAATGAAGAGTCTGAGTAACATAGCTTCTCTGATTAAACATTACATACGATTGGTAGTGTCTCTTACATGCCTTCTTGCATATCTTAAGGTTTGTCTTGTTTACCATTAAGAAGTACACTACAGGTGGTGGAGAATCCTTTAATTGGATAAATAGCTAATGGAGAAACTTCAGGTTGTAGAGAGAGGACATGGTGAGAAGAGAAATGCAAGCAAGAACTCAGGAAGTTCAGCATGAGGTTACCACCTCTTTGGCACTTGCCTAGCATTGCAGACTTTTGAGCCTTAAGAGCTACATTTCCATTTTAGGCACTCTGGAGAGGCTAATTATTTTTGCCTATGGTCAGACTATTTTTTCCCCCAGCCTTCGTGGTTTGGCAGGTTTGGACAGGATCTTAGGTCCAACACTTGCATACTGTTTCTTTATAGAAAAAGCAAAATCAACAAGTTTATAAAAAAGAAGCACCGTAGTTACATAAAGCTATGTTTGCTGGCAGTTGGCTGTCTGATGGTGTCACTTACAAAAAGTGTGCATTCTGGCTATGCCAGTTGAATTAACACCATCGTTTTTGATTTATAAGTAAGGAATACATAGTCATGTGGGATGTTCTTAAATTTGTCAATATATATTATCAAATTTTTTATAAATTTTTACTTGTACATAATGAGAGACCTCAATGCTCAAAGTTGTGCGTCGGCAAACTTGCAATAAGAAATGGTAGACCTAAAAAAATTGAGAAAGTATTTGTTAAAAGACAGGGCAATATACCTATTTTTTCTGCTAATTGTCCAAGTTTTCAAAAAATTTCAAATCATCTGCTGGAGAAACATTTGTGCTGTATGTATTTAAAGCTCTTGCTTCTTGCTTAAGATAAGATGATGTTCGTACACTATCAACTGTTACTTGTCAAAATTAGATTCTTAAAAATTCATGACTTGTTATAACAAGTTATTTTATCCCTCCCCCCCAACCAAAAAAAACAAAGAAGCAGCAGCTGCTACCTGCTAGTCTACGTTCAGATTTTGAAAAGTTAATTTTATCCTTGCATGTTAATCTGCAGCTATTATCTTACCCTATCTTCAGCGACTCCATGGGAATATGTCTGAGCTAAACAATGGTGCCAATGTGAGTAGTAGTTCAGAATCGATAGTCCGGAAGATTGCTCAGAAGAGTAGAAAGCTTTCAGACATTGATTTTGAGAGAGAAGATGAATGTGGAATCTGCTTGGAGCCTTGCACCAAGATGGTATTGCCCAATTGCTGTCATTCAATGTGCATCAACTGCTACCGGGACTGGTAAGTTTGATTAAGTCTAAATTTGTAGATAAATGCCCTCTTTGAAAACCTCAATTAGCCAATTGTCCTATAAATAAGTTTCCTTAAATTTTGCATCTTACAGGAATTTGAGATCAGAATCCTGCCCATTTTGCCGGGGTAGTATAAAAAGAGTTCAGTCAGGGGACCTGTGGGTTCTCACTTGTGGCACTGATGTGGTTGACCCAAAAACCGTTATGAAAGAGGACATATTGCGTTTGTATCTCTATATAAACAGTCTGCCAATAGATGTTCCTGATGCTGTGTTCTTAATGTATTATGAGTACTTAATCTAAATGGTGCTAAAGCAGGAAGACATTGTACAGTCTGAAAGAAAAGTAAATTAAGAAATTTGTGAATATTGAGTTGCAAAGACCGCTTCACCCAAATGCAGAAATATGTATATGGTTTTATTATATATCAACTGTCATTCTCTTACTTTGCTGCTGGAGTTTCTGCCACATGGTACGAGTCTTTATTGTACTTGCGTTCCTCGCTTGTTTTTTCAGTAGTTTGGTCATGATCTTGATATACCATTTCATATTGGGATGAGAAGGAAGTTTTGTCCTTCTATCTCCCCTAGGGGTGTGTCGTGTGCATGATTCGATTCTCCTCCCCCACCCCCTTTTGTATTCAGCTGAGATAGAGCATGTCGTTAGCTGTGCTAATTGTAAACACTGGGCCTTAAACATATAAACTGTTAATGCAAAATATTGTGATACAAAAATTCATATCATGAGGGTATCATATTGAGATTATTTTATACAAAAGAAAGTACAATATGGCATAATATTAAATGAACTTTAGAATTTTGGGCCTGTTAAGATGGGATTTCCTGTGTTGTGAATTACTTTGCACAACCTAAGAAATGGTCCTAGTCGTTAGATTGCCTTAAATATATAATAGTATGACGGTTTAGACACTTGAAATTAGACATGCACGAATAGGTGGCTTGAGGTGGCCCACCTTGATAGCCAAGCCTGATCAAACCTGGCCTCTGGGCTTGTCTGGCCCTGATCCTAGTGTGGAACCGGCATGTAGAGTCTCGGTGAGGGATTGAATCAATGAACCAAACTGACCCTTAAATCTTTGGGGCTTAAACCACATCGACCGACCTGGACTAGACTGGTATGAAGTGGTCCTCTGGTCTGGACTACTGTTAGACCGGTGTGGAGTGGTCCTCTGGTTACCTGTAAATTCGTGGTGGACCCTTTATCGAACTGTGTAGGGCCGGCAAACTTATGAGGCTATGTCCTTATGTGCACTTATGATCAGACAAACAAAGGGGGAAAAAATGAATAAAAGGGAAGTCTCATTCATGTGATCTCTCTTTGGGGAAAGCTTTCCTCAGTCCCCTACTTAATATAGTATTTATATATCTTTCATCCACATCAAATTGCTGGTAGTAATATCTATTTGCTTGTTAGAACGATCAAGGACACTCACACACAAAAGAAACAAAATAAGAAGAAAAGAACAGAAAAGAAAGAGAACTGTAGAAAGGGCCCAAGTCCCACAATGATACAAACTGACCAGATACTGTGGCATCTAAATGATACTGAAGTGTAAAGCTCGAAGTTGTCCAGATAATTGTATTACTATTAGTAGTAATCTATCAAGATTAGAAAAGTCTCTCAGCTTAGTTGTAAAAATTCACACTTTTTTTAACTAGGAGACCTTATACTTGATTCTTCTTTCTATTGAGCAAGTCCTGAAAGGGAGGGTGAGAATACCCTCCTTGAAGAAGCAACCCTGATACTACCTTATACATGGCCTCTGTCAAGTGGACCCCATCCCAGTTGATGTACTGAGAAGGGTAGGGGCACGGGCTCGAAGAGGGGGACCCACATGCTGCAAAGAAGTCATAATTGTAGGGCTCGTTCCCAGACCCACAGCATGTCTTGAAGGCTTCCTTGAACCCGTACTTGCTTGAGCTCTTCATGATGTCGCGGTATGCATTGTAATAATCGGCATAGACAATGAGGGACCGAGGGAACTGCTTTCTAAGATCTTGTAGTTTGGCTTGGAGGAGGGTGTTATGGGTGTAGCTCTGGGTGTTGACGCTTCTAACACAGCCTAAGTCGTCTCGGTCATCTGATGGAGCTAAATACATTGCTAGTGTTAGGCATCCTGTAGGAGGCAAACCTTGTACCACTACATGTTTTGCTCCTTTCTTCAGTATTGCCTGCAGGTTGTGAGAGATTACAAAAGAGAACTTATTAGGATACTATTAGAGCTATAAATGTTATGCCTAGTAATGAAATCTGTAATTGTTTTGCCGCTGCCTACATGTAGAGGTGGCTACATGGGCCGGCTTAAGACCAACCCCCATCGAACTATCAAGTAGCTCAAAGCTGGTTATGCTGAGTAATAGTCTGATATAATCTCGTTGGCCTTCTTTAACCCCGCCCATCATTCGCCCAAGCCTGGTCCATGACCGAGATGTACCTTTGAAGCTAGCTATTCTAGTCAGGGTTAGGCCAACGCAAACCAACCCTGGTGGCCGGTTGCTGAACCCGCCTAAGCCCAGGCCGTAACCATAATTACAGTGCGTAGGTGTAGCTATGTAGGTAAGGCAAATGTAAGTTGGATATCAATTATGAATTTGGTGACTTTGGTAGCTGTGCAGTTGGCAGTCGTGGAGTCCGAGACAGTAATTCTTACAGGAAGTTGATGTATATCTGTCAGAAGTACTCAGAACTGTATAAATCCAATTTCAACTTATGGACTGAATTATCAAGTTAAAATTTGCAAGAAAAGGAACCAACTTTATTTATAGTAACTCCTAACCATCTTCTATAGTGTGCATCCCGCATTTACAGCCTCAACACCACAAAATATGGTGCGGGTGTACCCAACGTCACAAACTTTGACTAGTAGCCAAAACATCACAAACTGTTGGCTTGGGTACAACGAGTATAAAAAATGACGTTAAAATTCACTTTTCTTGCCTTTAGCGTGGAATCCTTAATAATTTTATGTCCGATTCTCCTTTTTTTCCCTTCATTTATCCTATTTATTCCTTAATTAGAAGCCTAATTACGTGAGCATGTGTTGGAAAAGTTTGCTTCAACGTCATTTATGACACTTGCTGCACCAAGATTTTGGCTAATAGTCAAAGTTGATGGCGCTGGGTGTTTGTGCGCCTTAGTCTATGATGTTAAGACTAATTTTTCCTATCCTTGTTTAGTCATAAGTCCTATTACTATGTTTTCACATAAAACATATGGACCTTACTAATTTACCTTTTCACCCACTCCACTCAACCAAATATCAAAATTGTGTAAGCCTGCATGGACAATACTATTGGGGGATAAATGGAGTTGATGCTTTCTTTTGATTAGTAAGCCACAAAAGCAATCTTATCACAAAAATGTTGTTTTGTAATGAAGTAAATTTATTTTGAATAGTACACACTTTTTACTTTAAAGTTAATTTGTTATGGAAGCATCTGCACAATATATATTTATGAGTGTAGGATCTAATTAGCAGAGTGAATGTGGGACTTAAAAAAATTTGCTAAAAAGTCACTCTACTATTTGAAATTGTGATGGTAAATAATATGGTAGTTAATATGATGGATCGAGTGAGTAGTTAAGTTTACTCCTACCTCAAGAAAATTTGATATTCTTGTAATGGCCAAACTCTGAAGGGCACGTTTGTTTACATCAGTTTCAGAAGCATAAGCATAATCATTGGCTCCAATCTCTCCAACCCAAACCAACGCATCATCAAACAATACACTACACTTCATTGGATCATTCTTATGCTGATCACTGCACCCCTGCTTCTCCAAATACTTGCTAAACCAACCTAACTGAGTTCCAAGTGACTCAGGGGTAATATTCAAGGTGAGATTGTTCTTAACAAAGAACCTATGCTCTATAGCCGTGGACCCTGCCACCGCGAAGTTTACGCCATTTAATCCTCCGCCACCGGAGCGATAAGGCGGGATGAAAGGCAATGAGAGCTTCTCAGCAACGAAGTCGATTACGAGGCGTCCATCGGAGTAGCGGTTGGTAGGGTGATGGAAGAAGGTCATACCATAAGGAAGGTTGGAAACGTAGTTGAACCCTGATGGTCCAGTGGTTGATACTGTGTTGCCAGTATCAGTGTAGGAGTCACCAAAGGCGTAAATTTTGGAGAAAGGTTTTCGGGTTGATGATGATGGTGATATATTTTTCGGAGGCGCTATGGAGGCAGATAAAGATAGAGTTGATGAGAGGAAGAAGATGAGTAATGTGATGAGTGTTGGGAAGAAAGTGTGAGAAGAGTGAGTAAGAAAAAGATTTGAGGTCATCTTTGTTGTTAAAGTTTGCATAAAGTTGAGTTTGAGAGTAATTTGGGACATTTGTTTTTGAAGATGGGAAAGTTTTGAGGTGAATTTATAGGCTGTGATTCTCTAAGGGTGAAGAAGTTGGTCACTTGTCATTTATTTCATTCAATCTTGAGAAATATGTCCGCCCATCGTGTGCGGTTATTACATTACTAAGGAAAGAAGTTCGGTTGCATTTTACAAAGTATATAGATATTTATTCTTCCCTCCTAAGAATTAAATGCGTAGCCAGGCATAGTATGTAGCGGTGAAAATTTGGTGTACGGTTTGGACGCGTCACAGTCACTAGCACACGATAGAAGTAAAAAGCAATATTTCTCAGGTAGATTATTGAGTGTACTATCTAGATTTAGCTAGTCTTGAACAAGGATGTTCAACCCAAACTTTAAAAGGACCCAGCCTTAATGTTGCATACCTCCAAAGTAATTTGACTTAATGGCTGTTCATGCAGACAAACGGTAAAATAATTCATCAAGATTGCGAGGATAATAGAGTGCATGTTTTCCATTTGGTAGGTGGCTGGCGACACTACTTTAATCTTGTGACACAACAAATAATTGTTATATATGTCGATCTAATAAATGAGAAAGTTGAACCATTAAGAACGGTGGTAGAGCGTATGAGTTATTATGAGCATAGATATGGCAGAGGTGAGGAGGGTTCTTTATTGAATTACATATGCACTGTTTGGTAGATACTAGATACACATCACCATCTTCCTATCTGATTTTGCAAGCATTCATTGCTGCTAAAGCAACACGCAATGTATTTTACATCTACTATTTCCTCCGTCTCATAATATAATGCTTATTCCTTTTTCTTTTTCACGGAATATAAGGAGAGTGAAAGGAGTAGTAGGATTCTCCAGAAGAAATGTTTAATAAGGTACTTTTTTTGTACTTTTGTCTTGGAGCAACTATTTCTTTACTTTCTTCTTCCTTCAAGAAAATTTAACAAGTAATACATGTTCATTGGAATGGTGTAAATCAAAGTAATAAATAGGAGCACACATTTTGAAAGAAAGGTCGTGTATTTTGAAAAGTGTAGTAATTAATTAATTTAGTCCAAATAAATTGATAAAAAATAAAATGGGCACACCATTTTAGGACACATTAATTAGAGGAGGTGATCTATATGGTCCAGACCCGAAAATGGGCTGGTCTTAGACACAATTTTTTGATCCGTGCTCCGGCTCCAACCAAATTTTTGAGCAAAAAATACCGGTCCACGGGCAACCTAAATATGGATAATTAGACTAAAGTTTTGGCTTGACCCGAAAATCTTGCTTGACCCGACCCTAAATAGCGGGTTTTGGCGCGAAAATTTCTGCTTGAGACTTGGCCTAAAATGAGCCATTTTTTGACTAAAGTTTGGCTCGACCTATGATCACCTATGACATTAATTAATCAAATAGATGGTTCATGGGTTAAAAAAGCATTACAAATGAGACTGCGACGATGTGTCAACTCTCATATGACTTCAGCGTTCCTTTGTTATTGCTTGGCCAACTTAATTACTTCCTCCAGTTTTTATTAAATTACTTTCTTTTTTTTTTGGTTCACAATTGCCTGCACACTAATTTGAACCTTAATATCTTTAACTATCAAAAGCAAAAATTACAAAACTAACAAGATCGCACATGACTATATTTTTACTTAAGTACAAATCACAAGAGATAATCAATGTCATGTATGTAAATAATGTCAAAAGTCAAAACGGGCAAACTAATAAAAACCAGAGGGAGTAGCATGTTAGAAGCGCGGTGTGAAATGGGCTCCATCTATGGAGCTTACTAATTCACATATACTTCCTCCATTTTGTTAACTGCAATATATCTCTTATTTGGAAGTTTCATATTAATTGCAACATTTCTTTATTTGGTATCTCCTTTTTATATCTCTCCTATCATATGACCCTACATTTTACTATCTCTATCTCTCTTCTCTTCATACGGATTTCTTAAAAAAATATGACAATGAGGTATCTTGCAATTATTACTAAACGAAGAAAGTATAACATTTGGAATAATTTAAGTAACGAGAGTCTGAACTTAAGCATATGGCTCCAATAATAGCATTGTCTAAGAAACAATACTTAAAGAATTAAGGATAACCTAATTGGTTGAATGCACCTTCCGGCTTCCACCCTTATGATAGGTAATGGCGGAAGGAGGGGGTAGATCGTAAATTAAATTGTTCTATTCATAGAATGCAATTGTATTATTTTTCTTCCAACAAGAAATTTAAATTACCATGAAAAGCATAACATTATGTTTCTACAAACTAAGGTAAAATAGCTCTAATCGTTAGTACACATCTCTAGTTCTCCACCAAAACAAAGAAATAAAGCAACGTATGTGATAGAATATAAAATCAATCTTAAGACTCCAACCACCACCTTAAACTTTTGATTGAGTTGGCCCTGTAATAATATATTCTACTTAATTCTATACGCCAAGTCCATATCGTAAGATTTTAAAACTTTAGAAAAGCTAATTAAAGCAGAAATAAGCTGAATTACTTTCCCTCCAAAGTAACTCCTGGATGTCATTTTGCATCGCCTCTATCAGATATAGTCTGGCATATGACCACATGCATGGATCTTCTTTTCTTCCTTCATATGGAGAACGAGCCGAGCTAAGTATCAAGATATGTACTAGTGTTACTTAGCTTGCTAAATATGTCCCTTTCGACAGCCACGACAGGTATTAGAATGGATGTCCGAATATTAATCTATACAAAATTAGGTTCTTGTCTTGTTCAGTATTCAGTTGTTCACCTTTCTTTTTTCTACACTGAATACATCGAAGCCATGCAATTGCGGCAACGAATATATAAGGAAAGTGAAAATCAATCACGACGCATGTGGGACTTTAGATGAAGGCTACTGAACACATATAAGGGATTTTTCAAGTTGCTAGATTTTGTTTTTGACAATTGTTGAAAGAAAGAACATAAAGAAGAGTCCACTCATGGTACACCCGGGTGTACCATGCTCATGGTATGCCCAGGGGCATTTTCGTAGTTAATTGCAACTTAAGGGGCACGCTGGTAATTTTGGGGCAATAATTGTTCTTTCTCCTTCTTCCTTCCAAAGCTTAGAAACAGAAAAAATGGAGTGTTCGATTGATCAGTTGTTGTTGTTCTGTTGTTGTTGTTTCAGTAGTTCTCTCTCACCTCCTTCCTTCCAAACACAACAATGGAGATCTAAAATTCGCGAAAAAAAAGAAATTTCCAGATCTGAAATTAAGGAAGAAGATGATGAGCAAATGATAAAGTTTGGGTAAAAGTGTGCTCATCATTTTCTTAAATGAGTAGAAATGATGAGCAAATGATCTATTGTTGTTGTTGTTGTTCTGTTGTTATTGTTTCAGTAGTTCTCTCTCACCTCCTTCCTTCCAAACACAACAATGGAGATCTAAAATTCGCGAAAAAAAGAAATTTCTAGATCTGAAATTAAGGAAGAAGATGATGAGCAAATGATAAAGTTTGGGTAAAAGTGTGCTCATTTTCTTAAATGAGTAGAAATAATGAGCAAATGATCTATTGTTGTTGTTGTTGTTCTGTTGTTGTTGTTTCAATAGTTCTCTCTCACCTCCTTCCTTCCAAACACAACAATGGAGATCTAAAATTCGCGAAAAAAAAGAAATTTCCAGATCTGAAATTAAGGAAGAAGATGATGAACAAATGATAAAGTTTGGGTAAAAGTGTGCTCATTTTCTTAAATGAGTAGAAATGATGAGCAAATGATCTATTGTTGTTGTTGTTGTTCTGTTGTTGTTGTTTCAGTAGTTCTCTCTCACCTCCTTCCTTCCAAACAAAACAATAGAGATCTAAAATTCGCGAAAAAAAAGAAATTTCTAGATCTGAAATTAAGGAAGAAGATGATGAGCAAATGATAAAGTTTGGGTAAA
This sequence comes from Beta vulgaris subsp. vulgaris, assembly GCF_026745355.1. Taxonomy (NCBI): domain Eukaryota; kingdom Viridiplantae; phylum Streptophyta; class Magnoliopsida; order Caryophyllales; family Amaranthaceae; genus Beta; species Beta vulgaris. The sequence continues at coordinate 47,978,937 of NC_079208.1, read as the reverse complement.
AGTGTGCTCATTTTCTTAAATGAGTAGAAATGCTTGTTCATTTTGCTCGTTTGCTCATTTTACTCATTTGTTCATTTACTCATTTGCTTATTTACTCATTTGCTCATTTTGCTCATTTGCTTATTTTACTCATTTGCTGAAAATAACCTTGGGTGTACCATGAGCATGGTACACCCAGGTCTACTATAAAGATTCTCCATAAAGAAAGTAAAAAACATAAAACACTTCTAGAAAGTAGTCATAGTCGCCGTTGGCAATTATATGTGCGTTATGAAAATATTCTTCTCACCCTATTTTTATATTTTATTGCATTTGTGACTCATATGAATTAAAAAAAAAAAATCTTCTCATCCTACTTTAAGAATAGAACACCACATAGAATTTTTTGCTTGGTCCATGATAGTCGCAATTGTTCACATTACTACATTTGGAATCTATATATGAACATAAAATTTGTTTTCTAGTTTAATGGGTGAATAAGCGAGGTGAAAATTGACAAATGTATGTTTTATTTTATTTTATTCGATATTTTTTCCGTTTCTCAAGCTAGGTATTAAAATAGGCCGCCTTGAGCAAAGACCCTACTATCCAAGTTGCACCTATCTCTATTACTTTCCAATCACTTTAAGAGCCGGGGAAAGCCTCTCGAAGGTAGGCGAACCCAACCTCAAATTCCCGTAGTGGGAATATATATAATCGAACTTATGACATGACCTTCAACTCATCAAGAGTTCAAGTTCTTACTAGCTGTATTATACTACCTCGACTTCACAATACATGCACCATTTTTATATGGCACATTGACTAGGGGTGAGGAGAGTTACGAGTCAAGGCAAAAGATAAATGATGATAAAAAACTGTCTCATTTTTTCAACTAATACTCCTGAAGATTTTAAAAAAGTTGTTTCAAAGAAACGATTAATGTCAAAGAATTTCAAAATCTTGGCTTGTATCTAGGTCTTCCGATACCCTATAAAATATCCAATAGGAGAGAAGTTCAATTAATTGTAGATAAGGTTAGAAAAAGGCCTGCGTCGTGGAAAGCTAAATTTCTCTCAAGAGCTGGCAAGTTGGTTCTCATCTCATCTACTCCAAACACAATTCCTAATTATTATATGCAAGCAAACTTTCTCCCTATGTCAACTCTAAATGACCTGGACAAAATTTACAATAACTTTTTGTGGGGGGAAAAATAAGGGGAAGAAAAGAATGCATCTTGTGTCGAAAGAGTGTACCTTTCTCCCAAAGTGTATCGGAGGCTGATAGCGATTTTAAACAAGTTATAAAACCCTATTCTTGCAAGTGTACAAGACTTGGTAGTAAGTGATAAATGATAGGGTATCGTATCCACAGGGAACAGTTGATTAAAATTAAATCTAATGTCTACTAGTTTGATCCTAAATATAAATATAATGAATTGTTTTTGAACTAATTAAACTAATCTGAAATATATATAGTAAACTAAATAAACTTGACAATAACAAAAGTGAATTGGAGAACAGATAATAATACGGAATCTAGGACAGTCGAATCCACCACTAATAATGTGACTAATAGATTAATAGGAATGAGAATTAATAGGTTTATCAAGTACCCTAAACTACAAGCCGGAATACTCATAAAAATTGTATTGCGATTAATTAGGTGACATAACTTATCTAATCAAAGCATAAATTATTCAACTTCTAACCACAAATCATCAAACACCATTGCATAACATCACACTTTGAACTACAAGAACAAAGTATGTAAATTTGATAACAATAAAACCAACAATCAATTCTACAAGAACAATTGTCAACTAATATTGCAAACAATAATCAACCCAATAATAATCTAAATAGTTATGCAATCATAAACCAAATATCAATTCTCAAACACAATTAAACTATCAATTCATACTATAAGGGTTTCATCTAAGTCCTAGAAAACAGAAATTAGCTACTCATAATTGAAGAGAACATCACCCAATTATGAGAAACCATGGCTGAAAATCAGATGACAAGCTTCGTTCGTCTCTGCTTCGTCCTCCGTTCGTCGAACTGCCGTCTTATTGCTGCTGTCTGCTCCCCCTCTATTCAGTATTCTCCCCCTTTTATTATTGATGTTCCGTGGGTTTTTTTTTTAACCAAAGCCCACTGTTTCTTTTCCTCCTATGCTATGTGGGTTTTCTAAGAAAAGAGTTTCTTTTTCTTTTTATTTTAATTCTTCTCCTCTCAATTCATGGCTGCGTGGACTTGTTCTTTGCAGCATTGGTCTTAGCCCACTTTCATCCCATTTGGCTAAAATTTGTATTCATTAGTTTAGCTCATTAATCTCCCAAAGACAATTCCCAGTTATTTGACTCTCTAACGTACCTGTCAAACATGAGATATATTACTACTAGTAGATAACATAGCATAAGTCAAACTAATAAATAATCCAAAAAAAAAACATAATTTCTAAATAAAATATGAAAACAATTAAAACCCACAACTTATAAGTTATAATACTAATAAGGAGATACTAAGAGGGAATAAGAAAGTTATAATATATAATAATTCGCACTTATCAACTCCCCCACACTATATTTTTGCTAGTCCTCGAGCAAAGAAAAATATCAAAGTAACATTCAATATCACTCAATACTAACTTGGGTCGTACCACTCCACCATCTCTCAAAGAAGAAGCCAAACTAATGAGAGTTAACAATAGGCTAAAACGATTTTGTTTTGTTTTAAAAAAAAACATAAAAGTTAGTCAAAAAAAAAAAAAAACATTTTTGTTAGCTTAGCAAGCTATGAACGCTATTGAACTTTTATTCTCAAGCAACCTTTGTAATAAATTTGTTTGATCTCATAGGTAATTTAGGTGCTCACGTGCAAGTGTATTGACGTTCGAATACGAGGTACTTTAGTCAGACTTGATTATTGTTTCAGTTGATTCCCACATACTTTTCCGTACAATAGGCACTTAGTACCTGTACATGGATCGTCTCTTTCATATGACATTGCACTTGCCACCCAATGATCTCAAAGGAGTACTCGATACTTTGTTGTTTGTTTTGCTTTTGAGGCTTTTCATACTCTTTTTTTTTTTTTTTTTTTTTATAACGGTTCACATTCTCACAATTTGATAATTTGGATTACTAATCCCTTTTTTTTTCTGAACCATGATTCCTTCTATTTTTTTAACAAAGTCAAGTAATTCTCCAGTAACCAAGAGCAGTGAAAGATCACCAAGAAAAGTATAGGTACTAATTAGGTAGATTAAAGTATAAAAGTCCTTCCTCCATACCCCGCATCTAAGCCAATGAAGAAAGTGTGCTAGATTACCAATAAGAATGATCATTATTAAGGTACATTAATAGGTTACAAGAGTTAAAGTCATCACATTCATAACTTCAAAAACATTTTTTTTTTATGTAATAAAAACAGAATTTGAGTAAAACGTTGTTAGATTATAGCCTATTATCAATTATTCTCATTATTCGATAACTCTTTTAAGATGTGAAAGTGAACGATGCATAACATACCCTTGAATAGCCACATAATATCATATATAACTCGAAAAAAATTTCTTCAAATTGTGGAAAAATTTGGGCAGCATCTCCCCATAAATAGGATAACCGGCACTTAAATGCCATATAAATTTAAAACCTGTATCTCAAGCATATAATTACCAATATGACAGCCAAACACAAAATCTCATCATTATAACATAACAACCATCTCACCACAATAACAACAAATATATCAAATGTGACCTTTATGCACCAAGTTTGACAGCCAAACACAAAATCTCATCATTATAACATAACAACCATCTCACCACAATAACAACAAATATATCAAATGTGACCTTTATGCACCAAGTTTGTCTCGTACCCCCCCACACTTATTCATTGCATTGTCCTCAATGCGAGAAGATAATAAAAGAAAAGCATAAATAAGTAAGATGGAGCAAACAACCTGGCGAATGCAATGTAGAAATATGGCCAAATGACGAGAACGGAGAGTGCTAGATGCTGGATCACTACTACTGAAATGAAGCACAAAACTGCAGCGGCAAGTGTTTTGGTCAGCATGCATCAGCGTACAAACACCCACAAAAGACCTACAAAAACATTACAGTAAAACCAGTAACTATGAAACGAAATGAAACTAGACATCATAAGAAGAAATAAATAAAAACATAAACAAAATGCTGGGTTGCCTCCATTAGCGCTAAGTTTAAAAGTCTTCAGCCAGACTTAGCCAGAACACTCAATCAATGTAAACAGGGTCCACCAAATTAATGGACTCAATAAGACCTTCCTCAACATCATTAGATACAGCATGGTTCAGTCGTTGCCCATTAACCATGAGAACACGACCATCTCGTGGGTCAGAAATCTGTATAGCGCCAGAAGGAAACACCTGTTCAACAACAAATGGACCATCCCATCTAGACCGTAACTTTCCTGGAAAAATTTAAGCTTAGAGTTGTAAAGCCAAACTTTCTGATTTGGTTCAAAAGATTTTCTAGCAATATGTTTATCATGAAAAGCTTTAGTTTTTGCTTTATAAATCTGAGCATTCTCATAGGCATCATTTCGCAATTCTTCTAGTTCATTTAATTGAAGACGACGATTTAGAACCAGCTTGTTTCATGTCAAAGTTAAAAGCTTAGTAGCCCAAAATGCTCATGTTCTAACTCAACAGTAGTGGCAAGCCTTCCCATAAACTAATCTATAAGGTGACATTCCTATAGGAGTCTTAAATGCGGTACGATAAGCCCAAAGTGCATCATTTAACCTCAAAGGCCAATCTTTTCTATCCGGCCTAACTGTCTTCTCAAGAATAGATTTAATCTCACGATTAGACACTTCTACTTGACCACTAGTTTGAGGGTGATAAGGAGTAGCTACTTTATGTGTCACATTGTACTTTTTAAGCAATGACTCAAATGAACGATGAAGAAAATGACTACCCCCATCACTAATAAGGGCTCTAGGTACTCCAAATCGACAAAATATATTATCTTTAACAAAGTCCATTACTACTTTATGGTCATTAGTTCTAGTTGCTTTACTTCTACCCATTTAGACACATATTAACAGCAACTAGTTATAAGTAAAGCCAAAAGAAAGTGGAAATGGACCCATAAAGTCTATACCCCACACATCAAAAATCTCAACAATTAAAATAGGATTAAGAGGCATCATATTACGATGTGATATAGCTCCGTTTTCTGACATCTTTCACATGCAATAGAAAATTTATGTGCATCTTTAAATATAGTCGGCCAATAAAACCCACTTTGAAGTACTTTAGCAGCTGTTCTACGACCCCCAAAATGCCCACCACATGCATAAGAATGACAAAAAGTTAAAATATCAGGGATTTCACACTCAGGCACACATCTACGAATCACTTGATCATAAACTATTTAAACAAGTATGGATCTTCCAAAAATAATGCTTAACCTGCGAAAAGAACCTATCCTTCTCTTGTTTAGACCATTGAGAAGGTATCTTACCAGAAGCAAGGTAATTAACAATATGCACAAACACATGGGAAATGCGTGTGTGAAACAGCGAACAATTGCTCATCAGGAAAATTGTCCTGCAAAGAAATGTCAGCATCTCACAAGTAAAATTCTGGACAAATGGTCAGCCACTGCATTTTCAGACCCCTTTTTATCTCTAATTTCAAGATCGAATTCTTGTAATAATAGAATCCACCTAATTAACCTAGGTTTTGACTCTTTCTTAGATAATAAATACCTTAAAGCGGCATGATCAGAATATATTATAACTTTAGAGCATAAAAGATATGAGCGAAATTTATCCAAGGCAAACACGATAGCTAATAACTCTTTTTCAGTAGTAGAATAATTCTTTTGAGCATCTGTGAGAGTTCTACTAGCATAATAAATTGGGAAATTTCCTCAGGTACCCCTGAGGTTTGACGTAATTCCCAAATTACCCCTCACATTTGGGGAATTCCTCAGATACCCCCGAGGTTTGTGTTTGTGCTCAAAATACCCTTACTCTGACGGAACCCTAACGCCGTTAACTTTTTTTTCTCTCTTTCTTCAGTTTCTCTCCTTCCTCTCACCCTCCTCCATGGATGAACCTCCAAGCTTTCTCTCCTCCACCATCCACCACCACCCCACCCTTACCCACCAAACCATCTCCTGCCTCCTCACTCAACCACCACCCTTACCCAGCCCACCACCCAACGCGAGCCACCACCCACCCAACGCGAGCCACCACCTCTCTAACGCGAGCCACCACTGCAGCTGGAAATCAAAACCCCAATTTCGAGTAGAAATCCAAATTTTCGAGCAACATTTTTGCAATCAAATTCGAATTAAACCTAGATTATTCGAGCAATCAAAACTCTAATTCTAGAAACCCATATTTTGCAATTAAATTAGGGAAATTTCGAAATAAACCCATTCGAATTGAATTGGTGGTGGTATGCGAGAGGGAGGGAGGTGGGTGGTTGGGTGTTTTGCGTGAGTGGTGGCCGTTGGTGTGGTGGTTCGCGCAAGTGGGGCAGTGGTGGGCATGCTGGCTGGTTCGCACAAGTGGGCCCGTGGTGGGTGCTTCGTGGAATTTGATGAGGTCGTCGTGACGAGAGGGAGGTGGGCTTCGTCCACATTGATGAGGGGTCAGAGGTTTTTAGAGAAGGAGAAGCGAGAGAGAGAGAGTGCGACGAAGGAGAGAGAGTACGAGGATGCGTGGACGGGAAGCTCCGGCGAGCGGCGGCCGAGGCAGGGGCTGCGAGAAAGTTTGGAGGATGGTGGGGATGTGGAGGAGAGAAAGCTTGGAGGTTCATCCATGGAGGAGAAAGGAAGGAGAGAAACTGAAGAAAGAGAGAAAAAAAGTTAACGGCGTTAGGGTTCCGTCAAGAGTAAGGGTATATTGAGCACAAACACAAACCTCGGGGTATCTGAGGAATTCCCCAAATGTGAGGGGTAATTTGGGAATTACGTCAAACCTCAGGGGTACCTGAGGAAATTTCCCTAATAAATTACATGAGGAACTTTATTCACCTTTTGACCAAGTACCGCGCCTATAGCATAATCAGAAGCATCGCACATAATTTCAAAAGGTAAAGAAAAATCAGGTGGTTGTACTATAGGTGCTGAAACAAGCAACGATTTAATCTTCTCAAAAGATTCAACACAAGATTCATAAAAGAAAAGTAGAATCTTAGCAAGGAGAGAAGTAAGTGGCCTAGCAAGCTTACTAAAATCTTTAATAAACCTTCTATAAAAACCTGCATGGCCTAAGAAAGATCTAACATGCTTAACAGAAGTAGGAATAGGTATTCGAAATAAGATCAACTTTAGCTTTATCTACTTGAATTCCCTTCTTTGAAATTTGTGACCCAAAACAATGCCTTCTCTAACCATGAAGTGACTCTTTTCCCAACTTAAAACAAGATTAACCTCTTCACATCTTTGCAAAACATCATTCAAATTACTTAAACACTCATCAAATGAAGGTCCAAAAACTGAAAAGTCATCCATAAACACCTCTAAAAATTTATCAACCATATCACAGAAATAGACATCATGCATCGTTGAAATGTAGAAGGTGCATTACATAAACCAAAAGGCATTCTTCTAAAAGCAAAAGTACCCGCGGGACATGTAAATGTAGTTTTCTCTTGATCTTCGGGATAAATAGCCAATTGATTATAACCAGAATAGCCATCAAGAAAGCAATAGTAACTTTGACCAGCTAACTTTTCTAAGATCTGATCAATAAAAGGTAATGGGAAATGATCTTTCCTAGTCACCGAATTAAGCTTCCTATAGTCAATGCAAACTCTCCAACCTGTGGTCTCTCTAGTAGGTACAAGCTCACCCTCACTATTTTTAACAACTGTGATCCCAGATTTCTTAGGCACAACTTGCACAGGACTGACCCACTGACTATCAGAAATTGGATAAATGATCCTTGCATCTAACAATTTAACTACTTCCTTCATAACGACTTCTTTCATATGTGGATTTAACCTACGTTGCATCTCCCTAGTGGGCTTAGCATTTCTTCTAAAAAGATTCTATGCATACAAATAGAAGGACTAATACCCTTTAGATCTGCAATCGACCAACCTATAGCCTTTTTATGATCAGACAAAACCTTAAGCAATGCCAACTCTTGTTCATTAGATAGCTCAGAAGATATTATAACAGGTAAAGTCTCATTAGAACCTAGGAAAATATACTTTAAATTTGATGGAAGACCTTTAACTCAAGATTTGGAGGTGACATAATAGACGGTAATGCTGGAGACTCCGAAAGAGGTGGTAAAGGCTCATGCCTAGATACCCAAGAAGATGTTTCTAGAGATGGAGTTATATCAAGAGGGGAAATTAACTCATGGTCAAATCTTCAATATCAAAATACTTTAAGTTCTCATGTGACAAATTAGTTTCAAGAGAATCCTTAGAAATTATTACCGGCAAAGCTTCTTCAACTAATTCATCAATAACATCCACAAAGAAACATTCAGACTCATTTTCACTAGTAGGATGAGAAGAGGCTTTAAAGATATTCAACCTTATTCGCATATTTAAAACAGAAACATCCATTTCTCCAGACCTACAATTAATAGTAGCATCAGCGGTCGCTAAAAATGGACGACCAAGAATGACAGGAATATTTTTAGATGGTTGACCAACCTCCATGTCTAACACAACAAAGTCTACTGGAAAGACTCCTTTATCAATTTTTACTAAAACATCATCAATTCTACCTCTGGGAACTTTAACAGATCGATCTGCTAATTGGAGAGTGCAATTAGAAGGTTGTAACTCACTAGGCCTAGTTGCTCATAAATAGAATAAGGAATCAAATTAACACTTGAGCCTAAATCTAAGAGTGCCTTTTCAATTTTATGGTCACCAATATAACAAGAAATGGTCGGAACTCCTGGATCTTTAAACTTAGGTGCATAATTAAATTGCAAAATAGAACTTACCTGCTCACTTAAAATAACTTTCTTAGAACAATTCGCTTTTGATTTCCTTTTATAGGTGCACATGTCTTTTAGAAATTTAGCGTAAGCTGGAATTTGCTTAATAGCATCTAAAAGCGGTAAATTAATTTGAACTTGTTTAAAATGTTTCTAAAATGTCTTCTTTTGCTTATTCTTTCCATAAGGAGAGGGTGCATCTAAAGCTTGCGGATAAGGAACTCTAGGCTCATATGGAATAGAAGTTGAAGAGTTAGACACATTAGAAGAAGAAGATGAATCCACAATTGCCTTATTAGTTTTATCTTCCTTACTCAATGAAGCATTAGAATTAGCATTATTCTTTTCCATCACTACATTATCTACCTCTTTACCATTCCTAAGAGTCATCACCGCTTTAGCTTGTTCATAATTATGGTTCTTAGGATTCTCAATTGAATTACTAGGTAATTTACCATCATCTCTTTTACCAATCACATTAGCTAATTGACCAATTTGTGTCTCAAGCTTGGCTATGGACTGTGTGTGAGAATCAACAACATGCATTTTATTTTCAATATTTTTAACCCTAGTAGTCACAGCCCCTAAAGCGGAAATAATCTTATCCAAGTCAGAATTGCTACTAGAAGGTTGTGTAGGTTGAGAATTGTACCTTTGACTTGAAAACCAGGAGGATTCATACCTGTTTGACCCATTTGGTTGATCTTTGCCCTTGCTGCATATCTCCACCTTGTTGCTTCCATGAAAGTTGGGATGATTCCTCCACCCTGGATTATATGTGTTCGAATATGGATTGTTGTATTGAGGATACCTTGAGCTGCATTTACTTGTTCCTGTGGCACCTCAGAAAAACTCAAAGGGCAATTATAAGATAAATGACCAGGACTAGAACATGTTGCACACACTTCTTGAGCGTTAGAAGAATTAACATGCATATTGTTAGCATTCACTAGGTGATCAATCTTCTTATTCAAAAGATCTACTTGGTCCATTTTCTTAGTAAGAATATCAACTTTATAAGTAAGATCATGAGTGTGAGAAACTTCATAGATTCCACCTTTACCTCCTAGAGATCTAGATGAAACGTTACGAGAAGAAGTGGCATGTTGTAAAGAATTTTCACTTAGATCTTCAAATAATTGCCATGCTTGGTCAGAATTCTTTTGCATAAAGTTACCACACAAGAAGCATCTATCATTGTTGATTATTTCATTAAGGCCATAATAAAAGCTATGTATCAATTGCCATTGAGGAACTTCATGATGGACATTCACATAATAACCCCTAAACCTTTCCCATGCCTCATGAAATTGTTCATTAGGATTTTGAAAAAAGTAGTTATCGCACGTCTCATAGCACTTAATTTACCAATCGGATAAAATTTCTTTAAAAAGTCTCTTTGCAATTGAGCCAAGTCGTTAAATTTTGCTTAGTATTAACCATTCTTTACCTTATCTTTTAAAGAAAAATTAAACAATCGCATACGAATAGCATCAGGAGAAATATTAGGAATATTAAAAGTTAACATACTTCCAAAAATGCATCAATATGCTTATATGGATTTTCAGATTCAAGACCATAAAATTAGGAAGCATTTGAATAATTTGTGGCTTAATCTCGAAATTTCCATCAATAGTAGGTAATCTATTACCAATAGGTGAAGTGTAAGTGCCAGGAGTAAAGTACTCACTAAGTTGTCTAGGTGGTTCCTCAGCCATTTTTAATTCAGTATCGATTTTAGAGTTAAAATTTGAAATACTTGACTTATTATCCTTCACAGAAGCTCTTAATTTCCTAAGCGTTCTTTCTATTTCAGGGTCGTATGGAATCAAATCAAGTGACAAAGACTACGATGAAGCATAAAACAATACAAAAACAATAATAAAAAAAATAAAAAAAATAAAATGCTAACTGAAATGAATAAACCTGAAACCTATTTCCAGCAAACCTTCACCGTGAACAGAATCTCAGCAAGATCACTTAAAGCAACCTGCAAACACAATGTCAGTATGCTTGAAACAGAAAATTAGAACTTGAATGATAAAATACGAAAAAAAAAGTAAACAAAGAAATAAACAATATCAAAAATTATAAAATTACTAAAAACTAATTATTACGCTAGAAACACTAAAAACTAATTTTTTTTTTTTACTAAGGCTAGTAAACAATAAGCAAGAAAGAAAATAAAATAAAAATAAAGACACTCTAGACTAAAGACTAAAATAGTAAACTAATAAACTATACTAACCAAACACCGTTCCCCGGCAAAGGCGCCAAAAACTTGATAGCGATTTTAAACAAGTTATAAAACCCTATTCTTGCAAGTGTACAAGACTTGGTAGTAAGTGATAAATGATAGGGTATCGTATCCACAGGGAACAGTTGATTAAAATTAAATCTAATGTCTACTAGTTTGATCCTAAATATAAATATAATGAATTGTTTTTAACTAATTAAACTAATCTGAAATATATATAGTAAACTAAAAAACTTGACAATAACAAAAGTGAATTGGAGAACAGATAATAATACGGAATCTAGGACAGTCGAATCCACCACTAAAAATGTGACTAATAGATTAATAGGAATGAGAATTAATAGGTTTATCAAGTACCCTAAACTACAAGCCGGAATACTCATAAAAATTGTTGCGATTAATTAGGTGACATAATTATCTAACCAAAGCATAAATTATTCAACTTCTAACCACAAATCATAAACACCATTGCATAACATACACTTTGAACTACAAGAACAAAGTATGTAAATTTGATAACAATAAAACCAACAATCAATTCTACAAGAACAATTGTCAACTAATTTGCAAACAAAATCAACCAATAATAATCTAAATAGTTATGCAATCATAAACCAAATATCAATTCTCAAGACAATTAAACTATCAATTCATACTATAAGGGTTTCATCTAAGTCCTAGAAAACAGAAATTAGCTACTCATAATTGAAGAGAACATCACCCAATTATGAGAAACCATGGCTGAAAATCAGATGACAAGCTTCGTTCGTCTCTGCTTCGTCCTCCGTTCGTCGAACTCCCTTATTGCTGCTGTCTGCTCCCCTCTATTCAGTATTCTCCCCTTTTATTATTGATGTTCCGTGGGTTTTTTTTTTTAACCAAAGCCACTGTTTCTTTTCCTCTATGCTATGTGGTTTTCTAAGAAAGAGTTTCTTTTTCTTTTTATTTTAATTCTTCTCCTCTCAATTCATGGCTGCGTGGACTTGTTCTTTGCAGCATTGGTCTTAGCCCACTTTCATCCATTTGGCTAAAATTTGTATTCATTAGTTTAGCTCATTAATCTCCCAAAGACAATTCCCAGTTATTTGACTCTCTAACGTACCTGTCAAACATGAGATATATTACTACTAGTAGATAACATAGCATAAGTCAAACTAATAAATAATCCAAAAAAAAAACATAATTTCTAAATAAAATATGAAAACAATTAAAACCCACAACTTATAAGTTATGATACTAATAAGGAGCTACTAAGAGGGAATAAGAAAGTTATAATATATAATAATTCGCACTTATCAGAGGCCTTGGCATTCGAGAACATAGAACCCTCAACAATATTCTTATGGAAAAATTAGGTTGCAGAATGTGTCAAGGCCTTCCCAGCCTTGCCCAAGAGCGTATCAAAGCCAAATATGTTACAAAATTTAAGAATGGATCCCAAATTTAGCAGAGTATAGGAAATGCGTGGTCTATCTTAAAAACTAGTTGTTGGAACCTATGTGACGAAAAGATAGCATCATTTTGGTATGATAACTGGTTGGGTAGTGGTCCTTTAAGAGGTTTAGTTTTGGGCCCCCTCACAAAAAGAGATGATGAGATCACCGTTTACGAGGTACGGAATAATGGAGCCTGGAATGGTGGAAACTTATTAATGAACATCCAGGAGCCTGTCCTAGACAGAATTTTCAGTCATGTTTGGCCTCCTACCGACACCATGGACAAGCCTTACTCCTCCCTTGTACCTCATAATAGCTTCTCCTTAAAACAAGCCTATAATCTTGTCCTATCTACTAGAAGGTGGGAGGGTAGTATCAATCTATTGTGGATTTGGCAAGGAAAGCACCCCCCAAACTAAAATTCTTTATTTTGCTTATCTGGCTTGACAGACTCCCCACTCAAAACATGTTATTTATCAGGAAAATTTTCCCCTCTCCGACGTGTATCCACTGTCTTAATGGAAGCGAAGATGTTCTTCATATTTTTAGGGACTGTCAATTTGCTCATAATGTTTGAGATGAAGTTAATTTTCACAATAATACTCGTATAGAGAACCGTGAAAATTGGTTGGCCATGAACATTGCGGAAACCATTGATTTTAAGGGAATCTAGTGGAGCATGTTCTTCCCATTCCTCTGTCATGAAATCTGGATGGCTCGAAACATAAAAATGTTTGAACACATTCCTCACCCTAATCCTAAAACACTCATAAAAAAAGCAATATTCTTAGTGTGAGAGTTTTTCTCCTCCTTTCTCCGAAAGAAAACAAAAATCCCAAATCCCCCTACCCCGATTATATTAAGCATCATCCCCCCTCCTTGGGGTATCGTTTGTGTTGATGCATCTTTCATAGGTAATTCTGTGCATGCTGGGCTCGATGGTTGGGTGAGAGACCATAGGGATAGTTGGGTTGTGGGGTTCCAGAAAAATGTATATGCAATGGATGTTTTAATGGCTGAATTAATGGGCTTGATTGAAGGCCTCGAACTAGCAAAATGAGAATTCTTCGAGTATATATATTTTGCTTTCGGAGGACATGAAGGCAATTAAAGAGATTTATAATGATGTTATCCATATGATATGTATTGTAATGTGTTGGAAAAATTTAGGTTATGCAAGAAGGAGTTCAAGGAAGTCCATTCCGTATTCGCGAGGCGTGAAAAGAACAAGGTGGCAGACCATCTAGCTCGTGGAAGTAGGAAGCATGATATGCACCTAAATGTTGTTAGGGTGTTGCACCTCCCCCTAATGATTGTATGGAACTATTGGTTTTAGATTGTTATAGGCTCTAAGCCAAAACTTTGGTTGGTTTTATAATATGTTATGCCTTATTCACCTAAAAAAAAAAGAGAGGGTTGTTGTGATTGCATAAGTTTTAAAGGAAGGGATGTACAGTGTAACATCCAAAGAGGAAATGGTGTATGTATTGTGAAACATCCAAAAGAGGAAAATGATGCATGTATTGTGAAACAAAGGTAGTATATGATAACAAAAACAAGTTCCACGTACATGATACCAATATTATTAAGATGATTAATCATGGCACAGTTTTATGTTGTAGACAGAGAAAAAAAAGCGAATAGAGAGAAAGAATTTTGTGTATCAGGAAATAAGCTGAATGAATAAATATTACAAGATCAAAGTAAAATATTTATACGAGTGACAACTAATTATGTTACAAGAGAATAACATAATTTATGCTGAGGTTGACATAAGAAGAAGCTTCTTAATAATAGGAGTAGGAGTTGTAGCCGCTGATGTATTAGGAGAGGAATTAGTAGTATTCTCAACAGTCCCCCGCAAGCTAGGCATGGGGGAATACAAGCCAAGCTTGGACAATAGGTGATTGAACGGAGCAGATGGAAGAGCCTTTGTGAAGACATCTACTAATTGAGAAGTAGTAGGTAAATAAGTTAGAGCGAGAAATTAAATGAGTCCTTTCATGAGCTTTTCTCGAGTAAGATGATAATCTATGTCAATATGCTTGGTTCTTTCGTGAAAAACAGGATTTCTAGCAATGTGTAGTGCAGATTGATTGTCACAATGGATGGCGACAAGCTGTAAATTAGGAGTACCCAATTCAGTCAATAGCATTACAAGCCATGTAACGTCAACAGTGGCATGAGCCACTGCTCTATATTCTGTCTCTAAGGAGGATTTAGAAATTGCGGGCCATTTCTTGGATTTCCAACTGGTGGGAGAAGAACCCAAAAGAACTATGTAGCCTGAGACAGACTTCCTTGTAAGAACATGACCCCTAATCCGAGTCAATAAAGACCTAGAGAGTAAGATGATCTACACCCTTTAATAATATGCCTTGACCAGCAGTAGTAACAGCATATCTAAGGACATGAGTAAGAGTAGCAAGGTGTGAAGTGGTAGGTGAATGCAGAAATTGTGAAAGAGTTTGCACACTATAAGCCATATCAGTGTGTGTCAAAATATTTAGTTTGCCAACCAGACACCTATAAATCGTAGGATCAGCCAACAAAGTACCCTCATCAGCAGTCAACTTGAGATGTAAAGGAAGAGAAGTGATAGTTAGCTTGGAAAGATCCAAGTCACAAAGAGCTCAATAACTCTTTGGTGAATTTAGCTTGTGTGAGAGCAACTCCCTAAGGTAGATAACTCACTTCAATCCCAAGAAATAAACCCAAAGTATTTGATGCTAAAGACTTGATCTAAGTGAGCTTTAATTTTACATGCAAAAAACTAGCAGAATCATCACCAGTGATGATTATATCATCAACATAAACAACCAATATTGTGAAAAGAGTACCATTATGCTTGATAAAAAGTGAGTAATCATTGTTTAACTGTGTATAGCATTGGTTGTTTAATTCAAACACTAATTTGGAAAAACCATTGCCTGGATGCCTGCTTCAAGCCATAAAGGGATTTCTTTAATATGCAATACTTGGTTGTGTGGATTAGGAGATCCCTTAGGTAACTTCATGTATACTTCCTCATGAATATCTCCATGAAGGAAGGCATTATTGACATCAAGTTGGAACAATTTCCAACCTCTTGATGCAGCCAAGGCAATAATACATCTGACAGTTGACATCTTAACCATTGGTGAAAATGTCTCTTGGAAATAAATGCCATATTATTGTGTATAACCCTTTGCAACCAGCCTTCCCTTGTATCTCTTTACTTCACCAGTGGCCTTGAGCTTGATTTCAAAGATCCACTTCAGCCTATGGGTGATTTACCAGGTGGGAAGTCAACTATATCCCATGTATTGCTGGCAGCTAAGGCTTGTAGTTCTTTGTCCATAGCAGCAATCCACAAGGGATAGATCCTTAGCATCCTGAGAGTAAATGGTAGGTTCAACTAAAGGTGAAAGAGAAGAAATGAAAATTTTTGTGAGATGAAGGAAGAGAAGATGAACTGACTAAGTTGCACCAATGAGAAGGAAATGTTGTACTGGTGTTACAAACATAATCATGTAGATAAGAGGGAGGATGATGTAGTCTAGCAAACTATCTAGTGGGAGCAATAGTGGGAATAAGTGAATCCTCAGGAGAAGAAGTAGTTGTGGGAGAAGAATAAATAAAAGAAGGTGAATTAATAAATGGTATAGAAGAATCAATGAATGGAACATAAGAAGAAGAAAGTGAGGGAGTAGGAGAAAAGAAAGATGATGTAGGTGATGGTGGTGAAATGTGATATGGTGAAGAAGGTGATGAAGGTGTGGACGGTGGTAATGGAGTGAATGGATCGCGAACAATTTAGTCATTGTTAACAATAGGAGAAAAGAATTTAAAAGCAGAAGAAGAATCAGAAGAAGACATATGAAAAGGGAAATGTTACTCATGAAAAACATCCCTAGAAAGGATTATTTTCTTGGAAGTCAAGTGATAGAGTTATTTGTAGGCTTTCTGATGGCGTGGTATCCAAGAAAAACACAAGCATATGCTCTTGTATCAAATTTTGATCTACTAACTTTATAATAGAAACAAAACACAAACATCCAAAGCTTCTAAGATGAGATGTGTCAGGTATAGTATCATGTAAATTATGGAAAGGAGAGACATTGTGTAGGGCTGACAGAGGCATTATGTTTATAATGTATGCTGCACATAGAACACTCTCACCCCAAAGATGAAATGGTAATTTAGCCTGAAAGAATAAAACACGAACATTCTCTAATAAGTGCATGTGCTTCCTTTCAGCAACACCATTTTGTTCAGGGGAGTCAACACAACTCCTCTGATAAATAATACCCTGAGCTGAATAAAATTGCAAGATGGAACCTTTACAGAGCTCTTTGGCATTGTCAGTATTAATACATTGAATGTTTCATTGAAATTGAGTCTTAGCATAAGCAACAAAATTCATAATATAGAGACATCATCTGATTTAAACTTGATTAAATGCACCCAAGTATTTCTTGTGAAATCATCAACTATAGTGAGGAAAAATCTACAACCATTATTAGTAGCATGTACATAGGGGTCCCAGTTATCAACATGTATGAGTTGAAAAGGCTGAGCAGTATAAAAAGAACTAGGTTGAAAAGGTAGCCTAGTTCGTCTAGCCTGTAGACATATTAATTTGACAGATAGAGTCATGAACATGCTTGACATTTAGATGAGGTAATAAAATGGCCATTTGAGAAAACGACACGTGACTTAATCTTGAATCCCAAAGTTTCACATAAGAAGAAATAGTAGAGCAAGTAAAGGAACTAGGAACATGTGTGCCATCTGCACAATCCGAATCGCTAGTTGTATATGAAGAACCATGAAGATTGAGCATAGTAGAGCCTTGATTATAGCTTACTAAGAGCTATTGGCTTTGTCTATGAAGGGTCCTATAAAGTACATGAGTCAGAAGAGCACATAACAGAACCAGAGAGATCATGACACAATTTTAGTATATATTGAAACCAAATTGGGGTGGAAGCGAGGAACGTAGAGAGCTTGTTAATGTGTATTAAGATCATTGAGAGATACATTACCAGTATGAGTAATTTGTATTTCCTTCCATTAGGAATAGTTTGGTGTTGTCAATGCTATCAATTAAATGATATGTGTTGAATGAAGAAAGATCATGACATATATAATATGTGGCCCCACTATCAAGGACCCAACTAGAACTGAAATGTACATTTAAGACAATTTTACATGCAATACAAGAATAAGATTGTCCAAACATATCAAGCAATTTCTGATATTGATCCATAGTCAGAGTGGGTTGAATCATCTCAGGAGAATCATCATTCTGAACAGCAGCAACAAATTTCTTTGGTGCAGGTTTCTAGTCAGTTGGAAAACAATGTATCTTAAAACATCTATCAATGTTGTGACCATGCACCTTACAATGAGTACAAAAATAGTGAGAACCTCTCTTTGTACCAACAATAACCTTATTACCAGAAATACTGTCATTCAAATATCCTCTGGAATTGCCAGAATTATGTGATTGTATGAAATAAAAAGTATTTGAAGGAAATCTCTGTCTATTCGCCGCAAATGCCATGGACTCAGTGGATAAACCATGAGTAGAATTACTCAAATCGCTCAATTCATTGTGTCTTTGTTCTTGTAAAAGGAGCCCATAGGCTTGAAATAGAGGAAGAGTAGACATCATGAGAATGTTAGCTCTTATTACGTGCCGATAGCCTCTTTTCAACTACATTAGAAAGTGTACTAATCTTTGATCTTGTTGAATTTTTAGAAATTTCTTTGTCAAGTTACATTTGCAACCATAACATTCACAAGTAGGTAAAGGACTGGCAATATCTAGTTCATCCCGTAAAACCTTCATCTGTGAAGAAAAACTGTAATATCATCATTTTCTTGTGACAACTTAGCCAAATCTTGTTGAATTATTGAACTCAATTGAGCAGTGGAGGATTGACAAAAGCTATCTTCGAGGTCTTTCCAAATATCACAAGCACAAGATGAATGCAACACACTCATAGATCCTAGAGACCTCAAATCCATCTTGTAACCATATATAACTAGCAAAAGATGAATGCAACACACTTTAGAAACTTTAGGATCAAAATTATCAGGCTTAGAAAGAGTTCCATCTAAAAAAGAAACTTTGTTTTTAGATAATAAACTATTGATCATCATCCTTTTCCAGTAAGCATAGCAAACTCCATTGATAATAGGTAAAACTAATTGTAATGAAGTGTCATTATATGGATGTAAGAAGTATACACTTGTAGGATCTTATGTTAATTCCAGTTTCAGATCGATAGAAGAAGATCAATTGTGAAATTTCTAGAATTCAGAGAAATTTGATAAAAAGAATTTCAGAAGAATTGGATTCAATGAGAAAATCAAGAAGAGAAGATTATTGAATTTAAGAGTATGATAAATTTTCAACAAGATTTCATCAAGAATTTTAATCGAATCAACAACAATAGAACATAAAAATTCAGGAAATGAGGATCAAATTCAGAGAAATTTAAAATCAAAACTTCAATTTCAACAAGAAACAATTAGCAAGGAACAATTCGATTCACAATCATCAACATCAATTTCTAGAACATTCAAAATCGAAAAAATCCTCAAATTTCAATGAAAAATTCTTCAGAGTTCAGAATATCAAACCAGAATTATTAAGCAACACATTTCAGAGAAATTGTAACAGAAATTGAATCAGGTAGCTCTGATACCATGTTAAGATGATCAATCATGGCACTTTTTAATTTTGTGGATAGAGAGAAAGAAGAGAATATAGAGAAAGAATCTTGTGTATTCGGAAATGACTGAATGAAAAAATATTACAAGCTCAAATAAACTATTTATACAATAGTAACAACTAATTATGTTACAAAGGAATAACATAAGTTATGCTGAGCTGGACACAAGAAGAAGCTTCTTAATAGTAGGAGTAGGAGTTGTAGTTGCTGATGTATTAGGAGAGGAAGATCCTGAAGTAGTATTCTCAACAAATATATATACAACTTCAGTTCCAACCCTCTGTTTATGTCTCCATGCCCTATGGGCTATGATCTCCTTCTGTCTCTCTACCGTCCTCCCCCACTTAGAAAATGCAATAAGAATTAGTGAAAACCAGTTTTAATAAGTAAACACATTTTCATCTACAAATATCAATTGTAATCAATAAAATTTGAAAAATTGCATAAGAGAAAAAAACCCAAAGAATTATCAAAAATCAATTTTAGTCAGTAAAAATCAACAAATTTCATAAAGAGATAACACCATAGAATTATCCAAAATCAATTCAATTTTAATTATTAAAAATCAGCTTATATCAGTTTCAATTAGTAGTAAAAATAATTTCAATTATGTAAAATCTAGGTGACCTAAATAGGAAAATTTATTATTATTTACCTTTACATTATTTTTCTAAAACTGGGTACCAAAAATTGAGTGGCAAGCTTCCTTAAATGGAGAAAGTACTTTAACTTATCTAGCTAGCTCGGGAATAATCCAAGTACTTTAGTTAAAGAAGGAAGCCAATCTTACTCATTACACTACATAAGAAAGATGAACAAGGGCCACAAGTAACAGTATAAATCAAAGAAACAATGATTAAATATTGAGGATGAAAACACCAATCAATTAAGAAAAACAGCAAAAACTGTTTCTTTTTTTCAGCCAAAAAAAACATGGAAAATTTAGAAATGGAAAGAGAGCTTTACAATGCAGCAGTGAGAGGCGACCTACACAGCTTCATTATTAAAAGAAACAATGAAATAGAAAGTGGAAGTGATGAATATTTTCTAAGGCAGAGCTTCCCTCAGCAAAACAATATCCTTCACTTAGCAATCCGACGTGAGCAATATTTGTTGATAAAAGCAGCAGCTTTGATGGGGTTATTACCAAGAACAACCATGGATAAGTTGATAAATCAGCGCAACTACGACGGAAACACCCCTCTCCATGTCGCGGCCGAGGTCGGCAACGTCTCGATTTGTAAGGTATTCCTACACGAATACAACTACAAGACGGTGGCGGACAAGGCGGGGCCGTGGAGGGTGGAGAATGTACACGGCAACACGCCACTACATGTTGCACTTATTTATGGTAACGTCGAGGTTGCCGCATTGTTGGTCCAGGAGTATCCTCACCTGGCTCGTGTTATTAACAAATCCAAGGAGACGCCTCTCCATCTTATAACCTACCAAGATATTGGTAAGTATCTAAATGTTGATTTGTAAGTATCTGCAAATTTATTTCAAACTTTTTATTATTATACCTTTTTGTTTTTACATCTTGTATGCTAACATTAGATTTACAAATATGTAGAAAAATATATAGGGTAAAAGAAGAGTCTGTAAATAATGTGAATGTCAAAATGAAGGCTCTGTTTAAAGACATGTGGGGTAGATTTTAAGTTTATTCCACCAAAGGTGACCATATATATTGTTGGAAAAATGAACTAGAATACTCCTAACTTTGGCCCGTCCG
Organism: Beta vulgaris subsp. vulgaris; assembly: GCF_026745355.1. Classification (NCBI taxonomy): domain Eukaryota; kingdom Viridiplantae; phylum Streptophyta; class Magnoliopsida; order Caryophyllales; family Amaranthaceae; genus Beta; species Beta vulgaris. The sequence continues at coordinate 47,957,828 of NC_079208.1, read as the reverse complement.
TTTTTAATACCCTCAATTATTGGCGAACCTTTCCGGTCCTCAATAATTGGGGGTATTTAAAAATAACTCATAGTTGGAGATATTAAAAGCGGGCTGATCAAAGTTGGGGGTACTATCATCCATTTGTCTTATATTGCTTTGCGTAACTAATAAATTATTCAATTTGTATTGTCTTGTACGTGTATATATATCAATAATTCGAGTTATCTTAGGCTATTTGTTCTATGTTGTGTTTTCGTGAATTTTCTAGTATGATTGTTATGTCATGTAGATATATAACCCTCTCACAACCCTGAATAAGGGGGCCGGGGTGGGTGGCTGTCGGGTGGGTTGGGAATTATTGAAAAATAAAAATAAGTTTTCAAATAGTATGATTGATTGGGAAGGATTTAATTATACCACGCACATAGGATTTACAACAAGTTTTCAAATAGTATGATTGATTGGGAAGGATTTAATTATACCACGCACATAGGATTTACAACATTTTAGGGTATTTTCTGATTGAAATTTACTCATATATAAGGAATAATATATAGATATACCAATCAAGGAAGAAGAAGAAGCCACTTCGGCATATCTTGGGTTAATAAAATTGCTGGTAGAGAAAGAAAGTTGTGTAACATGTTGGCGTGATGCAAATGGTTTGACTCCTCTACATAGAGCAGCGTCAATAACCTCAGCCTACAATCTCCCGATCATTAGACTCATACTTGAGCAATGCCCACAGTCTGCAGAGGTGCGTGATAGTTCCGGCATGACCATCTTACACCTTCTGAAATGGATACCGAGCTACAAAGCAGGTGAAGAATTGCTTAAAATTCCAGAAATACATGATCTGAAGAATTACCAGGATAACCAAGGAAATACACCATTACATATGGCAGTAAAAAATCAGAACCTTAACTTGGTGCGAGTTCTTTTGGCTTCCTCCGCCAAATTAAGCATCAGAAATAAGGATGGCATTTCAGCTGCATATTTGATTCAAGAACAAATTCAGGTTGGAACCATGCATCATTTCCCTTTTTTTTTTAATCTTTTGTGCAGTTAAATTAGGCCTCGATCTTTAAAAAACGGAGGGAGTATATAATAATTTCGGATAAATCGCATCTTACAACCTAGACTTTTCACGTTTTTAGAAACTCCCACCTTAATGATTTTTTTTTTTTATAAATTTCCACCTACCATTTTCAATTTTATTCAAAACTCCCACCACTTAACGATTTTTGTTAAATTCCAATAAAACCGTTAAGTGGGTCCCTCATATACATTTTTTTACCAAAATCGAACTTGAAATAGTTGCAAGTCTCTACAAATAGTTATAATTCGTTCCAAACTTGCTCCAAAATTGTTGAGATTTTGCCCTTAAATTGATGAAATTGACTTCGATTTCAACGTAAATTAATAATAAAATGCATATGTGAGGTCTACTTAACGGTTTTGTTAACGAAATTTAACAAAAATCGTTAAGTGGTGGGAGTTTTTAATAAAATTGAAAATGGTAGGTGGAAATTTATAAAAAAAAATTCATTAAGGTGGGAGTTTAATTTCTAAAAACGTGAAAAGTTTAGGTGGTTTTGAACAAAAAATCCTTTAAAATAATAATTTTTTTTCTTCTTTTTTTACTTCTAATTGAATTAATAAAAGTATATTGATACGTAATTACTTATAAATGAAAAAAGTGCAAAGTAGAATTATATTCAATTTTGAGTTTATTCCGCCAAATAATGGAGGAATGAACTTATAAACGTCATGATTTCACTTGTCTATGTACAACTTCTTATTTTTATTTTGGTAAAATATATATTTTTAAAGCCCACTCCATTTTTTAAATATCTACTCACTTTTGTTTTCCATTCGTTTTTTAAAAATCCACTCACTATACTTTATTTCTCATTTGACAGAAGATATACAATAATTTATTTATCATTAGCCTATATTATCTCTCTTACATGTTCTCTAACTCCCTTAAAATATAATAAACCAACAGTCTCTTTCCTCTTTTTTTTTTTTTTTTTAAAAAAAAGTAAAGAAACCAATTGAGCTCACTTTTTACGCTATTTCTCCAATTTACCTTAAAGTGTGTATGTATAGTAACCGCGTAGATCTTTAAAAAACGGAGGGAGTATATAATAATTTCTGTTGACGACGTCTCTGCAGATTATCATGGAGAAAAGAGAAATGACAATGGAGGAATGTAGAGCAATAGAAATGGCATCTATACCCTATTTAACTGAAAGATTGCACAAGTTTGGGATGAATTTCTTATTTTCATTAGATTCCAAAGGGAGGAATATAGTTCATAAGTTAATGAACATAAACAGGGGAACTCTTATAGTACAAACTGATGTTGTTAATTTCATAGAACAAGTGCTTGACATTTTTCCAGCACTTGTTTGTCAAGTAGACATTAACGGGGACACTCCACTTCATATCTTAGTTCGAAATCCTTTCAATACCATGATCCGTATCCCTGTTCCGAGTACGCAACAGAACAACTATAATCTGTCATCGTTGTCAACATTAGAGCTTTTGCCCAAGTTATTAGAGCTATGTCGTACTTATTTCCAGATAGCGGAAGCAGGGGTGAATGTGAAAGGAAGCCACTATGATCCGCCATGGTTGATGCAAAACGTCGAAGGAAATACGCCTCTTCATGAAGCTTTCATGGCAGATAGTGATACAAATATGGTGAGGACATTGTTAACTTTGGATATCGATATCACTTCTAAGTTACTCAATAAACGTGAACAAACACCTCTCCATCTTTTAGCTGGACGTTCCCAAGGTAAGTCACCATGTCTTTTAAATTTTAATCGGCAATTTTTCATTTTGGATTTTTCTATCAAGTGTCCTTGTACTGTCAAATGCATGAGTTGAAGGATTTTGGTCTTGTGTTGGACGATTTGATCAAGCAGATTTAATATAGATATTTTACAAGTTGATTATTTACATGTTCTTTACTTTTTGTCAACATAATACTTCATCCATTTAGAAATAGTTGTATCGTTTCATGTTTTCACACTTGCCGATGTACGGTTTCAAACGTTAATATCTTCAATCGTCAATGAATAATAATTATAAAAAGTTAATACTAAAAAAATTTACATTGAGACGAATCTAACAAAATCCCATATGACTATGTTTTTCCTAAAATATAAGTCACCAAAGATAATCAAAGTGTAAGATGTGAATAGTAAACACTATGCAAATAGTCCAACTATTTCTAAACGGAGGAAGGGCCTGTTCTCTTCGGCATAAAACAGCTGAACTGAACTGAACTGAACTTATCGGAGCTGAACTGAACTGAACTTATCGGAGCTGAACTGAACTGAACTTATCAGAGCTGAACTGAACTGAACTGAACTGAATTGAATTGAATTGAATTGAATTGAATTATATTACATTGAAATAAATTGAATGTAATAAATATATAAATAATATTTTAAACAATAATAATATGAATATTAAATAATAATTATAATGATAAGTAATAATAATGAATAATAATAATAGTAGTATTTTGAATTTTTTAAATGATAGTTATAAATAAATAATATTAATAATCATAAATTAATAATAATAATAATTAATGATAATAATGATAATTAATAATAATTATTTTATATTATTTGTATTAATTATTAATACTTGACGATGATATATAATAACAATAATATCTAAGAAGTAAATTAATATTACTATTTTAATAATTAGATTTAATAATTTAAAAATATTTAGTAATAAAAATAATGATTGGGCTGGACCGCGAAAATTACATCATAAACCGTCTTGACGCGATTTGATTGGTTTATGGGATAAAAAAAGTGGGTTTATTTGTGCTTTGACCTAAACCATGTTCCTCCTAATAATAATAGTAATAATAATTAGTAAAGCTATAATAAAAAAAATATATAGAAACAACAATAATAATAATAATACTTAATAGTAATGATATATATTTAAATAATAATAATAATAGTAGTAGTAATTAGTAAAATAAATTATACCAACATAATAATAATAATATTTAACAAAATGGTTATAAAAGAATAGAGCTGAACTGAACTGAACTGATCTGAACTGAACTGAACTTATTGGAGCTGAACTGAACTGAACTTATTGGAGCTGAACTGAACTTATTAGAGCTGAGCTGAACTGAACTGAACTGAACTGAACTGAAAATAAGCTAGGGAGAACAGGCCCGAAGTATATTATTGATCAGATGGTACTTCAAAAGACTTTACCTAGTTTAGATTATCTAAATTATGATTTCTAAATTATTTATCAAAACTTTTATTTTAGAAATGTTGTGTGTGGGATATTGGAAAATTAACCTAGTTGATTGGATCATAGTAACAAACATTAATTTCTTAAAAATGCTAGCCAAAGATCAGCGTCCTAATTATAAAATTATTTTGGCTAATTTAGAAGTGGAGCCACTAGAGAGGGAAGTGATAATATCACTAGTGAAAGCAAATGAAGGAGCAGCTTTTTCCCTTGATAAAGATGGCCTAACCCCGTTTCTCAGAGCTGTTAAAATTGGTAACCTGAGTACAATTGCAACACTGAATGCTCTTTCTCCAGAGGCCACACCCATGGGTGACGCCAATAACGGCGAGACACTGTGGCATCTGCTTCTAAATCATGCTGCATACTCTACATGGCGTCTTGTTCGATCAGATCCGTATATGAGAAGTCTATTAGTACTACAAGATAATGAAGGTAACACAGCATTGCATCTTGCGATTGAACGTCGACTTTTTCAACATGCCATCTATTTTCTAGACTCAGAGACATCCCCGAAAGCTAGACAAAAATGGATGATGGAACTTCTACAGATAGAAACTAAGGGTGGTATTACTCCTAGCGATTTAATAAGATCTGCACTACAAGTACCTGAGAATGTACGTTTTTTCTTTTGCGTTATATTTTAGCGCGAATTATATAAAGGAAAATTTGCACAAAACCACCTAAAGTTTTCACTTATTTAGAAACTCCCACCTTTTTGTTTTTTTTCCTAAATTTCCACCTAAATTTTACAAAACCTTTATAAACTCCCACCACTTAATGGATTTTGCCAAACTCCGTTAGTGGTGAGACCTACATCAGTTATTTCTTTTGTTTTTCCCTTCAAACAACTCATTTCCCCCTTCTTATATAAGAGAATTTCCCACCACTAACGGAGTTTGGCAAAATCCGTTAAGTGGTGGGAGTTTATAAAGGTTTTGTAAAGTTTATGTGGAAATTTAGGAAAAAAAAAACATAAAGGTGGGAGGTTCTAAATAAGTGAAAACTTAAGGTGGTTTTGTGCAAATTTTCCTTATATAAATTAGGATTCGAGTGTTTAAGATTAATTTGAGTTCTTTGATTTTGTATAGTTTGAAGAGTTCATGAAAGATGAACCTACAATGATAGGTATTCGAAGCGTGTGGGAAGTTCCTACAATGCAAATGACTGAATATGCAGACACAATGGGTGTAACAGCAGCACTATTGACAACAATAACATTCACAGCAGCATTCACTGTTCCTGGTGGAGTAGTCCAAGATAAAGGAACTCCACTACTGATGAAAAATGCAGCGTTTCAGATTTTTCTGATTTCAGATATATTGGCTATGTGCCTATCCATGATGGTCTTATTTTGTCTCCTTTGGGTAGTGGCTTGTGCGGATAAAGGCAAAGCCGTGGTGTTGATGGATTTCAGCATTATATTGCTCCTACTATCATTTTACACAACTCTTCTCACTTTTATGGCGGGTTTGTATGCTACCGTCTTTCCTTCAGATCCTTGGATCGCGATCATCACTTTGGTTCTATGCTCTTTGTTGATGCTTCTCATGGACAAACATCTTGTCATGGGGTGTTTGGTTCCATTTGGGAGATTTGTACTTCTTTTTGGTCAGAAGTTTTTGCGGTATGTCCGATCACCTATGAAAATCTTAGATCTTATCCGACCATGTTGCAGCACTAAATTGTTGCACGATTGCCAGTAATTATGCCTCTTTTAGTAACCACTCTTCCGCGGATCTACATTCGACAACCTATATTTTAAAGTGTGTAAGGATAATAGATTGAGATTTGTATTTATATGAGTAATAATCAGTCTGCCTTTTCTAATGGGGAATTTAGATGAGGATTATTCCTAGTTTAATATGCTATCATATAGAATAATCTCAAAATTTTGAACTATGAAAAACATAGTTTCTTCTCTATTGCCCATCTGTGGAGATATGTATTGTTGGATTTTATCCAAGTTGAACGCGAAGGTTTATTGTTCGGGCTTATTTTTCTTTGTGGTTTATTGTTTGGGCTTTGGGGAATAAACTTAAGTTAATTAACTTATTGTTCAACCTCATTCTGGTTTCCTTCTCTATAAATACCGAGATACGAAACACTTTCTTCTTCTCTACTTTCTTTCTCTTCTAAAATTCGGGGCAATATTTAATCTATTTTTCCATTAACACTGGAAACGCAGATTGCTAATAGTCCGTGTGTTGTTACGGGGCAATTTCAACTTTAGGGCAGTGATCTTTTCACGCCATGGTTATCAGATAAGTTATATTTAATTGTTACCAGTTTTCGTTCCTACATTCTAAAGTTGAATTTTTTGTAACTTGGATATACGATTATTGGTATTGTTGAATTCTTGAATTACATGAGTTTATTGTTGCATGAATATGTTGTTCCCTAGATCATATTTTGGGGTTGATTGAATTATTTGATGTTCATATTAACCGAATTTACGCTGGCTTTTCTCGTATTAACGCATGCCACAGAGGGTTTTTAAAAATTACTTTTTGGCTAAAATCGACTATAGATCTGCAGGGATATCTGATCTAACTGTAAAAGGATAAATTATTCTGATAGAAATCTGCAGGTTAATTATGTCGGTTTATAATTTGTATATTAGCAAAGCACCGCCACACTTGATTAAGTTTGCAAATTGTTATGAAGTTTTGACGGCAGAACTCCCTGATGCGGTTATATGCCACCTGCCACTTTGCGCTCATCAAATCTTCAGTATCAAGTCTACATCATCCCCTCGCCGTCAAGTATCGCCCGCGAATTCACGGAGATTCCGGTGAAATCAGCCGCGAAAGAAGGGACTCTAACTTATGGGGATATTCTTCTTGTGGAGGTCACTGGATTTTCATCTTATGATGGATGTTTTTGCAATTATTTTCCATCTCTCGAGAAAGAGAGAACAAATTTCTCTGAATTTAGCAATGATGCATTTTTTTTAGCAATGATAATAATGGTACTGACCAGCGAGTGAGTTGCTTCTGGACTCCAGTCGATCATGGGCATATACTATGTCCCATCTGAGGGGAGGTATTTCTGAATTTGAAAGATTATCAATGGGGATTCTGTAGGTGGAAGGGTCATTGTTCTGTGTTTTAATGGGTCTTGGCTTCTTTTTCATTTTGGTTTTTACTTTGCAAGTTTGCATATGGCTTCCATGTCTTGTCAATTATTTTGTATGCTTGCAGGATTATGTAGTATGTTTCTGGCCTTGTCAAGTGATTCGTTTTGCGTCTACATACATGATAGATTGACGTACATAAGCACAAAAAGTGCAAGGAAAAACAATAATATATTCATCATTGCGATCACATATTGTTTCGGTGTTGAAACAGTTAACGTCCTCAATGGAATCCGCTAAAGATGTGAAGAGTAACGTCCTTGCTGGATAACTGCACAATACGCAAACGTGAGCTACCCTCGGGGTGGTTGTGAGGAAACCCCCTCCGACGCTCAAGTCAGTAATGGTCCCACTAGGATTTTAGAGAGAGAAACTAGGGAGAGATAAGCTATTTTCAGTATGAGAGAGAATGTACCTGCAGAATAGTACTATTGGAGTATTTATAGAAGTATCATTCCTCTGACAGGGCGTGTAATTCTTCGACACGTGTAGGGCTGTGACGTACTTGACAGGTGGGAAGATTCCCTTGCTTTTGTCTTGTTAGGCGTCCGCCAACGTTGCTGGTCCCTGGGATGAACTGACTTTGGTGGAGCAGTAGGTGCTATATCATGCTCGCATCCTCTATCGTGCTCGCGGACACTTTATATGTGGCCGCTAAGACACTTGGGTTATACCCATACACATATTATGTTTTTTTAGCAACTACTCAGAGACTACTTTCTGCAGGCCAACTCCAAATCCTATGGATATGCGGGGGAATAATGTGTCTAATGGTCTACATCTGGTAACTACATACACGTAAAATTGTGAAGATTTTTAAGAAAAGATGTGTGGAGAGTGACCGAGCTATTTCGCTGGCTCTCGAAGAGTTTTCTTGTAATTTGCAGGAGCAGCTCAATCCATTTATGGATGGAAGGTGAGAAGGGGACTCCATACAATAACATGATTTCTTTGTTCTCTTTAACACACGATCACTAGTAGAATAATTGCTTATTGCTGCGGTTTTACCCATTCGCAGCAATATATCATGTAAAAAGAAAAGAAAAAATATAAAATAATCATATTGCTGCGGTTTCGACCGAAAACCGCAGCAATATAGTTTGAACGAATTTTTTTTGAAATTTGTTGACAAGTTGACCAAACATATTGTTGCGGTTTCTGACCAAAACCACAGCAATATAATAAAATAATATAAAACAATTATTAGAACCGCATCAATAGAGTTTTAAAATTAATAATAAAAAAATCACCTAGGGTTTTAAACACTCCTCTCGTCCTTTATCTCTTCAGTTTCCACGCCCTTTCATTTTACCTCTCTCTCCTCTCTTCCTCTATTCCTCTCTCTTCAGTTTTCATGCCCATCTCCTCTCTTCAGTTTTCACTCTCTCTCCTCTATTCCTCTCTCTCTCTTCAGTTTTCAAACCCTGGCCTAAACCCTAAACATCCATCTCGACACCAATCTCATATGCGTACACCCTCAAGCACGTCCACAATCCTCAAGTTCATCTGGGGTTCGTTCATCGGCGGTTTGTTCATCTGCGATTCGTTCATCCTCTCTCCTTTCATCGGCGGTTCGTTCATCGACGGTTCGTTCATCCTCTCTCCTCTCATCGGCGGTTCGCTCATCGGCGGTTCGTTCATTCACCAAGCCGTTCGCTCGTTCGCGGTCGTCGGTCGTTGGTCCTCGTTCGCGGTCGTCTCCTTCGCGTCGTCGGTCATCGTTCACTTTAGTTTCAAGATCTGTTTTGTTGTTTACCTTTTTCTCTATTTTTTTTTTCGTTTTTTTCGTTTTTTATTTTAGAATTTTCTGTTTTTTTGGTTTTTATTTTCCTTTTTTTTCGTTTCTTAAGTTTGGTTTGTAGTTAGATTTCTTTTTTATTTTCAGTTTTCTATTTTTAGTATTATTTGTTTTTATTAGTCATTTATTGGTAATGTTGTTTTAATATTGCTTTTCTATTTTACATTTATTCTTTTGTAATATTGATGTAATTAGATTTTTCATCTTTATATATTAATGAACATTTTATCTTCAGTTTGTCTGCAAATTTAATGGATAGTGAATATGTTAATTGTTTGGTTTTAAAATTTCAAATTTAATTGGCAAATGCAAAAAATTTTTTTTTTCTCTACCAGGTCATATTGCTGCGGTTTTGACCAGAAACGACAGCAATATATTGGATTTTTTCTGATAAAAAATGATAATATTGCTGCGGTTTTGTGCTAGAAACCGCAGCAATATGTTGAAATATTATCGCGGTTAAAAACCGCAGCAATATATTATTTACCTATTGCTGCCCCCTTAATTGCTGCGCGCCCAAAACCGTAGCAATATGCCACTTTTTGACCGCGGCAATAAGCATTTATTCTACTAGTGCTAAGTCGTGTCTCGAAGTGACCCTATAGTACGTCTATTAGGGGAGTTTAAAGCTCAGTGAATGCTACTTGTATTATGTGGTTAATCATTTAGAATTAGCATTCATTGAGTGATAAGGTCTAAGTGAGACTGTGGAATTTCATGCTCCTAAGTAGAAGTGAAAGGGTAAATATGACTTTGTGTCAAGTTTCTTGGATCATTCAAGGATGGGAGAACTTCTTAATGAAGTGGATTTGATTATCCTAGCTTGTTAATGTTTGGTTACATGGGGGTTGGTGAGTTCTTTTTCAGCAGTTTGGAGCTTGTATGAGCTCATGAGTTGGCAGTTAGATTCCCCTAACTATTTAAGAAGGTCACTAACCTATAATTTGAGTTTGGGGGGGGGGGTTCTAACTGAGGTAGGATTATGTCCTATAGTCCCACAAGAGGTGTAGAGACTTATGTGTTTGTAAATGTAGTTTACTGCTGAATTTGACTTAATACCCGTTTATCCTTGAATAAGTCTCATTGCATTTTGTTGATATGTTCTTATTTGGCATTTGTGTGATAGCTTTGTGGTCCTTTCATATATTGTACAACTAGTAAGTACTGAAGTACTATATATTTAAGTAGGGTTGATTTGTAAGTCAACCAAGAAGTAGCATAACATGGTTATTTGAGTTAACTATGTTTAGAGAAATACTGGTAAAAGTACTACTGTTCTGTAGAGAGTTATTGTTATAGTATTTGAATAATTAGCAAAGACATGTTATGTTTAGAGCATACTGTTGTGAATTCATTAAAAAGTGATATTCTAATAAGTCTTCCTAATGTATATGCAAGTTTAATCTTGACTTGATGGTGCTTTACAGTTAGCAGAGTTGTTGCGCTCATGGTATAACCAACTAATGTAAACATAGTATTGTTGCATTGGAGAGGTGCAAAGCAAAATGGCTTGATGAGTCAACTATGAGCTAAGGTTCATAAATTTGAACTAGTTAAGTCAAGAAGTAGCTCGTTTGGAGATTCATGTAGTATTTTTCCCATTGTGAGGTAATGTGATGACATGATAATTGGTCTACAAGCTGAACTGCGTTTATCAGTTTTCGTATCTCTTCTCTTGAGTGCTTTGGTAAGCTTTGTGCTTCTAAGGTGGTCCTTTAATGATAGGATTTGATGGATACCATGCATATAATATGTTTATGTCTAAATCTTGTGTTGGGGTAGTTCTATGAATAAAATACATAGCGTTATGTATTGTGATATCACATGAAAATTTAATTGTTGAGATGAATATTGGAGATTCTCTCATCAAAGGCCTTTCTAGAACAATGGTGCTGAAGTCAGCACAAGGAATGGGTTTAAAGCCTATTGTGGAGTGAATTGTGGTGGATACCCTTCTTAGGAGTTCCTAAGTTCAAAGAGTCAAACGAAATCACAAAAGAGCTCAAGATATTGTGTACTACTACCATTTCTATTAATAAAAGTGATGTAGTATCTTGTTTTAATCTACTGTAATATGTGTAAGGTTGAGCATAAAGCTCTTAATAAGTTCATAGCCTTATTTGAGGTGGTTTATGACAATACAAACTTGATGAACTTACCTATGTGAATGTGGGGGTTACGCCCAATCACCAATGAGAGTCTGAAGGCTTAGGCTCTCTAGAGCATTCATGAGAATCCAGGCTAATTGTGGGGCACCTATATTATTTTTGCGAGAACGTCTCTTGATTTAAAAAAGGTTCAAAGAGAAATCTATCTCTTACGACAGTAAGACATATTTGTATGCACTGAGTGTCAATTCAAGTCCATAAGACATTGATACTTCAAAACTCAATATCTATTGCCCAGATCATCTGATTTCAGCCCTGTGTATTTCTTGTTTCCCTAACTTCGCGTTTGTGGGGGATTGTTGGATTTTATCCAAGTTGAACGCGAAGGTTTATTGTTCGGGCTTATTTTTCTTGTGGTTTATTGTTTGGGCTTTGGGGAATAAACTTAACTTAATTAACTTTTTGTTCAACCTCATTCTGGTTTTCTTCTCTCTATAGATACCGAGGTTTAGGGTTTCATGGAAAGCACAGAAAAATACGAAACACTTTCTTCTTCTCTACTTTCTTTCTCTTCTAAAATTCGGGGCAATATTCAAGAGCGTTCTCAATCTGTTTTTCCATCATCATTGGAAACGCAGAAACCGTGTATCCCTGGAGGTTGATTGCTAAGAGTCCGTTGTTGTTACGGGGTAAATTCAACTTTAGGGCAGTGATCTTTTCACGCCATGGTTATCAGATAAGTTATATTTAATTGTTACCAGATTTCGTTCCTACATGTATTATAGGAAGTTGCCTAGAGTTAGTGATGTTGATTGATTAGGTTTCCTAATATGTGTATTATATATATTATGTGATGATTAATGAGAAGGTCAAGCTTTCAACCCTAATTCTATTTTCTAAATGGTATCGAAGCCTCTCTCCTAATTTTTTTCACTCTCTTTCTCTCGGCTGTGATGGGGGACAAGGATGAGTCTACACCACCACCGTCGAACATTTCCATCATTAACATTACCTCACCTTTTTATCTCGGCCTCGGTGATCATCCGGAGGCAAGTACTTTATCAAATTTCGTGAGGCATCTCAATTGTGGAATCATCTTAAAACTCGTTTTTCTATGGTTAATGGACCCCGTATTCAACAAATAAAATCCGCAATAGCTCGATCTGAAAAATTTAAGACTATGTCAGTTTCAACTTATTATGACAAATTACATTGTTTGTGGAAGAATTACATAAACATGAACCCATTATTTCATGTTGTTGTTGTAAAGCGTGTACGACCAAGGAATTACATGCTAAGGGTCGTGACACTAATAAATTGCATGATTTTTTAATGGGGTTATATGCTGATTTTTATGGCCCTCTTCGCACCACTATTCTCTCCACCGACCCGTTGCCCTCACTAGATCGGGCCTTTCAATTGGTGGCCCAAGACGAGCGTGTTCGTCTGGCCCATACCACCGTCAAAGACAAGGCGCCAGACATGCTAGGCGTTGCCGTCAGTGCGGGCTGTGGCCGTGGGTGACTTGTTTGCTCACACCCGGTAAGGTTGGTCATGACGTGGCAAAGTGTTGGTCCCTTGTGGTTTGTAGTCATTGTAAGAAGCATGGTCATGCGGTTGATCAATGTTATGAATTGATTGGGTATCTGGACAAAGATGGCTCATCTAAAGGGAGTTCTAAGGGGTGTGTGCGTATCCTTGTTAAAGGCAATGCCGCCTTTTCTTCTCTTCCCTCGGCTTTTGATCCTCCTATGGTTGGTTCATCATCATCTACTCAGCTTTTCTCACTTGAACAGTGGAAGGCTCTTTTAGGACTCTTTGGTAATTCTAGAGTTTCATATGATCGTTTGACTGATACGTTTGCTTCTGACTCTTGGATCATTGACACTGGTGCCACTCATCATGTTAGTGGTGCAAAGCATTGGTTTCATGATTTAGTGGATATTTTTTCTTATCCTGTTGGTTTGCCTAATGGTTCTACTGTTCTAGCTACTCAAAAAGGCTGTTCGTCTTTCTACCACTATCATTGTTTATGATGTTATCTTTGTCCCTACTTTCAGTTATAATATACTTTTGGTTTCACAATTATCTTATGATATGAATTGTATTGTGTAATTTAACTCTTCTATGTGTGGTAGTATGGACCACATGAAGGAGTTGATTAAAACGGGACATAGACGGGATGGACTTTACTATTTCAGTGGAGGTGATTTGGCGAGCACTGTTTATGTTAATGCTGCATCTTCAAACTTGGAGCTGTGGCATAGGCGTATGGGACATCCCTCCGACAAAGTAGTGAAGTTACTCCCTCCCATCTGTGGTCATAAGGGTAGTATGAATGAAGCATGTAAAATTTGTTTTCATGCTAAACATGCTAGAGATAGATTTCCTATTAGTCAGCAAGACCTACCATGGTCCCATATTGACCATAGACCGGCACTCTTAAGGTGGTCCCAACGCCACTACTGCTCCCAAGGGAGAGGCGCGCAACGCCGGTTCATTATTATGCCTACCAGAGATGCTACAACCATTATGGCTTTTGATCCTAAGTTCCCTAGCAGTGTCTTCTAACGGTGAGTTGTCAGAAACTACTCGACTAGAGGAGGTGCTATCAGAATTATTATCGCTATCGGTCATAGAGGAAGGACTTTCAGATAAATTTTGTGAGTCAGACTCTGAAGACATATTTGATAATTAAGACGGTAAGAAAGATTAGGGAAAGATTTTGTGGAAATACTTGGAAGCAGGAAGTTGAAGGAGGAATAAGCCGATATCTGAGTGAACGTGAAAGCCGGAAGGGACTATCCGATCAAAACCGTAAGAGCTAGCAGAAGGTCAGACTAGATAGAGAAAGTTCGTGATGAAAATCAAAACAAAACAAGGATGATCTACGTCCTCGATCACGCCACGTGTTATTAAGCTCAGAAACAGTTGTGAAGCAACTTCTCATGATGAGCTATGACAGCAACCACACGCACCGAGGCGACGGTTGGAATTCCAGGCAACGATTCACCTTCCCGCGCTATTTCATGTCAGTCGCTCCCATGACAGTTTAACACTCACTAAGCAGGATGCATCTTCGCCAGACGCACCGGCTTGGGGCTAGTTGTATGGAGGCTGATTAAGTTCCATACCGGTCTACCTAGACCGATAAGTATCGTCATGGTCCACATGCTTATTACAAAACCGTTGACTTCGTCATTCCGGTTTCACTAAGTACCCAGACGATATCCCTCATTGGGCCATTCCCCAAGGGCCTGGGCTTGATCCAGTTTCTATCTACATGCGCCTACGTGCCTAAAGATAAAACCTCAATAGAGGATATATCCCAAAGGGATATACCTCTGAATATTCCAATAGGCGCAGAGTCCTACTTGAACAAGGACTTTCACCGGCCCCTTATAAATACCCCGTTGATCTGAGTCATAAGGTACGTTGACAAACACAATCATACTCTACTTGAGAGCTACCGGTTTTACTATTGCTGACTTAGGCATCGGAGGGGCGTTCCTCGGATCAACCCCCGAGGCTAGTTTACGTGTTTTATCTTGCTGGAAATCAAACCGGCTTACATAGAAAAGACATACCGGTTCACACCCTACCATTTATTCCATACCGGAACAGTGCATATTAAAAAAATACATATTAAGATGAATCTAACAGGATTTCACATGATTATATTTTTATTCACGAATAAATCACAAATGATACTTAAAGTGTAGTTTGTAAATAGTGTAAACATCAACATGTAAAAAAACGAAAGAAATATATAATAATATTTTGATTTTTTATAGTCTAAACTAAGTTGTAAATCAATATTAAGAAGCGTGAATATCATGGAGCCATAGAATAATTGTTTTTGCGGCCACGAATATAAAAGGAGGTGGCAGTTTACAAGCCATTCGACTATTTGAGAGGCTTTAGAAAAAGGCGAAACTTAAATGAGGTATAATTCCACGTATTTTTCACCTTGTCAAGTTTGGAATCAACAAAAATAAGAAAAGGCATTTCTTAAAGCCATAAGATCCATTTATCCAAATAGGGGGCTTTACTCCTCCAGTCCTCCGCCTGCCTTCCCGTAAGAGGTTTGATTTGAGTTGTACAATTTTCTTATTAGCTATAATCCCTGATATTTGATGATAACTAGCCTTTATATGCACGCGATACGTGCGTTAATTTCAAAATTTGTTATTCTATTAGATACTCCATTCATACTTTATTTATGATTAAACTTAAATGTGAAAAAAACAGTTAGATGAATTTAGATATATTAATTCGCTAATGTAAAAAAATAAAAAGGTTGTGAGTGATTGTTAACAATAATTTTTTGTGAATGAATATTGAACAGAAAGAACAAAAATAATGAGTTGGTTTAACTGAATTAAGAGTATCAAAGGTAGTGAATGTTCAGACTTTTTATGTGCACGTTATGTATGCCATATCTTTTTTTATAAGGTATAAATTATTAGTAAACGGGTCAGGTTCACATTAAGGATGGTTGACATGTTTATGTAAACAAGTCAATCTGAACTCGATCCGACCCGTCAACCCTAATTTATTATCATCTTAATTTTTATGACTTTTTTCTTCAATCTATACAAATATATTAAAAGGCGTGCGCAAGAAAGTTTATGTGTCACGTAGCACTTACCTCAAATTTCTAATGCAAAATAGTATTTGGGCCGGGCGTTGCTCTGGGCTGGTATTGTTTTACGAACTTGATATGCATTTTTTTCCATTTCCATTATAGTATATTAAGAAAAACTCAACATTTAAAAGGTACAAATATAATAATGTGGACACTTAAAGCATGATTAAAAGTTGGTTTAGATGGTAATTGTGTGATGAATAATTGCAAGAGGTCATGGGTTCAAATCTTATTGCAAGCTAATTTTTTTGTTAATTGACATGAATTGTGTACACATTGGACAATTTTAGTTGAGTAACAGAGATGCCACATGCCTTTTAATATTTTTGTATAGATATTTTATGTCTATGTGTACTCCTCACTTTTAAAAAAATGTGTAACTGCAAGGTATCGAACACATGACTTTTGAACTGAAAAGTAAGAGCTTAACCATCAATACATTATGACTTTGTTGTTTAATATTTTAAATATAATATGATGAAGTCTTGTACTAATTATAATTAACTAAAAGACTTAACTTACAAGAGAATATTGATGTCATATTCTTTTACCACAATTTCTTTTAGGAAAAATGAACACCAACAGTCCCAACTATGGACCATCTCCCATAAAAGGTCCCAACTATGGAAAATCCACAAAAGGTACGAACTATCAACCTAATCTTCCAAAAACGGTCCCATTGACCGGCTCACCTACTGTTGTAGGTAAAACTTTGATTTTTCTTATTTCTCTTTTTTTTTAGGTTTTAATAAACCTTTTTCTTTTTTTTTTCACATCTTATTTCCCTCTCTTCCTTTCACCCAACATCACCCCTCATCTTCTCTCTCCTCTATGCCATCAACCATCAACAACGACATCATCTGATCTCCTCCCTCCATCCACCAACAACCATCCACCTTGTGTTCATCACCATCCAGCGTCACCGATCACCACTGTTCTCTCTCATCTACTACCTCTAACAACATCACCCATCTTTCTCTCACTCAAAACTGCCACAACCCACAAAATCGAGATTCTGGGTTTTGGAGGTGGGTGTGGGTTTGGGAGGCCGGGAGTTTCGGGCTTTGGGTGGATGGGCAAGGTGGTGTTTTGGGGGTGGTTTATGGAGTTTTCAGGGTTGGTTGGGGTTTCGAGATGGTTGGTTTCATGGTGGTTGGAGTTTCGAGGTGGTTAGTTTCGGGGTGGTTGCGGTTCGGTTGGTTGGGGTTTTAGGGTGGTTGGTTTTCGGGTTGGTTGGGGTTGGTTTCGAGTTGGTGGTGTTTAGGGGTGATTGGTTTTCGGCTGGTGGTGTTTTGGGGTTTGGTGGAGATTTCGAGGTGTGGGGGTTGGGTGAAGATGAGTGGGGATGGTTGTGGGTGGTTGTGGGCGGTGCAGCGACACAGTGGTTGTGGGGTTTTGGTGGGGGTGTCGGGGTGGGATCATGGCTGGTGAGGGTGGGATGGGGGTTGGGGCGTGGGCGTGGGTTTGAGTGGGGGTGGGAGTGGGAGTGGTATCTAGAGGGTGTTAGGGTGGGTCGTTTGGGGTGCGGCTGTGGGTGTGGGTGTGGGTGTGGGTGTGGATGGGGGTGGTGGGTGTGGAGGGGTCTTGCTGGGTGGGGGTAGGTGGGTTAAAAAAAGGATAACATCAAAATTTTATAAAAGTCAAACAAAAAAGGGAAAAAAATAACTAAAAAATCATTAAACAGATCACGTGAAAGTCACGTGATCTCATTTAACATGTTATAACATGTTATCAGGTAATGAGGATCATTTTTGGAATATTGATGCAATAGTTGGGACCGTTCCTGGATTTTCAATAGTTGGGACCTTCTATGGAAGATGGTCCATAGTTGGGACTATTGGTGTTCATTTTTCCTTTCTTTTAAGGTATTGTTGTCAAACTCAAGCCTTTCATTTTTTTTTTACTTATCACTTCGTGAAGTGAATTTTTCAATTTTTTAATGGACAAAAAATACGTAAAGTAGCAAAATAAATTATGAAGTTTAAAAATATAACATATTTGTTTATTATAACTAACCAGAGACATCGCCCGGATAAAAAAAAATAGTAAGACCTTAATACATGACCACAATATATCATATAAGCATGAAAGCATGTCCTTAGAGTTATCAATAAACTTAATAGTAATAAATAACTAGGTGGAACTTTGACCATATCCAACTTTGTAATCTGTATTTTTTTTTCAGAGAGTAATCTGTCTAGGTTTGATGCAGATGCTAGTTGTTGTGCGGAAAAAACTTTATCTACCCGGTGGGTCAACAACCCACTACTAATAGAAACAAATAAATAATGGAATCCAACTCATCACTTCTAATAGTTTTTTAATACTCTATTTCTAGTGGGTTAACTATCCACCGGGTAGATGTACCATTGCCCTTGTTGGGCCACTCAATGTGCAGGATCATTATCTACAATTTAATACGAAAAACTTTATCTACCCAGTGGGTCAACAACCCACGATTAATAGAAATAAATAAATAGTGGGGATGGAAAGCTATTTGCAGAAAGAAAAACATTTTCAAAAGTGCTTATACTGGCAATAGATGGTTAAATGGGGAAAAAGGGTATACCATTAAGTCTGGATATGATTGGCTCCAGGGGCAACAGACTCTTGTGCCTTGGCATTACTGTGTGTGGAATAGTTTGAACATCCCTAAACACTGTTTCATTGCCTGGTTGGCAATATTGGAGAGACTGAAGACAAGGGAGAGATTGTTCAAAGCAGGAGTATGTCCAGACAAGTCTTGCTTATTCTGTGACGTTGGTGATGATTCTTGTCTTCATCTTTTCTTCAGATGCTCCTATAGTTCTAGAATATGTGAGCAGATTCTGAGGTGGATGGATATTAAAATTGCTGGATATGAACACATGTTTATCACATGGAAGAAATGGGGGAGAATTTTTCGAAGAAAGAAGCTGCAAAAAGTGAGCTATGCTGTGCTTGCTGCCCTTGTATACCATATCTGGAAGAGTAGGAATTACACTTTGTGGAATGCAGCAGTGAAACAACCAAAATGGGTGGTGGAGAATATTCAAAGGGATATATGTAGTAGACTTAAAAGTTGTGTGGATATTCAATGGAATATAGAGGATAGGAATTGGATTAATGCTCTTGTAAATAGATGTAATTAGTAGGTTGTTTTTGGTTGGGTGTGTTTGAGTCTTTGGTGATAGGTTGTAATGTTGATGCTTTCATGCTTTGGTAATATATACTTACTGTTTACCAAAAAAAATAAAAATAATAGTGGAATCCAACTCATCAGTTCTAGTAGTTATTAATGCTCTATTTCTAGTGGGTTAACTACCCACCGGGTAGATGTATAATTCCCCATTTAATACACCCTCCATTCTAAAATATAGTTTTTATTTCTATTTTTTCACGGAAATTAAGGTAAGTATAATCTAAGAGGTGTAGTAAATTTTTTGTTTTTTTAAATAAATATTGCATCGAAAAAGATGAATTTAGGAGAGAGAATAAATAATAATTGGCGAAAGAGCATTAATTGTAACACTTAGGTTGAATAAACAAAGCAAAAAACAAAATTTGAGAAGCAAATAAATGATGGGACATGGTTTTTCTAGACAAATTACGGAAAAATATGAAACTAAATATAAAAACAAAAACTATATTTTGGGACACCTAAAATGAAAATGGGAACTATATTTTGCGATGGATGGAGTACTATATTTTTTTTATAAAGTTTTGTGGAAAATCGGGATAACACAGGATAGCCTACAATTTTTTACCATACCTTATAATAATAAGGAAAATTTCCTTAAGTACCCTTAAGGTTTGGTTTAATTCTCAAAATACCTATATTGAATTTTGAAGTTCAAAGTTTAAGTTTCAAGGATACCTTAGGAATTTAAGACAATTGAATTTCGGTGTATGATAAGGTATTTTGAACCCAAACACAAAGTTAAGGGGTATCTGAGAAATTTCTCAAATGTGAGTGATAATTTGAGGATTATGTCAAACCTCAAGAGTACCTGAGGAAATTTCCCTAATAATATAATATTAGATTATACTCCTTATTTGGTTTTTCTCTTCTAATTTTATAATATAAATCTTTTATAAGAATCCGTTTCTTGAACAAAACTAGATCTTGTGAAATCATATTGAATATTTGACAATACATTTTGTACCTTGCTAAAAAAACCTATACTTATTTATAAACCATACATTGTCTAGCCAAATCCAATTTTATCCCGCGTTCCTAAAGAAAAGATAGAGACAATTAAACAATTCTCAATCATGGTCCTTGCAGATCAGATCATCCATATAATATACAAAGGGAAACTCCAAATATTTGATGGCTTTCTCAACTAGAATTTCTTATGTATAGTACCAATATATAACTGGACAAGGAGGAGAAAGGGTGTAAAATTGGGTCCGTTTGTTTATTCAAATATACGAGAAAATGTGGTTGTAAGTGAGTATAATATCATGTGGATTTAACAAGATGGATAACATAGTGTGAAAAATGAGCATAGGTATTGATAAGCAGCTAGATTTTTTGAAAGCGAAATTAAACGAAAAATAGGAACATGTGTACGTAGAAAAGGGAGGCAGTATTGATAAAACTATAGAAACATGCTTTCACGAAAATAGGTATAGTAAGAACTGACCAAGATCATATACCAAAACATTATTTCCATGTGTTATCAGCCCCGTCCCGAAGGATATGGGGGCCTGTGTTGATATAAAAAATAGGTCCACCTATATAAAAATTCAAAAGCAAATTGTTTTTCAACTCTCATTTTCTTTTTATGTTTTTTATACCTGAAATTATATTTTCTAAATCGAGAAGGTATAATTAAAATAACTTAACAATCTTTCGACTCCAAACTAACCCTAATCCACATTCTTAACATAAAAATATTCAAAAAAATAAAACTAAATCTAACGCAGCATGAAATAACAGTATGACAATAAAATTCACTCATCAAAATACATGAAAAAAAACAAATTGAAATAAGCATTTGAAATGGTAAAAAAGAGGAGAGAGAAATTTGGCATGCTCTGTTCTGGTCAAGAACATCGACGATAACGATGAGGTAGCCGTACTCTTTGTCAATTTTCACAATGATCTAATGAAACGAAGATAAAATGAAATTTCGTAAAGAATTAAAGTGAAAAATTCAAAAACAGATGTGGAAGTGAGAATCACAAATTCACAATCAACAAGCGTATGATTGTAGCGCAAAGAATACCCGAATAAATGTAGCTTCAATAGTACTTCATCAATGGTAGAATCAACATGATAGTAAGAGCAGAACTCCATTAACAAAAGCATGAAAAACCAAAGAAAATGAATGGCATAACAACGGAGGTTAAGTTTTTTTTTTGAGTTTTAGTTCTTGATTCTTGATTAGAGAGGAAAGAAGAGAGAGAAAGTTAGGGGTGTGGTGCTACTGAGTATTGTACTACCGTGTTAGTACTACTTGAAATGAAATTTGAAATGAGAAAAAAAGAGGAGAGAGAAAAAGTCCAGTGATTGAAACTTGAGAGAATCAGAGAAAAAGTAGTGATTGAGAGTTGGATAAAATAAGGAGAGAGAAATTTGGGTTGATCAGTTTTAAATTTTTTTTTTAAAAAAATTGAGGCCCCCTCTAATTGTGAGGCCTGTGCTGAGTCCCAACTTGGACCAGCACAGGGTCGGACTTATGTGTTATCGAGAACATGTTGTCAAATAGCATATACTTTAATGATAACACTTTTGTGTTATCATTAAAGTATATGCTATTTGACCACATGTTCTCAATAACACACAGGCTCGACCCTGTGCTGAGTTCCACTTTGGACCGGCACAGGGCCGGGCCTGTGTGTTATCGAGAACATGTGGTCAAATAGCATATACTTTAATGATAACACGAAGTGTTAACATAAAAGACAAATGGGCGTGATTCATATAAATAAAAAAAGTCTTGTGTAATTTTGTTTTTTTGGTAATGCATGGGTATCTTCGAACAAACATATTTCAGAAAAAAATGAACATTGATTCTAACGAGTAAAGATATAATATTTATTCCAAATAAATTAGAACACTTTCTAAGGAGGAAAAAATATCTAGACATAAAAAAAAAGTAGGTTGGTGAATGCATAATTTTTTTTTGGATGGGAAGTATATGTAAAAGAAATTAGTGTGAAAATAAGAGAATTTTATAACAAATGTAAAACGGTGAAAATAATTTCAACGGACAAAATATAAAAATGGAGAAAGCTTTGAGTCAGAGAAATCACAACGTAGTATTACTTTTATCTCATTTTGTTATGCTGATTTTTTTTTTTATCAATGTTATCTTTAAGTATGTACAAGCTAGAAATGTTTATGAAAAATTGACATTTGAAAAATATATGTTATGAGTCTAGGTAATGAAATATCACATGAATATGTTTTAGTTATATATAAATGTTAAACAACAGTCAACTTAAAGTATGTAAATAGCCCTTCAAAAAAAAGTACGTAAATAGTACAAAGCTTGAAAATGGATAAAAAAGAGTATAATAAAAATTATTATAATTAAAGACATATAGTTAACTTATCAACCTTCTTTTTTTAGCTAAAACATGTCTAATAAGTTCATTTTTTAAAGGGTAAGGAGAAAGACTTGATCTAGACCTCAACCCGTACGGTTTTCTTAATCTAGCATAGCATACTAAATACTTGAGTGTAGGGGGAAAGGTAAAGGAGATCCCTACTCCCAAATATCGCAGTTGGGAGCGAGGATTCGACCTTAAGAAGTTAACATATGAACTTCCAACCAATTACACCAAGCAAGCGCTGGTATAAGTTTTTTTTTGAGGGAAGCTGTGGTCTAAGTTTAATTAAAGGAGGTCGTGTGAATACCACCACTTTTTTTTTGGGTAAGATGTAAGAAGTATATTATTAAATGTCTATTATATAAGGGAAGGGGGCAGGAAGATGGTTTCCCGTCTGAAAATACTAAATCAATCTTAGTGATCTTTATTACATAAGGGAAGGGGGAGGAAGATGGTGTCCCCCTATGTAAATACTAAATTACGCTTAATGATCTAATCAAAGGAATGAAAAAATTACAAAAGAAAATAATTTAAGAATCCTTTCTCATTTCAACTTGTCATTCTAAACATGTTAAAAATGGTATATGCATCAAATACGTCAATCACAAAATTAAATGGACAAAATATCTTTAACTTTTTAAAAAACCGAAGATGGTATGTATGACGTCCACCTAAAACTCTAAAACACTCACGACATTATAATACTCTTTAATTTAGTCAAACCAACTCATTAATTCTGTTCTTTCTATTCAAAATTAATTCACACAAGATTAATATAAAAAATCCCTCCAAACCTTTGTTAAGTTTTTATATTAGCAAATTAATATATCTAAATTCATCTATTTATTAATCTTTCACTTTTTAAGTTTAATCGTAAACATGACACAAATATAGTATATAATAGAATAATAAATTTTAAAATTAACGAACGCATCACGTGCATATAAGACTAGTAGCATATAAAGCCACTAAATATCACTATTTTTTTTTTTTTTTTTTGAGGGGATGAATATCACTACTTTAATACAAGTTTTGGTTGGCGGGCCAATCCAAATACTTAAACTATAGGAGGAGCTAAGGAATAAAGGGAGTGCTTCAATCTTACTGCTCAATCAGTACATAAAAAAGATGAATACAGGGTCCACCACTAGTAGTATAAAATAAAATTTGACGGGGAAATTAATTTTCTAAACAAGTCAACTAAAAAATTGATAATTTATTACAACAAAAAGATAAGATGGAAAACACAGAAAAAATTGTAGAAATGGACAAAAAGCTTTACAATGCGGCAGTAACAGGCGACGTACAAAGCATCCTAAATGCAAGAGACATAGAGAGTGGAAGTGAGGAGTATTTTCTGAGGCAAAGTTTCCCTCAGGAAAACAATATCCTTCACTTAGCAATCCGGCATGTAAAATTTGAGTTTATTGAAGCAGCAATTTTGAACGGGTTCGTATCAAGAGCAGCCTTTGATAAGCTGATCATTCAGGGCAACTGCGATGGAAACACCCCTCTCCATGTTGCTGCCGAGGTTGGCGACACCGGCATTTGTAGGCTACTCCTACAACAGGCCACTTATTCGGCGGAGCCGTGGATGTTGAAGAATGCAGACGATGGCAACACGGCATTGCATGTTGCAATTATCCATGGCAATGTTGAGTTTGCCACATTGTTGGTGGAGCGACATCCTTGCCTGGCTCGTATTATCAACCGTTCCCGGGAGACGCCTCTTCATATTGCAACCTACCGAGATATTGGTAAAAATCCTTTCTTATGCTGATTGCTGAGTGACATACTTATCGTAATATTCTGTCTTTCTTTTCGGGTTTTTCTTTTTAGCTACTTGTGTTTTTTTTTTCAAATCTCCAACTTAGGGGTGTCCGGGTTTGATTTGGGGTGGTTAAGGTCATAAGGATATAACCCAAATTAAACCGCAAAATTAGATTGAGATTTTTTAAAACCAAACCACACCACATTACGAGTTACTCCCTCCGTCCTCTATTAGTTTACCCCTATTCCTTTTAAGGGTGTCCCTTATTAGTTTACCCCTTTCTTTTTTTTTGCTATTTTTGGAATGGGACCACAAACTTTTCATCACACATATATTCAACTTTAAGTATAAATAATCTTTTCTTTCTCTTTGTATGCCCCATAATACTATTCCTCCTAAAACTATGTGCAAAAGAAAGGGGTAAACTAATAGAGGACGGAGGGAGTAAACTACAGCAACCAAGGGCTACTTAGCGGTTCGATTTCGAAATTTCGGAAAATCAAACCAAATTAGTTATTCCCTACTCTGAACTGAACCGAACCAAACCAAACCAATATTTGTGAACGCTTTGGTGGTGCTTAGATCAAATTGTGAACATCTCTGCAGTACCTAATAAAAAGGGGTTCATGCATCTTAGAACCATATAACAATAAGTAGAGTAGTCCTTTAATCTTATAAAGTAACTAGTAGAGAAACAATGTTTATGTCAGTTGCGGAACCCCATTTACGTCGGTTTCGGGTTCGACGCAACAGGCTCAAACGCAAATTGTCCAAAACTCATTTATCTTGGTTTCGAAACTGAAGCAAATTAAAGGGTGCACCATTTGCGTTGGATTTGGGATCACCAACCGACGCAGATAAGAATTTGATAGATGACGGGATGCTGGAGGCTGTGACACGTGATTTGCATCGAATATAGTAAAAAAACTGACGCAAATAACATATTTTTTAATTAAAAAAAATATTTTCTACAACAAATTAGATCTATCATTTTTCAAACTAATCAAACAACAATTATATATGCTATTTTTCTCCATCAAATCAAAGCAATTATAATATAAAATGAAGTATTTTCCAAAGATAAGAAATAAACAAGTTTAATTTTCTGTTTTATTCAAAAAGAGAAAAAATTAGACCAACAATTGTCTCATTGGTTACAAAATTACAATGTTTTCAATACATTACAATGTTTGCCACAAATTAAAACCCCCAAAAATTCTTCCTAAATTCTCCAGTGGAAACATATTCAAAAGAAAAACTAAAAATAGGAAAAAATATATACACTTAACCTGGGAAAAACGAAAGCACCACAAAAGCTCAATTGACGAAATTGTTTGTACTTGGGCTAGGCGGCAAAGTTTTAAGCGGTAGAAATCCTAGCCGCCGCTCCAATTTTCTGAAGATCGTTGAAGAGGAGAGAAACCTTAGCCGTTGCCGCTCCAAATTTCAAAGAAGAAACTATGAAAACCATAAGAAAAAATTGACAGGAACAGTCCTAATTATGGGCTTCCGCCATTTTCAGTCCCAACTAAAGATTATTTCTAAGTAGTCCCAACTTTGAGGTATCTTTTACAAAAATGGTCCTAGTTGACCGGTGACCCATTTTATCAGTTAATTTTTGTTTTTACTTTTTTTTTTTACCTGGTTTAATACCTTCTCCCTCCCCTTTATCTCTCCTTACTACATTCTACCAGTCGCATCTCCCTCCTTTGTCCCTGCCACCCCCTCCTCCCTCTTTCCTCCCGCATTCCTCCCTGCCACCCCCTCAAAATCTTGCCGGAAAGCACCGACAAGGGAAGCCCCAAAGTTTCATTACCCAACTCTGTCCTCTCTTTTATGTCGATACCAAGACAACGACACCACCCTGTAGGGCTGCCCCCTTTGAACTACCGCAAGCACCACCCTTCGAACTACGCTGTTGCGCTGCCCCTTTCGAACTACCGCAAGTAGCACTGACAAAGGATTATTCTTTTACTTTTTTTGTTTTCCAATTTGAAAATTGAGATTTTGTTGATTTTTGGTGTTGTTGATTGTTCTCTTATTTCAGAATTTTAGGGAAAAATTGTTCAAGATAAGATGTAGATGATAAGAATGATTTGGAGAATCAGAAGATTTTATACGTATTTATGTGTGGTTTCGACTCGACCCGATTGCGCTGCCACCTAGACGACTTCCTTTTGTCCCCGATACGCCACGTCGCCTCCCAGACGCCGCGGTCGTCTACTGCTGCCACCCTCACCTTCTGCCATGCGCTATCTTTGTCGGTTACCTCTGTTTTCTTCCAAGAATCGGGGTTGTGGAGGGGGTGTCGTAGGGGTGGCAGGTATTGGTGGGGGTGGAGATGGGGGTGTGGGGGGGTTTGAGAGTGGGGGATGGGAGGGGTGGATGCCTACTAGATGATAGAGAAAATAAAGTTTGGGGGAAAAAATAAAATAAAATTCGTTTTCCTGCTGTAGCAGGTCATTAACCTACTGGGACCAAATTTGGCAAAAATGATACATAGTTAGGACTGCTCAGAATTAATCTTTAGTTGGGATTGGAAATGACAGAACGTCCATAGTTGGAACTGTTACTGTCAATTTTTCCAAACCGTAATTCTTTATCTTGTAAAAATGGCAAATCTGCTTTGTTTTGCTTCATGGGCTCCATCTACTTCTCTTTTCTTTTTTTTAACGTTCACGATGTAAATAATCAAAAAGCACAAAAAAAATGTCAATAATATAATATGATATGAAAAATTAATCAATTGAATATTTTATTTATGATTAAAAGATGAGAAATTTACCAATTGCAACTAAGGAGTTCCTGGCTATCTTCTTCTCTTGAAAAATTCTTGGATGCTGGTTCTAGGCTAACTATATCTTGTCTTTCTAAAAATGTCAAAATTTAGTTAAAATAAAGAAAGGAAATATGTGATTTAACCTACAAAGTAGAAATTAGGGGAATATTGCGTTGATTGGAGGAGTTGGGGAGTTAATGAGTGAGTTATCTATATAAGATGATAAAAAACTAATATGAACCCGGTGCACACTAATTAGTGTGCACCCGATTCATATCACGTGAGTTTATAATAGTGTATATTGATATGATATAGTGTATGTCAAAATGATATAGTGTATGTCAAAATGATATAGTGTATATGTTAAAATTATATAGTGTATATTAAAATAATATAGTGTATATTAAAATGATATAGTGTATGTTAAAGTGATATAGTGTATGTTAAAGTGATATAGTGTATGTTATAATGATATAGTGTGTGTTAAAGTGATATAGTGTGTGTTAAAGTGATATAGTGTATGTTAAAGTGATATAGTGTGTGTTAAAGTGATTTAGTGTGTGTTACAATGATATAGTGTATGTTAAAGTGATATAGGGTGTGTTATGGTCACGTGCCTGGGACTGGTCCACACTATTTTTAGTGTGAACCGGGTCCACGCAAGTCGGATTGTATAAGATGAATTGCGTGGAACCTTGTGGGTTTCCCATCTTGGAAACTAAACACATATTTGACCGTATCGAGTAAGATAGCCCCATAATCCTTCCCTGCTATAGGCGACTAATCTAGGATTAATTTCCTTAACTCTAGATGCTCGTTCCACTCCTAGAACTTATAATGCAAAATTCTCCACTTGAATATGTTCCAACTCAGGAACTAATTAATATTCTTCGGACAAACTAAAAACCATGAACATATAAATTTGCTTGTCATCATCAAAACATAAAGAGACAACACACTGTGCTAATTTTTTCTTAAATATTTACTGACGCAATATCTTGAGAATTCTTCCAACAGTAGTCCCCCATATATTGTGCGTCTTGCGAAATTCGGATATGAAATTGCTTTTGTAATGAGTAAACATAGTACTTCTATTCCATATGCACATTGGTAATAATTATTCTGATGTCTGCAAAATTTTCCATTATGTTGTATTTGGTGAAACAAATCAATAGATATACCAATCAAGGAAGGAGAAGGCACTTCGGCTTATTTTAGCTTGATAAAATTGCTGGTAGAGAAAGAAAGTTGTGTTGCATGTTGGCGCGATGAAAATGGGTTTACTCCTCTGCATAGAGCAGCATCAATCACGTCAGACTACAATTTACCGATTATTAGACTCATACTTGAGCATTGCCCACAGTCTGCGGAGGTGCGTGATAATTCTGGCAAGACCATCTTACACCTTCTGAAATGGATACCCACTTACAATGAAGGTCTGGAATTATTCAAAATTCCAGTGATATACGCCCTCAAGGATTATCAGGACCAACAAGGAAATACACCATTACACATGGCTGTAGTAAATCACAACCTTAAGCTGGTGCAGATTCTCTCACATATCGCTGTCAAAGTAAGCATAAAAAACAAGGATGGCATCTCCGCAATAGCTATGATTCGAGAAGAACTGTTGGTAAGAACTATCATTTTCATCTATTCGTTTCTTTTCAATAATTTTCACACTCAATAATTTGGTAGTTAGTACTATATTCACAAGCTAGCTATCACTTTAATCTGACTATTTTGTGTGATTTATACGTAAGGAAAAACATAATTAAGGTAAATTTTATTAGAATCGTCTTAATATATAATTTTCAAATATTACCTTATTAGGAAATCTTCATGGTGACCCTATGAGATTGCCTTTCCTATATAGTGGACAAGAGATTGCTTCATAACAAGAGAACTAGTTGATTGAAAAGGAGTTGGCTTCGGAATTCTTCCCCATGTGAATTCGAAACCTTGTCATTCTCGTGAAGTTTATCTCGGGTGAGAATCTTCTAGTTGAATCAGAAATGAATTTCTCTATAAATAGAGGAAAGTGATGGAGGCACGTAAGTGGAGTGAAGAGATTTCGAGTCGTGAACCTGTTATGAAAGGGGGTTGTCATGGATAAAAAATCTCGTCGTTAGCCTGTCGTAAAAGGCATTTGTGACGGGTGTTCCCACGTTAATTTTGTTGCTTCACCATCCCAAAAAGCATTTGCAATGGGATTTCTGGCCCATATTATTGAGTTGTCATTAATGATCTGACCAGGTTCTAATAGTAGTACAATAGTAGTGACTAGCTAGGTATTGGAAGGAATTTGTTTAACTCATGAGTAGGTTAGTAATTTTCTTTCAATTTGTTAGGAAAATAACTTATTTGGACATGGATTAGGTATTTAAACCAAAATTAGTGCAAGTTAAATGACATCTGTCAAACTACAAGGTCACTCTAGAAATTTAAAATATATATTTTGTTTCTCCCATGCCAAAAAAAAAAAATTGTCATCACTCACCACTTAGAGTTTTCATGACTTTTTTTTTAATTTTTATTTAATTGGAATTAATAAGGGTTTTTTGTGGGGAAGGACCAATTAAAATAGGGTTTTTGTGGGGAAACACCACTTAATTTTTTTTTTTTTTTGGAGAATGACCAATTAAAATACTTTTTTTTTTTTACGAGGACCAATTAAAATACTTATGTTGGCAACTTAACACCACATTACGATTTTACAGCAAAATTGTCAACTTTCCGGTGTTGACTTATTTTTCCGTCCAAAACATTGATTTTAATTTTTTTTTTGTTTCTCCTCCTCCCCACCCCTACGCCCTACCCACCGAAATCCTCCTCCCCCCTAGGCAGTTCCATCAGAATCTTCCTCCCCTATTCCTACGCCCTACGCCCTACGCTCTACCCACCGGAATCCTCCTCCCCCATTCCTACGCCCTATCCACCGAAAACCCCACCAGTATCCTCCTCTCCTACGCCCTATGATAGGTGAACCACGAGAGCACGGACCCACAAGGAGAGACATATGGGTAACCAGCGAAAAAGGAGTTGGAGGATCTGGGATTGGGAGGTGAAGAAGAAGCTAGGATGAAGCTAGGAAAAGGGGAGAGAAGGAGAGTGAGAGAATTTCGGGGTAGGGGACTAAGGGGGGGGGGGGTTTCCGGTGGGTATGGCGTAAGGGTGGGGGAGGAGGAGAAACAAAATTATCGAGGTTTTAGAGGGAAAGAAATTGCCAACATTGTCAACGCCGGAAAGTTGACAATTTAGTCGGAAATTGTAATGTAGTGTTAAGTTGCCAACGGAAGTATTTTAATTGGTCCTTCTCTCCAAAAAAAAAATAGTGGTGTTTCGTCACAAAAACCCTATTTTAATTGGTCATTTCCAACAAAAATTCCAATTACTTTTAGAAATATTTGCCAGGATTATCCTTTGAAATACAAGTTTTGGAGAGAAACAACTTTTTAAAAAAACTGGCAAAATAAGACCTTAAAAGTAATTTTTTTGCGAGGAACAACGTTCACCCATTCTAAGGGACTTGACCATGTATTTTACAGCTTCAGCTCACTAAAACCAAACATGACAAGGCACGTAACCCATACTTCTTATGTTTCAATCACATTTCCCTTCATATACTGATAAAGTCAACATCAGAAAATACTTGGTCAATGTCGAAAATTGGAGAAAAATAAGGTTGAAACACAAAAGATGCAGTTCACGTGTCCTTCAATTGTTTGGGTTTAAAGAGTCAACGCTGAAAAATGCTTGGTCAATGCCAGAAAATGGGTCGAGGTTATTCCTCGCAATATATTTTTTTCTTAAAGTCTTCTTTTGCTAAATTTTTTTTAAATGGTTGTTTCTTGTATTTAAAAGGTTTTTTTTGATAAATTTTCCTTTATTATATCAATTGTCAAACTTTCGTATTGGCCTGGGAAACATGAAATACTTAAAATGTGTAGATTAAAAAAAAATAGAGAATATGTCACATTAAAGCCTATTTTTTTGTATTGACGTACGGCATGTTTTTGTCTTTGGTGATGCTGCAGATGAGCATAAATAAAAGAGAGATGACATTAGAGGAATGCAGAGCAATGGATTCTAAAAATATAAAATTTTTAAATGATAGATTGCAAAGGCTTGGGCTGAACTTTTTAGGGGCACGAGATTCCAAATGGAGAAATATCCTTCATAAGTTAATGCACATAGACAGGGGAACTGTTATAATACGTACTGACTATGTTGCTTTTATCCGACAAGTCATTGAGATGTTTCTATATCTTCTTTGTCAAAAAGACATTTATGGGGATACTCCACTTCACATCCTAGTGCGAAACTCTTTCAATACCATGCTTCGTATACCTACTAACATGCAGCCAAAGAACTGTGAGCTGTGTCCGTTGTCAACATTAGGGCTTTTGCCCGAGTTATTAGAGCTATGTTATGCGATGTATCAGAGGGAAGAAGCACATGCGAATATGGAAGGAAATCACTATGACCCGCCATGGTTGATGCAGAACGAGGAAGGAAATACGCCCCTTCATGAAGCACTTATAGCTGATAGTGATACAATACTTTTGAGAAAACTGTTAAATTTAGATATCGAAGTTACTGCTAACTTACTCAACAAACGTAATGAGACACCTCTCCATCTTCTAGCCGGACGTTCAACAGGTATGTTGCAAACCGTACTTTGTTTTGATACATATGGTGGAGGAAAAGGTGAGGGAATAAGGCTCCGTTTGGTAGGACGTCAAAAATTTTCAGTGTAAAATAATTTTCATGGAAAACAATTTACAATGGAAAACACAATTCCAAAATTAGTTTTCCGTTGTTTGGTTCGATGTAAAAAAAATGATGAAATGAAAGGAAAATGAAAGAGAAAGTAAGGAGGTAGAGAGAGGAGTGTATAAGAGAGAGAAGGAAAATAGTTTTCCCTTCATTTTGAAAGGAAAATGGTTTTCCATCTTTGGAAGAGAAATTTTACCCTAAGGGAAAATGGTTTTACACTCTTTTGCCAACCAAACAATGTAAAACTGAAAATAGAGGAAAACAGTTTTCCGGGAAAACGTTTTACGCCCTACCAAACGGAGCCTAAGTGAGAGTGTGGGGAAATACAATGAGACAGCATTGCATTTTTTTTCTTTTTTGATGCAAAGACAGCATTGCGTATTTTTTTCTTTTTTGATGCAAAGACAGCATTGCGTGTTAGTTGACACCTCAAATTAAAAATTAAGGATGTGTTGGCACCTAAAAAGAATTAGTTTGACGATTGATTAACTATGATCAAGTCTGATCATGTTTAATTAGGTATATACATACTAAGGCTATGTTCAGTTCACCTTATTTTTGCTTATTTCAGATCAGATCAGATCAGAAAAAATAAGATCAGATCAGATCAGTCAGTTTTAAAAACTCATTTTTACTATTAAATATCTTTCATTACATATTAGTAAAAATTATAATAATTGAATATTAATAAAGTACTCAAGAGACGAATCAAACAAGACCCGACATGGCTATATTTTTTCTTATATATTGAGAGAAATCTAAAAGATAAGATCTTGTAATCAGATCAGAAAATTTCAGGTGAACTAAACATAGCCTAAAATTAGGGTGACCAACACTAATCAAATCTATAAATTCAATTTAGATAAAATCAATAGAAGAAAATACACCTTAAATTTAAAACGTTTTATCTGCAGTACCATTCTATTGACCATTTTAAAACTAATATATTAAGTTCGTTTTCAATACTACAACCTTAAATTAGTCATCCCAAAATTTATAAATGAGGACAACGCGAAAACGATATTGTGGGTCCACTACTAGAAATGAAGGCGATGAAAGGAAAATGAAATTTCTATTGGGCTCCCAGGAGCACGGTGCATTGCACCCTGTAAATTTTTTTCATTGTCGATGAGTAAATGTTCTATTATTTCAATAAAAGTCCTTTTTAAGCATATTATTTTTTAGCAAAAAAATGTGTTTTATTTTCCGTAAAATTGTTCTATTTTCAATAAGCAAATATTCTATTTCAACAAATTTTCGTTTTAAAAACTTATTTTTCAGCAGAAAATTATGTTATGTTTTCCATGAAAATTGTTTTTATTTTCGATAAGCAAATGCTCTATTTGAAAAAAATGTTAGTTTAAAGCTTATTTTTTCAGCGTGTTCCGAAAATGTTTATTTTCTACAGTTAAATGTTCGTTTTTGTAATTGAATTCTGTTAATATTTCACTTCAACAATAAAAAAAATGTTCGTTTTCATAAGTGACTTCTTGTAATATTAGTTCGACGGTAAAATGTTCGTTTTCGTAAATGTTCTATTTTGTATTGTTAGAGCATAATTCTCATGGTGCTCCTGGGAGCATAATGCATGAATTAGAAGGGAAAGGAAAGGAAAGGAAAGGAAAGGAAAGCAAAGGAAGAAAATGTTTCTAATTAACTATGACTTATACAATGTAGATTTTCCTGTTATGACTTCATAATTGATCTATGAACCAAAGATTAAGTTCAGGGGTGAATTACAAATATGATCATGAATCAAATTCACCAATTGCCAGTCTCTACTTAATGCGATTTATGTCTAGTGTTAAATAAATAAACAACAAAGCAATAAGGTCATGCATTATAAAAAAATTTCTATGTTGGTTTGTGAATAAACAAAGTAATAAAAGACTAATTTTTGTGATAGGCTCTTTAAGTAATCAAATTATTAATTAGGAACCTAATCCAATCGTCTAAATTATCTGACTTTAATATTAGAACAATTATTTATTAAAAAATATAAACATATGAAGGAGATAAAAGCATTAAACAAATAGACATGCATATGAATATAATATATGAATAATACAAACAGAAAATATAGAATAGTAATTAGAATATACAATTGAGCGTCAATTGTTTGAGCATCTGCATCACGAAAAGTAGATTGTTAGTGTAATAAAAAATAAATTGGTATTGACCCTCAGAATTCATACATTTGTCGCTTGGGTCTTGAATAATTATCCGCGTGAGGAGTAGTCTTAAAGCATGAATGGAACTTGGAAGTATTTGAATACGTATTCGAAGTATTTAGGAATATATTTAATGTTAGTGTTTTTGACGCGGCAACAGATCTGACCGCATTTTATTTGTTATCCGAAATCAAAAGATTTGTTCTATCTTCCAATAAATTAAATAAATCTTTTGGAATCGGAAATCAATTATCCCAAGGAATAAAAATCTGATTTCCATTATATATCTGAATTTAGAAAAAAATTATTAAAAATACAATTAATTATCAAGAATAATAATTGACATTTTCGAAAATGGGCTTTACAAATACATCTAATTAGCATAAATAATTAATTGGGCCTTTAAAATTGATCTTGGAATAAATGAATAGATTTGTCATTTTTAAAACGATTTTGAACTTAGCTTGTTGGATTGTTTTTCCTTTGAACCAGATCAATTAGGACAACAATATATTTCATCACCAGATAATTATGTGCCTATAGTTTTCATATCTTACTAGCATGTTGGACTACTAGGCTTGCTGTCGTCCTAACACAATATATCTTAATTTATGCTGTCTAAATAATTAGAATTGGAGCCGCTAGAGAGCGAAGTGATAGAGTCATTGGTGAAAGCAAATAAAGAAGCAATGTTTTGGCTGGACCTGGATGGTTTCACCCCAATCCTAAGAGCTGTAAAAGTTGGAAACCTGGCCACAATTAGAACACTTAATGCTCTATCTCAAGAAGCAACGACAATGCCAGACACTAATGGACAGACATTATGGCACCTGCTTGTGAATCTTCCGGAGTACTTGACATGGCGCCTTCTTCGATTGGAACCCGATTTGAGATCTATGCTATTGATACAAGACAATGAAGGAAACACGCCATTGCATCTGGCGATTGAAGGTCGATGTTTCAAACATGCACAACATTTTCTTGAGTCTGAAACATCTCCAAATGATAGAAATAAATGGATGAAGCAACTTCTAGAGATAGAAACTAAGGTTGGCGTCACTCCTAGCAATTTGATAAGATCCGCACCACAAATACCTGATTATGTAAGTTTTCAATGCATTCTAGGTCTACTATATTCATTCAGCAATCTTATCAAGATTTCGTTATCAATTTGTGTTTTTAGTTTTCTTCGAAGTTAAAATTCGAAATATGGAGTTCCCAAAAAGTAATTTTCAATATCCAGTTTGCAATATAAGCATGATTAGTCTAGCAGGACTTGTCTTAAGTTCATCATATGATTTTAAAAGTATCAAAACCAAAAATGAAAAATTGGCACTGATAAATAGTCATGTTTCATACTCCGGGTTGCACTTTGTTTGATTGACAAATTGACATGCAATATATATGATGCTAACTTGAACCCATCTTTTCAATATGTTCCTAAATCTAGATTATTCAAGAATAATCCAAAGATTTGGGAAATTTTCCAAAATAGTACTCCTGATTGTTAATTTTCTCTCCTTTGATCTATTTCAAACCCATGGTGTGTATGTAAGAAAAGTAACAATCTTGGTTATTTTAAGACTTGGGATTATTCCAAAATGTTACTATAAGAATAGTGTCTTGAATGTGTTCGTCAAAATGCGTCAGAAATAATTTCTGGGGTACCGCCCGATCGGGTCGGGCGAAGTCGCCCAATCGGGCGCGTGACGAATTTGAGAACATAGTTTTCGGGAAGTCGCCCGATGTATTTTGCCCAGGTCGCCTGATCGGGCGAGCTCACAAATTACAACTGGGCGAGTCTCGCCCAACCGGACGCGCAACAAATTTGGGGATTGATAATATATATCGCCCGACCCGATCGGGTGGGTTCCCGGTAAACGCGAAAACGCGTTTTTCTGACGGGAGTATAAATAGGTTATTTATACCTAATTGTTTAGACTACGAATTTTCGTCTAATTCTCTCTGTAATCTGGTTTTCCTCATATCAATAAAATATTCTCTCTCTGCCGTGGACGTAGCCAAATTGGTGAACCACGTAAATCTGTTGTTTGTTTTTCATTGTTTTGCATTCTTTATTTGTTTCTTTTTCACATCTGTCATAACAGTTACATGTTTTTTTAATTATTAGTATATCTAATTGTGTAAATCTGAGGGTTTTGAAAGGTAGTAAATAAGATTGATCTAAAACCTTAATATCGGTTCTTTTAATTTTGTAACAGTTTGAAAATTTCATGAAGAATGAACCTACGATGATAGGCATTCGAAGCGTGTGGGAAGTTCCTACAACCCAAATGAAAGAATATACAGATACAATGGGTGTAATAGCAGCACTTCTAACAACAATAACCTTCACAGCAGCGTTCACTGTTCCTGGTGGAATAGTTCCAGACAAAGGAACTCCCTTCCTCATAAAAAAAGCAGCGTTCAAGATTTTTCTGATATCAGACATTTTGTCTATGTGCCTATCCACCATGGTCTTATTTTGCCTTCTTTGGGTCGTGGCGTGTACCGACAAGGGAAAGGCCGTGGTTTTGATGGATTTAAGCATAACGTTGCTCCTAATATCATTCTATACAACTCTCGTAACGTTTATGGCAGGTGTGTATGCTACTATATTTCCTGTTAGTCCTTGGATCGCGATCATCACTTTGGTTTTATGCTCTTTGCTACTGTTTCTTATGGACAAACGTATTGTCATGGCCTATTTGGTTCCATTTGGGAGATCTTTACTTCTTTATGGTCAGAAGATATCGCGACATGTTCGTGAACCTGAACTAATTGTTGATTCACTTAAGAACTTGCATGGTCGTCACATGCTTGTTTCAAATCCATTGTAATTTTTCGTGAAGTGTATCTAGCCACAACATATATCTAGTGGCGTACGTTTAAGGATAATTTTGAATCAGTTTTCAACTTTCCAAAAGACTGATAGTTTTTAGAGTGGAGAGGAGATTGAATAAAATATGGAGAAGTTTTGAATTAAACTTACTCACTTAATCTCAATACAATAAGTGCCTTTTATAGGCTTACAAAACACTACTAATAACATGTCCACTACTTAACCCACTACTTTTATCCCACTAAATAGACCATTATGTAGACCACTACTTGTTAGCCCACTAACTAATTATTTGTAACTAGTCCTACCTATTAGGAAAACTATTTTGGAGCATAATCCAACAAAGACACGAGTGATATTATTCATTTGCTTTTATGTGTGAAAGAGAGAGATAATCATTCAATATAACTACAACCACCTAAGGATGCTCCATGATCTTCAAACAAGGTTGTAGACCGACTAGCCAAGATGGGTAGAACTACTAATGCAGAACTTTTAGATATTAACTGGATAGCTACTGAACTAGATGTTCCGGTATGGGACAAATCACAGGGTTCTGAACCGGTAAGTCCTTGTATTCAAGCCGGGTTGGATTCCTGCAAAATAGAATAAGTGAACTAGCCTCGGGGGTTGATCCGAGGAACGCCCCTCCGATGCCTAAGTCAGTATTAGGTTTAAGCGGTAGCTCTCAAGTATAATGTATTGGGATTCGTGTACCTACCTTATGACTCAGATCAGCGGAGTATTTATAGGGACTTGATTAAGCCCATCTCATTGTTGGGCCCGGTAATCACGGGAGATTTCCAAGAATATTCCCTTAGGATATATTCTTATCTTTAACTGAAAATATATCTTTTTAGGCCGTAGGCGCTGTAGATATAAAATGGATCTTAGCCCAGACTCGTAAGCCCAAAAGCTATTAGACCGGTATCAATTGAACCGGTATGGAACTTAGTCAGCCCCCATACAACTAGCCCCCAAGCCGGTATGCCTATTGTGGGCGTATCCGGTTTAATAGGTTGCAAATCGTTATGGGAAATGCTGAGTTACTTTTAGCGAGAGAATGTGAATCGTTGTCAGGGAATTCCAACGGTCACCTCGAGCTGCGCACCTACATTGAAAGCTCTTCGAAGAGTGTTGCTTCACAGCTGGGTGCTACTAAAACACGTGGCATGATCATGTCGGGAAGACGAAGCGTCACTTAATCTCGACCGCGACTTTTCCTATAAATACCTCTTGTGCGTCCTCTACTTCTCACTTCTTGCAATCTCTCTCTTGTGATCGCGCTCATATCGGACTTTCTCTCTCCAAAACCCTTTCGTTTTCTTGGCGGCATTTATCTGATCTCTCATTCCGGCCTCACGCTACCAGTTGATTCCGGTGTATTTTCCCTTCGCGTCTTTACTTCCAGGTATTTTATCAAAACTTTTTCCGATCTTTCATACCGTCTTATTTATAATGTCGTCCAATTCTGAAAATTCTGATTCCCAAGACATATCTAAGTCTCCTTCTATTATGAGTGAGAGTGATGCCGAGTCTGATAACACCTCCATTAGGTCTGTAGAGGTTACCACATCTCCCCTGGTTACTCCTACTTCAGAACATAGGGTAAATAGCCAGAATGATTGTAGTACTTCCGGCAGACAAGATGTGGAGCCGGCCATTCATGCCTCCCCCTTAAAGATGGTACTGGGACAAGCCGGGGCTTTAGGTCAGTATGGAACCATGAGAGGTCTAGCTGAACATTCCCCTGAATTGTTTCCTTCCGGCTCGTCTCCTGCCAGGCGCTCTACCTTTGAGGTGGGTGAGACATCCTATAGACCGGTACCTAGGGAGATTCCGACCTCTCTTGTCCACTCAGATGCTGTAGAGAGTGTAGAAAAATATGTAGTGGGGACGGATGAGGAGTCCACCACCTTAGAAGCCGAGTCGGATTCTGACCGAGAGGACCCTCCCGAGATAATCCCTGAGGATTCTGATGAGGATACCCTAGCGGAACTGTACATGCCGCCCAGTGATGAGGGCTGTGCTGGTAGTGTCCAATTAGATAGCGGCTGGGCGAGGACCTGCCGGCAAAGCAAATTTCTGATTAAGGGTCCCAATATTTTGCTTTTCCGGACGATTACAAATTAGTCCTTCCGGCTGAAGGAAGCCGTGTAACAGATTGCCCTTCCGGTCATGTGGCTATTTATGCCCACATGCTTGATTTTTGGACTGCGATCCCTTGGATCCATTTTTCGTCAAGGTCTTTAAAGCCTGGAACATATGTTTGGCTCAACTGACCCCCTTAGGATGGCGGAATTTGATGGCCTATGCTTGGGTTGTCCGTTATAAGGGTTTTCCGGAAACCTTGAACCTCTTCCGCAAACTCCACTGGATTAAGGAAGACGGCTCTGCCAAGGGTAAAGGGGCCGGGAAGAAAAGGAAGTCCCGGATAACGAGCTTGAGGGCCGTGGCGGGTGGATGTCGATATACACGAAAGCGGGTAAGTTAACGGTTTACCCAAACCTAGCTCCCTCAAGCTCTGGAGAGGCCGATTCTTCTGGGTGCGTGTTCCTGATGATTTCCCTTTGAGACGTCAATGGACTAAACCCCGTTCTCGCATGGAACATATCAGGGATAGGGGTTTAACCCGCCGGGAACGTGTGGCCTTTGATTACTTCGCGTCGGACTCTATCCCGGCGCTGAGAGGCAAGAAGAGGATACCAGTTCCCAAGTACTGGCTTCCTCACACCAGCTACGTTTTTACTAACCCGGCTTTGTCGGCCTTAGGCTTCTGCCGGTCTGACCCATACGGTGTGTTTTGTTTTTGCTTTTGTTAGCTTACCCGGTGCGATCTCGTCCTCTTTGTAGGTAAGGATTTCCTGATCCCTGAAGCCCTTCACGTCGACAGATCTTATCGGCCTTTGAGTAACATGCCTCCTAAGCCTGCAAGCAAGTACGTCCCTATCCAACTGCCGGCTGGTGGCGGCCGAGGAGGCCGAGGCGGTTGAGGGTCCGTCCGGTAATCCGGTACCGACGACGATGTCAGGGATACTATTTCCCTGCAACGCCGTCAGGCGGAGTTCCAGGCCCGGAAAAGGAAGCCGGAGCAGTCGGTGGCCGAGCCGGCGGCCAAAAAGATTGCCTCTCGGGCGGGCAAGGACAAGGAAACTAATGTTTCCACTGCCCCCCCTTGCTTTCCGGCCGGGTTGCCGAGGTAGGCACCTCCTCCTGCGGCCCAAGATCTATAAGCAACTTACTCTGCCGGATATGGTTCCCGGCCTGGAGCCTTCGCCAAGCCCAGAAAGCAGGGCTATCTGGAGCGAGACCGGATGGAGATGCCGGATATTTTGAAGAGGCGTGGGCTCGCTCTCCGGTGAAGAATGGCGAGAAGTTCGATCCAAAGATGACTGTTTTGGACGACGAATCGCTGCTCTTGGACCGTCCTCTTGAGGGCGGGAATCTGGGATACCGTATTTTAAAAGCTACACAGCTTAAATACGACATTCCGGTGGACGAGGTTTATACGCTTGCCGCCACGCATGCGCATAATTTGGCCCTGGTAAGATCAACAACCTTTCCTTTCTTTTGCAAGTTTGCTATCGGTCTATTCGTTGTCTTGACCTTTCTGTTTCTCTTTGCCTTTTGCAGTCTGCCCAGTCCGGTAAAGAGCTCTGCGACTTCTACCGGTATTTCAGACTTCTTACTTCAACGAAGTTAAGGAGAATAAGGAGCTGAAAGGTAGAATGGCCGTTAAAGAGCAAGAGCTGCTTGCGGCAATTACCGAGAAGAATGACGCGCTGGCTGCGGAGAGCAAGGTGATGCCACCCTCACAAGGCGGTGGAAGATCACTCTCTGGTCCTGTTCAATAAGGATGAGGAGATTAGGCTTCTCCGGGAGCAAATTTCTGAGCCAAGAGCTGGAGCGGCCACCGTTAAGGAGTACCAGAAGGGTATGGACTTGTAACCTTACTCAACCGGTACAACGGTGGCTGGTCTGCGGCCATGAGATGTGTCGTCACACCTTCCCGGACTCGACTGGTCCAGATCGAGGAGGCGCATACCAACCTCGTCCATGGGCTACCAGTTGAAGGTGAGGACCTGGATCCCGGTGTTACTGAAGCTGACATCGCCAATGCTGACCCCAGATTGAATTTGAAGGAGCAAGAGGCTGTCAACGACGCCGCTGATACTGTCCAACCCTGATGCCGATCCTACTCTGGAGGAGCCAGTGGTTGTTGTTGACGGCTCTGAGGAGGAAGAGCAAACCAAGTAGACTCTCAGCCTTCCTCCTTGCCCTTCTTGTATTGGGTCACTTTGTGCGTGGTGTGCTTTATGCCCTCATACCGTCTTTCTTCTTGGGCAGCCAAACTATCTTTACCGTTCTGTAAATCCGTTCGCCTGTGATCGACTTTTTTGTTTTTCTTTTGGCGGTCACACCGTATGTGGTTGACTGCTTAGCTCTAGGATTGTAATTTTTCATTGATTAATGAAGTACAGTTTTTTGATGGACTTTCATATCGTCTTTTATTATATGTTATGTTTGTCTGGTATGTTTATCGTGGTTATTGACCGATTTCCATGTTGTCATTGACCGGTTTCACACTATTGATTAATTCAGCAGATCCGCTAAGGTCATTGACTGATTAATCAATAATGCTTAATTTATTTTATACCGGCAGATCCACGAAGGTCATTGACCGGTTTCACACTATTGATTAATTCAGCAGATCCACTAAGGTCATTGACTGATTAATCAATAATGCTTAATTTATTTTATACCGGCAGATCCACGAAGGTCATTGACCGGTTTCACACTATTGATTAATTCAGCAGATCCGCTAAGGTCATTGACTGATTAATCAATAATGCTTAATTTATTTTATACCGGCAGATCCACGAAGGTCATTGACCGGTTTCACACTATTGATTAATTCAGCAGATCCGCTAAGGTCATTGACTGATTAATCAATAATGCTTAATTTGTTTTATACCGGCAGATCCACGAAGGTCATTGACCGGTTTCACACTATTGATTAATTCAGCAGATCCACGAAAGTCATTGACTGATTAATCAATAATGTTAATGGATGGGGCAGCATTGACTGATGTGTTGTGAAGATGCTCATTTTATTAAGATAAAACGGCTCTTCTCGGTTATGCCGGAATTATTGCCTACAATTAAGCTGATAAAATTTTCGGCACAGCGCCTGATTATTCAATCCTACTGGCAACATTGCCCATCTTTTAACTAAACATAGTATTTCTTAAGGACACTGGCGTTCCAACTATTTTTCAACAGCTTGCCTGCCATGTCTTCGAGCCGATATGACCCTGGTACTATCTCTTCTTTGACCAAGTAAGGTCCTTCCCAATTGGCCGTAAGCTTTCCGTCCACGTGGGCTTTTCCCGTTGCTGCCGTCCGCCTGAGGACGAGGTCTCCTTTGGAGATAGGACGGCTTCGTACTTTTTTATTGTAGGCTTTGCTTATCCGGTCCTTGTATGCTGCCGACCTCAGCTCTGCAGCTAATCTGACCTCTTGTAAGAGGTCTAAGTCCTCCTTGTGTATTTGTTCATTCAAAACGGGCTCATAGTTCAGAATCCGCCAGTTGGGTAGTCCTACTTCCACTGGGAGCACCGCCTCTGCCCCAAAGCTAATCTGAACGGGTTTCTCCGGTGCCTCCTTTTCGGTGGTCCTGTTGGACCACAGCACTGCTGGTACCATGTCGGCCCATGCACCCTTCAGCTCATCCAACCTTTTCTTCAGGGCATTGAGGATTTGTTTATTAACGGCTTCAGCTTGGCCGTTGCTTTGCGGATGGCAGACTGAAGAGTAGGCGAACTTGATGCTGTAAGGGCGCAAAAAGTCGCGTATCGGACCGCAATCGAACTGGACGCCATGATCCATCACTATTCCCATCGGGATGCCGAACCTAGTGAT
Source organism: Beta vulgaris subsp. vulgaris (assembly GCF_026745355.1). NCBI lineage: Eukaryota > Viridiplantae > Streptophyta > Magnoliopsida > Caryophyllales > Amaranthaceae > Beta > Beta vulgaris. The sequence continues at coordinate 47,915,041 of NC_079208.1, read as the reverse complement.
AATGTTCTGCCAGATAAACTTCTTTACCTGATTAGCCGTTATTTTTGCCGTTGGCTCTGCCTCTATCCATTTCGTGAAGTAGTCAATACCCACTATTAAGAATTTTCTTCCCCCGGATGCCGGCGTAAAGGGCCCTATAATGTCCATCCCCCACTGTGCGAAAGGGATTGGATTTAATATCGGCTGGAGATCATTGGCGGCTGGTTGATCACTGGGCGAACCTTTGACACTTATCGCATTTTTTCACGTAGGTTTGGGCATCCGTCAGCATTGTAGGCCAGTAAAACCCTGCTCGCAGTGCTTTCAGTGCTAACGCTTTCCACCGATATGGTTCCCGCATATTCCTTCATGAATTTCCTCAATTATTTTTGTCGCTTCGTTGGCCGTGACGCACCTTAGTAAAGGTAGTAGAACCCTTTCTTGTACAACTGCCCTTGAAAGATGCAATACCAGACAGAATCCCTTCTCAGTTTTTGTGCCGTCATCTTATCTTCCGGGAGCTCACCTTTGAGCTTATATGCCAGTATACCCTCATACCATTCTGGTTCGGTAGCGATTGTATTAACGGATGCTGGGACAACTTCTATACTTCTGTCTACCAAGGTCTCCACCCTGACGTTCCTTTTCTTGTCGCTTAGACTGGAACTGCCAATTTTGATAAGGCGTCTGCCGCCATGTTTTCTGCTCTCGGACCAATTGCACTTCGAAGCTTTGTAGTCCCTTTACCATGTTCTTTACCAGATGTAGGTATTTCTGCATTACCGGTTCTCGGGCCTCATACGTTCCCTCAATTTGGCTTGAGATTAATTGTGAGTCCGTTATCATAATGACGTTTCTTGCTCCAGCCGCAATGCTCAGACTTAGTCCGGCCAGGGCTGCTTCGTATTCAGCTTCATTGTTGGAGGCCTTAAACCCGAAGCGGATGGCATGTTCAAAGATTTCCCCTTCCGGAGATGTCATGACCACTCCGGCTCCGGCTCCACTCTGGGCTGCTGATCCATCCACCTCGATTTTCCACCTGCCGGCGGATTCTGCGGGTTCAGAGTAAGTTGTCTCACTATGAAGTCTGCTAAAGCTTGGGCTTTGATCGCGGTACGCGGCCGGTATTCTATGTCGAACTCCGACAGCTCGATTGCCCACTTCAATAGTCTCCCTGTGGTGTCTAGTTTGTGGAGGGCTTTTTCCAAAGGCTGATTTGTGAGGACTTGGACAGTGTGGGAGTCAAAGTATGGTCTCAGCTTTCTTGCTGCAATCAAGACGGCATAGGCCATTTTTTCCAGCAGTTCATACCTCTGCTCTGCTCCGGCAAGTACGTGACTGACAAAGTATATGGGGCTTTGCTGCCCCTCCCGATTCACCAGTAATACCGCCGCGACCGTCTTCTCGGTTACCGACACATATAGCTGTAGTTTTTCCCCCAACTCTGGCCGAGTTATGGTGGGCAGTCGTTGGAAGTGCTCTTCTCCCCATTCAAACTTCTTATTTCCTCGGAGTATTTTGAAGAATGGCAAGGCCTTCTCTGCTGATTTGGAAACGAACCTTGTTAAGGCCGCCATCCTCCCTGTCAGCTTTTGAATGTCCCGGATGCTCTTTGGCTCCGGGAGGTCACTGATGGCTTTAATTTTGTCCGGGTTGGCATCTATCCCCCTTTCACTCACCATGAAGCCGAGGAATTGCGGATCGTACTCCAAACACGCACTTCTTCGGGTTTAACTTCATTTGGTGTTGCCGGAGTGTTTCGAATGTTTCTTCTAAGTCAACTATATGGTCCTCTTCAGTTAAGCTCTTAACTATACTGTCGTCCACATATACTTCTACGTTTCTGCCTTTTTGGTGTTCGAAGATCTTGTCTACAAGCTTTTGATAGGTAGCACCGGCATTTTTGAGTCCAAACGGCATTGCTTTTTAGGCGTAAACTCCCGCGTCTGTGATGAAGGCCGCTTTATTCCTGTCGGACTCGAGCAAGCTTATCTGGTGGTACCCTGAGAAAGCATCCATGAAACTTAACAATGCATGGCCGCTAGTTGAGTCTACTAGCTGGTCAATTCTCGGCAGTGGGTAGCAGTCCTTTGGGCAGGTTTTGTTGAGGTCGGTAAAGTCTACACACATGCGCCATGTCCCATTGGATTTTTTCACCATTACTACATTTGCCAACCACTCCGGGTAGTCGCAGGGTTCAATAAAGTCTGCCGCCAGCAGCTTGTCTACTTCCACCTTAATGGCCGCGTTCTTTTCTGCTGAGAAGTTTCGCTTCTTTGCTTTACCGGCCTTACTCCTCGTTCACGTTCAGGCGATGTACCATGAAATCCGGATCAATGCCCGGCATTTCGTCTGCCGAGAAGGCAAAATGTCGGCATGCCCTCTTAACAGGGAAATTAAGTTGACCTTCACTTCTTCACCCAAATCAGATCCGATTTTCACTGTTCTGTCAGGTCTGTCTTCTTCCAAACTTATTTCTTCCGTTTCTCCCGCAGGGCTAGGTCTCGGCTGATCTGCCGGCCTTCCCTCGAAATTCTCCATGGACAGGTCTTTCCTGACCTTATTTTCCAGCCTTCTCCGTTTTCTTTCCGACGGCGGCGTGTCGGCCGGTCTTTTATGATCAGAGTGTTTTAGTGCGGTAAGGTAGCATGCCCTTGCCGACTCTTGATTGCCTCTGATTTCTCCGGGTTACCGTCATTAGAGGTGTAGATCATGGTAAGGTGATATGTTGAGACCACAGCCTGGGCGTCATGAATTAGCGGCCTCCCAATGATGGCATTATACGCCGCCGGGACGTCTACACCAGAAATTCCACCATGAGGTCTTTCGACCGGGACCCTTCTCCTATTTTGAGCCAACTTTACCGCCCTTCTGGGACAACAGATGCTCCTGTGAAGCCGATAACCGGGTAAGAGACTGGTTTCAGACATGTTTCGTCGAATCCCATTTTTTCAAATGTCTCTTTGTAGAGGATATTGGCGGAGCTTCCTCCGTCTACTAGAACACGGTGAACCATCGCATTGGAAATTTGCAGAGATACTACCAAAGGGTCGTCGTGAGGATAGACGATTCCCTTAGCGTCCTCTGAGGTAAAAGCTACAGACGGCACAGATGGGGGTGCCGGCCATTTTCTGGCGTTGTTATAGTTCACCTGGTGACGGACTTCTTTGAGGCTGGCTTTTGCCCCGTGAATACTACCGCCTCTTGTTGGTCCTCCGCTGATGATGTGGATCTCAGTGATCCTGTCCTTTACCGGCCTTCTATTGCCATTGTCGTCCTCCCTTGGAGGAGTCTTGCGATCGTTCCTTGATAGGTACTGGGTAAAGTAGCCTCGCCTAACGAGGTCTTCATCCCGTCCTTAAGGTCCTTACAATCGTCTGTTTTTGGCCGTAATCATCATGAAATTCGCACCACTTAGACTTATCCCTACCCTTGTAGTACATTTTTCGCGGCCTTTGCCACTTATCGTCCTTACTATGTAGTTCAAAAATCCGGGCCCGGGATATTGTTAGAGGAGTATAATTGTTGTATTTGTCTGGCCTCCTTCGAACCCCTTTTTCACAGAGTTACTTTCCTCTTTTCTGCCAGTCGACTCCGATTTTTTATCCTTCCGGTATTTTATCCCGGCGATCCTTATCTTTGTCTTTCTCTTTGTCTTTTTCTATGGCCACTGGCCTTTTTGCGTTAGCTCCTTGTCAAACTCTTCCCCCTAATGAAGTCATTAGCCTTTCCCAGACTTCTGTTAGGCATGTCATCTTTTTTCGGCCGAGATAACTGCGAAATGGGGTGCCTTCTTTCAACCCCGTCATTAGGGCCAGTACTGCTACTTCCTGCTGCAGTGTTGGGATGGTGACGGCTTCGGCATTGAAACGCCCGACATAATCCCTCAAGCTTTCAGTCTCCCCTTGTTTAATAGACATTAACTCGCCGGTTGTTCGTTCACGACGCTTATTGCTGACAAAGTGTGTCACGAACATGGATGTAGTTGCGGAATCAAACACAGTTGCCGGCGGAATGCTTTTAAACCAGGTCTGCCCAACCGGTTAAGGTGGATGGGAACACCTTACACCATACTGAGTCAGTATCAGTGTACAACATCATATGGCCCTCATAAGCCGAGAGGTGATCCTCTGGGTCCGTCTTGCCGTCATACTTACATGTCGGCATTTTCAGTTTTTCCATGGGCTCTTGTAGATTGCAGTGGAAAAGGGGGAATTCCGCAATGACACCTGCGCTCTACGCCGGTATTCACTTCGGCTTCTCGGCTGGGAGGAATGCTGCTGAACCTCGGTATCCTGCGCCTCCTCCTCTTCTTCCTCCTCATTCCTCACCTGCTCTGTGGGGGTCTTCGAATGCGCCACCTGATCCTGGTCATGCCGGTCTCGCTCACCTTGGCGGCCCGTCCATGGGTACGAAGTTTTCTCACCGGACTGTGGGCTCTGCTCAAGGGTCGCTTTGGCCGGGGACCGGTCGGTGGAGTTCCGCTTGCCATTGCCTGAAACACTTCGCTGCGCTTCTGAGTTGCTTTGGGGTGAACATATTCTGCAAGGTGTGGAAGATATCTTCCTGGGGAGTTTCAGGAGTTTTCCTAGTGTTCACAGGCGGTGAGTGTGCCTAGCGGCCGGCAGCGGAGTTGAATACCCCGGGGGTGCTTGGTCAATGGGGACATTGTTCTCATGGTTTCCGGCATCCCTAATGGCTGCTTAGGATCCATAAGGGTTGTTTGGATGCAAGGGATGGCTTAGACTACAAGGTATTGTCTCCCCTCCTTCTAGCGCCAATTTTCCGGTATGGGACAAATCACAGGGTTCTGAACCGGTAAGTCCTTGTATTCAAGCCGGGTTGGATTCCTGCAAAATAGAATAAGTGAACTAGCCTCGGGGGTTGATCCGAGGAACGCCCCTCCGATGCCTAAGTCAGTATTAGGTTTAAAGCCGGTAGCTCTCAAGTATAATGTATTGGGATTCGTGTACGTACCTTATGACTCAGATCAACGGAGTATTTATAGGGACTTGATTAAGCCCATCTCATTGTTGGGCCCGGTAATCACGGGAGAGATTCCCAAGAATATTCCCTTAGGATATATTCTTATCTTTACTGAAAATATATCTTTTAGGCCCGTAGGCGCTGTAGATATAAAATGGATCTTAGCCCAGACTCGTAAGCCCAAAAGCTATTAGACCGGTATCAATTGAACCGGTATGGAACTTAGTCAGCCCCCATACACTAGATAGATTTCCTTATGGATGTATTATTGGAGGATAGTCCTCCCTAACTTGTAAACTTTCGAGGTTTTTTTTTTTTAATCTTATGCCCTATGCTTGCATCAAAAAAAAAAAACTACAACCACCGTGATTTTTTCAGTTTAGAATTTTATATATCAAATAAAATTCTTTAGTATTTATTAGTTTTAGTTTTTATTGTAAATATTGCATGACTCTTTTATTAATTAACTTATATTAAAAAAGATATACTATTATTAAGTTGCAGAGAATATATCAACCAAGCAAATAATTGAGACGATCCAACTCCATATTCAAATTCAATCCATTCATTTTGTTGAATAATTGAGTAAGAAAAAGATAATTGAAGCAATTTGGCAACGGAACAAAATAACTACTGCATATTTTCCCAATATAGATTAATGAAGGTTAAAATCCTTTAAATAGGCATTATATCTACGGCTGGTCAATGTCGGATATCAGATCGGATCCGATTCCCAAATTTCGGATCGGAGGAATTGCGATCCAAATCCGATCCGAAATTTTCCGATATCCAAACTTTAATTTTCGAAACAGATCACCGGGTTTTCTGGTCGTATACCGGGTTTTCGGATCGGATCACTGGATTTTCGGATCGATCGGACAGTTGATATTTTTGAAAAAATCCGATCCGTATCCGATCCAGAAACCCGATTTTTTTTGGATATCCGAAATCTTAAAATCGGATCGGATATCTAAAATTTCGGATCGAATTAACCTATTTTGAGATCGGATAATTCGAATCAGATATTATTGAACAGCAAATAAAGCAAAGAAATATACTTACTGGAACATGGTTTACATACTAAGCAACATGAAACAAACAAGTCAGATTACAAATTCTAACTCAATACCACTAAGGCAGTAACTACATTATTTATTTCCTAAAGATATGGAGTCAACACCACTAACTATCCCACTAATTATTTTGAAGAATATTCCCAACATATGCCATTTCTTCAAAATCTCACAACATTGGCAAAATTAACCAAAACTTAATTGACTTGACTTTAATTCAAATTGTTGCCACAAACATGCTATCACAAACACGATCACACAATAATAAGCACTTGACTAATGAACACAAACTCATAATTTTAGAAGAGTTGCTCTCTTCTTCTTTAATGTTTTGAGCAAAATTGGTTTATTGACCTAGCTCATCCATTTCCTTATCCCAACACTGGTCTTATTTGTCACCACAATTTTTACAATAATAAAATTGGATTTTTCTTCTAAATAGACCTCTTCACCTCAACCTCTTATTGTAAAACCACAACCAAGATCATGATAACCACCTCTTCCTTGACTTACAACCTTTACTATTTGATCGTCACTCATCTGAACCTCTTACACTTAAAGACTTACATTGCACTTGATGTAATGCCTTTTGTTCAATTCCTCTACGACCTGACTTTTACTTACCCAAGACTCATTAGCTAAAGGAGACCATTAACTCATCAAAAGTTTAACTAGACAAATCTTTTGACTCAACAATTACATAAACTACATATTTCCAATTCCTATTCAAACTTCTCAAAACCTAGCTTATTACATCCTCACTACTAATATTTTGACCATAATACCTCATTTGACTTAAAATTTCGGTTAATTTAGACAAGTAACTTTGCACATACTTTTTATCACCCATAACTAACTTTCCAAAATTATGACGAAGAGTTCACAACCTCACTTTAATCACATTCGAATCACCCAAGTACTCTTGCTTAGTATCTTCCAAGCTTCTTTTGCTATCTTGTTGGATGAAATATGTCATCTTCCGCTATCGATTGGATGATAAACAAGGATTTCGTTCGCATTTTATTTGCGACACACAATTTTGATCGGGTTCTGCTGGTGCCACAACGGGTTCTTTGTGCCCATACATACTCATGATATCTCACAACTATTGGGATTGGAACATAGTTTGTATCTTGATACTCAATAAATGACTTCTCACCCTTAATAATTGGATTTAAGGGTTAAAAAGATGAATTCACTCCATTATTTGCCATAACACTATACACTCTCAACTCTTACAAACGTAATCAGGTCTCTCTTTGTCTGACTGACTTTCGATTGTACCTCGCCACACAAAAGCTACATGTTAATTTTATTTTGGTTACCTTAATTAAGAATCTAAGCACAAGTTCTAATACCATGTTGAATAATTAAAGTAAGAAAACGATAATGGAAGCAATTTGGCAACAGAACAAAATAACTACTGCGTTTTTGCCTGGTATAAATTAACGAAGGATAAGAGCCTCTAGATAGGCATTACATCAAGGAAATTTTTTCATTAAGGCTCCGTTTGGTAGGGCGTAAAACGTTTTCTCGGAAAACTGTTTTCCTCCATTTTTAGTTTTACATTGTTTGGTTGGGAAAAGAGTGTAAAACCATTTTCCCTTGGGGTAAAATTACTCTCCCAATGATGGAAAACCATTTTCCTTTCAAAATGAAGGGAAAACTGTTTTTCTTATCTCTCTTGCCCACTTTTCTCACTACCTCCTTACTTTCCCTTTCATTTCATCATTTTCCTTACATGAAACCAAACAACGGAAAACTAATTTTAGAATTGTGTTTTCCATTGTAAATTGTTTTCCATGAAAATCATTTTACACTGAAAATGTTTTACGCCCTACCAAACGGAGCCTAACTACCTTTTAAAGGCACTTTGTTTTTTTTTAAAAAAAACTACCTTATATGACGTTTACTTTACAAAATTACCTTATAAGTGGAAAAACATTAAACAGCACTCGCAGATTTCGCAATTGATGTGTTGATTAAGCTAGAGCATCGAAAGTTTCAGAGAAGAGAAAATGGTGAAGGTTCAATAAAATTGGGAGCGCTTATTTCGACCGACTCTTCGGCGCGAGCAGCTTTAAGACAAGGATCCTAATGTTGCTCGCATTTGTATGTTCCTTTCTTTTGTAATCATCATTATCTCTGCTTGTTTATGATTATGAACTTCGTACTCACTATTTTTCATATCAAATCAACTTTTTTTTTTCTTTTGACAAACCATTAAATCAAATTTAAAACTAAAATGAACTTCGTATGCTCTATCTTCCATTAAATCAACTTTTTTTTTCTTTTGACAGGCCATTAAGTCAACTTTGAAACCAAAATAATTAAATTTCTATACCAGTTTTTACTTATTATAATTATGTATACAAAGATGTTTGACGATTAATATGGGGAGGAGGGATTACGAAAATCCATCAATTTATTACGTTTCGAGTGCATGAGAATTATTATAAAGAATATAACATATTTGCTTTCTTTTTCTTTCATTCCAACTAGTACGATTATGTTTCATGTAGTTACTAAGAGGAACAATAATTAACTTTAAAAAATTTAGCTTGATTGTCATGCTAATGAGCACTAATCATTATAACTACTCCCGCTTTATTTCTTACTCATTTAGAATCTTGACACTGTTCACAATTAGAGAATTTTTTTAAGTTTTTCTCAGATATGAAAATAAATATAGTCATGTGGGGTCTTGTTTGATTCATGTCTATGATACTTTATTAATATTCAATCTTTATAATTTTTAGTAATATGCAATAAAGATATTTGAGGTCCAATAGTATATTGGCAAATGCATAAAACACAAAAGAGTTGGTAGAGTACTACGTAGCTGCAGGGGAGTAGGTTTTAATAGTGTATGTATATAATTCAAAATTATTTACCCTGCACAAAAAATGCCCGGTTTCAGGATAAATTTTTGGGCCCGTGTTTGGAGCTAGGTTTTTGGTGGCTTAAAACTGAGTTATTAGTTTAAATTTCAGTTCACTGATGTTGGCTTGAAATATATAGCGGATTTTGGATATAATTGGCATGAAGTTTGGCTCAGCCTAGTATATATAACATTATGGTTGGCTGAATTTTTTGGATACGACCACGCCATATTCGACATTTGATCACCTCTACCATATTCTTTTTAGAGGGTATACATATTCATAATGTATTGTGTTTTCCTTATTCCCCTTTACCTTGTTTAGAAATGAACTATTGTTCCCTCCAATCTTAAAATTAGTGAATTAAGAGGGATTGAAGCTATTATTTACAATTTTGTTAGATTAGAAGAGAATTGATCGATTTGATGTATTCCCTCCATTCAATGAATGACTATTTAGTTGTCTTTTACACGGACTTCAATTAACAATTTTGACCGCTAAAATCTTTATACACATATTATAAAAATTATTTAATGAACGATAAGTCAAATATACAAGTTTAGATAAATCTAACAACATCCCAAATGATTTTATCGTTTGTAGTTTCAACAAATAAACAACTACATAATCAAGAACACACGAAACAAAAATCGAACATTAAACCAAAACTTTAAAACCAAGTGAAACAAATACAATCAAAACGAAAAATTGTGAGATAACCTCGTTGAGAAAGAAGCGAGATCGAAGAGGAGAGAGGAGAGAGAAGCGAGAGCAAAGAGGAGGGAGTCGCGAGCTTGGTGGCGAAGGAATCGTTTGCGTCTATATAATCGTTAGTGTCGTTGCGGCAAATAAGAATCATCTATATGTAATTGTTTCTCTAAACCTAGCGTTCCATCTCCTATTTAAGTTCATTTTTTAGTTGAGGATTTTGGTTTTCATAAACTTTCTTTTTCAGATTTGCGGTGAATCTAGGGTTTATATAGTGATGGCCACTGGTGCGGGCTGGGCGGGCCGGACCGTGGGCCGAAGCGTGCTGGGCTGAGATTTCACGGCCCAGGACCGGACCGTGAAATTCATGGGTTGGGTGGGCTGGTCCGCGGGCTGAAAAGTCTTGGCCCACACCGGTCTGTTACCGGTTTTCACGGTTCGAGAAGCGGTTCTGGCGGTTCGTGGGTCTAGTGGGCTGGACAAGGCTAGCGGGCTGGCATGAGATATTTTTTTTCAAAATTATTTAATCATTGAAATTATTCATTTTTGTTATATAAAATCTTTATAATGAATAAAAATATATACAATTATTAAAATTAATGAATAATTTCATTATTTTAAAATTTGATTGAATTATAATATATGCAATTTGATTAAAATATATACAATTTGATTAAAATATACACAATTTGGTTCAATAATAACTTGGACTGGGCTGGTCTGGTTCATGGGTTGGGCTGGACCGGTTTCGTGGTCCGGGCTGGGCGGTTTTAGTAGCGGGCTCTAGTGGGTTGGGCTCAAGAAATCTGGCCCACGGCCCATCCACCAATTTCACGGTTCGAGCTGGGCCGGACCGGGCTTTTTGCAAGCCCGACCCACACGGCCCACGAGGTGGGCTGGGTTGGATGGGCTGGATTGGCCCGCACTGTTGGCCATCTCTAGGTTTATATAGCAGAAGAACAAAAAATCTCCATAAAAAGTGAAAATGATAAAGGTGGTGTTGGGGTTCACTCGCGAAAACAATGATGTTGTACTGACCCATGCAAAAGTATGGTAGTGGTGATGAGGGTGTCAGTGGTGAGGTGGGCTTTCGTTATTCGGGCCAGGTGGGGTCGGTTAGTTTGTGTTAAAGGGTGGGGGTGGTTGGCGGGGTGAGGTGGTGGTGGTTTTGGTTGCTCGGGTGACACATTAAGAGGGTGTTTGGTATGAAAACTTTTGATATAGGTAACGGATTCAAATAAGCGTTTTCATTTCTAATTGTTTGGTATGAGTGTTAAGTAACAAATACTTGTTACCGGAGGGAAAAATAATCCCCCCATTTGTTACCCTTATCAAACTAGTGGAAACAAATCACGTTTCCTTCCTCAATCATAAACCCCTCAATTGTTTCCATTCCACTAGGATACCAAACAACTATGAAAGGTAACGGTTATTATTTCCATTTCCCCTCTTGATCAAAATCCTTTCCATTCCGTTTCCATTAATCTTACCAAACACCCCCTAAGATCAAACGAGTTAAAAAACAATGACATGTAACTCATTTATAGTGGACAAAATGACATCAAATAAAACTGAAATGACATTGACAGATCAAAATTTGATATGACACAAAACACAAAATGACATCAAATAAAACTGAAATGATATTAAAAAATATCAAAAATGGTGTGAAATAAATAACAATATGACATCAAGTGATGAAAACAGAACTCAAATAATGGCATTAAATAGATGACAATATGACAACAAAACATAACTTAAATGACATGAAATAAATGACTAAATAAATTATTATGTGACATTGTGACAATATGTCATTATTTGTGTAGTCCATGTCATTTTTGTTGTAGTTTGTGTCATTATCTAATATTACGTATATGCGGGGTTTTGTTACATAACAAGTTATGATGTAACATGTTACATAAGACACACTCTTTTTTTTTGGCGCTATATATATCTTTTATAAGTGGTGACTCATTTTCTCGTGAAAAATTCACATTCTTACAAAGAAAGTCTAAATATTATGATTAAACCTAGGCATGGGCAGTGTCGGGCCTGTTAACGAGCTTGGCCCGTAAGTGGTTGGCGTATCGAGCCTAGAATTTCCAAATTTTGTCCACGGGCCTGCATGTAACACCTCGACAATTGTCTATTTTCCAGAATACATTTTTCATAAAAAAATTAGAGAATCATCAAAGCATTATCGCTCGTATGATAACGTATCGGCTTATCTAGAATTTTGCAGCGAAAACAAATAATAACTTTGGAAACTTAATAACTTAGTCAATCATAAATCAACTCCAAAACTAAACCAAAGTCAACCAACTCAAAATTCAACTATTCAAACCATAATTAAAATCAAACTATAAAAGTATTAAAAACTAAGCACAAGCTCTCCACGAAACTCGAACCCACGATGCATCATCTACAGACCTGGAATGTTGATAAGAGATTTTTAGTGTGTCGTTAAGGCACTAAGAACCACTTTCCAAACAATATTTATAAGTCCTAACAAGCAATTACGAAGAGAATAGTAAGGGTAAGTCAAGGGTCGATCCACAGGGAAAATGGGATTGGTTAAAGTCTAACAAGTCTAGACTGCCTAATTGAAGAAGTTTTTGGGGGTTTGAAAGAGTTTTGGTATCAATTAAGACTAACTAATAACAAGAACAAGCAACTAATACGAGTTTAAATATCAAATAAAAGACACTAGAGTTAAGGCTCTAGTATGAATAAGAACGGATGATGATTGTTAATGCGATTGTGAAGCAACAAAGACGATTATGCAAGGTTTAGTTCTCCTCTAAAATACTTGAGTCCTCTCTCGATTGGTCCTCAAGAGTAATCACTTAATCTATCAACTAAATCCTCTCTCGAATGGTTTTTAGTTAATTGATTAAGAGATTCGATAAGTTTGGAAAACCCTAATGAAGGATCCCTTAATTTCCATCCAATATTTGGTATGGAAATTAAGTTATTCTTGGGGATGATAAAAGAGTTCAAAATCCGTTTAAGAACATTTGAAATCAAAATACCAAATTATAAATGTGATCAATATCTATCCTAAGGTCTCAAAACACCAAGATCAATGCATAAACTTCTCCATTCATCACAATCACATCAACAACATATTTAAAACCCTAATTCATACTTTCACCCTAACCCTAGATATGAAACTACTCACTAATCATGGAGTTTAAGCAATAAAACATAAAATCTATGACTAATCCAAGGTTAAACATGATTAAGTAATGATTAAACTAATGAAAATCGCAATTCATAACTAAGAGAATGAAGATCTTAAATAATGAGAACATAAACAACACCAAGAGAATGAAATAAAAACTAAAACTTTGAATTGAAGTGAATGAAAAGTACCTTGAATGTAAATCGAATCACAAACTATGATCACTAATCTCAATTATCAATGGAAACTAAAGTGTTTTCTCTCTAATACAAAACCCTCAAATATTATTTGAAAGATAGAATGAAGCGTAAGTCTAAAACTCCTCTCGAAAAGAGGGTTTAATTTTTTTTGTCCGGATCGTGAGGTGCGGGCGCACCAAAAGAGGTGCGGGCGCAACCTTCTCAGGTGCGGGCGCACCTGAGTCTTCTGCCTCAAGGTGGAAATCTCTCGTCAATGAATGCAGGCGCACTAGATGAAGGTGCGGGCGCACCAGATGAAGGTGCGGGCGCACCTAAGTCTCCTGCCTCAGCCTGAATTACTTCGTCAGAATGTGCGGGCGCACCAGACATAGGTGCGGGCGCACCTTATGCTTTGGTGGGGGGCACCAATGTAGTCTGTTTTGTGCTCCAAATTGGTCGATGGTGCGGGCGCACCATAGCTTGTGCGGCGCACCATCGTGTGCGGGGCATACCAAGCGCACCTCAGGCTACTCTTCAGCCTCTAGCTCGTTCCCTTGTGCCATGTCTCGCATTTCTGGCCCCGAAAAGGGCAATACCTGCAATAGAAACACGAACAAACATGGTGAAAGCATATGTGCTAGAAATTCGATCAAAATAGATCGAAAATCTAGCAAAATGTCACTATGACCAAGTATGATCAAGTGAATGAAATAGAAGGGAAAAGTGAGGAGAAAGAAGGAAGAAAAGGAGGAAAAGGGAGCTAAAACAAGCCAAAAGAAGTCATAAAGTGCGTTAGAAAGCACTTATCAAACTCCCCAAGCTTAGCGTTTTGCTTGTCCTCAAGTAAACCAAGAATGAGAGTGAAGGAAAGAAAAAAAAAGGAGAATAAAAGAAAAGGGAAACATGCAACAAACTAACCTATATGCTCTAAATGCAAGGTTACAACATGACATGCAAGCTAAATGAGTTCATATCAAGATTTAGGAGACCAACCAAACACAAGAGGGAAGATGATTAGGAAGCACAAGAGTGACTCTAAGGTCTCAATCCACCGATCAACCGAGTCTTTTTGAAAGAAAGCTTTCCAAGAATGATTTCTCACTCTTCTCCACTTCCAAGACCCAAGTTTGACTCCTCCCTAGGGATGCTCAACCATAATTGCTCGCCTCTACCATGTTTTGATGACCCTCATCATGACTTGCACAAAATCTCACCCGCCACTACTAAATAGATCAAGTCCAATCTAGAAGTCAAAAGGGACTTTGTTAAGGTTGTAACGGGGCTAGGTTAGGGGTGTGGATTATATTCTAGGAATGTGGTGCAAAAAGGGTAAGTGGAGTACAAACTAGGGGTAAATACTCCCCAAGCTAGTCCTAACACTATTCTCAATTAAAGAACTCTCACACATAGCCTTGAATTTCACTTGTTTCTTTTTCACTTTGTGAACTTTTTCATTTTTCTCATCAATTTGATCTTTCTTTCTTTTCATTTTCAATAATAAACCAAATCAAACAATAAGAACTTTCTTTCTTTTATTTCTTTTGTCTTTCTTTTTCACAAAATTTTTCAACTTTTGCTATCATACAAGCACATTAACTCTCTTTCAACCAAGACTTAATATCAAAACCACTTAACTCAACAAAATACACATGTACTCCACTTTGGGGAAAGTTTGGCCATGACTCATTATGTGGGTTAAGCAAAAATAGGATAGAAAGGCTCAGATGGGTTGAGAAGCGAATATTATGCAGGTATTCAAGCTTTTGGCTTTGTAGCTCCTATTACTAGCAAAAGAAACGCCCTAAATCATTCTCCTAGAGGCTCGTCTTATGTAATCTTGGGGAGCTAAAATGCAAGTCACAAGTTAGGCGATCAATGGTGAGGGTTGTGAGTGAGTCTTACGAGGTTCTTGGCCCTCCTTCGGGATTCATCGCACAAGGGGCAAGGCAATCCATTCATCCAACTCGCCTAATTTCAAAGAGACTCTACCAAAAGTTATCGGTTTCAAGGGACGCCTAAAGTCACAACAGGGCTTCCAAAATCATCAAGTCTAATATAAGGAAGGTCTTCCAATCAAGTCATGAACTCTTTAGCCACAAATCATGCATGCAACCAAGCTATCCTAAATGCAGAAAAAAGAGAAAAGAATAAAGAGGAAAATGTTTTTTTTTTTTTTTTATATATAAAAATGCAAAGCAAGCAAAACAAAACTACCAAAGCAAAGCTGTACAGGTGAAGAGAAGTCAGCAGGGGTGGGGATGTCAAACCACAGACAGGAAAATCACCAATACAACCGAAAACCAATGAGACCCCTAACTTCTAACCATCTATGACCCCAAACTCCTAAGATATAGACATACAAGCAAGTCCCCCAAGCTTAAGCAAAACTCCGCGCTCGGAGTTGCAAAAGGAGGGAGAGGGAGGGGGGTTAGAAAAGCTCCTAATAGTTCCCACCATTCCCCCATCGGGAGGGGGGTAAGGAGGGAAATACCCACCAGAGTACCCATCGGATAGTAGGATGGGTAGTGGGGGTAAGGACGGAAGAAGGCTCCTCAAACGGCCCTTCTCGAGGGTCGAAAGAAGGAGGATAGTGGGGATGGTTAGGGAAGGGAGGCTCATGTCCGGAGTGGACATTGGCGAGGTGAGTGCGCCAAGCCACCCTAGACACATGGTCAAGGTTGGTGCGGATACCGGCAAGAGTAGCCGTAACCGCACGGTGATTGGCCTCCTGAGAAGCCTGCATCTGGGCTATGGCTGTCATGACAAAGCCCATGTCGAAGGATTGAGAGGAGGAAGCTTCGGCCACCTCACTCTCAGGAATGCGGTGGTCGGGCCTCGGAGCGCGTGGAATGCGCTCCGTAAGATTGGGCTCAGGGATAGCCCGTGGGATGTCATGGGCAGGGGGAACCGCCAACGGTTTTCAACGTTAGCTGGGAGGTCCCAAACGAAGTCGGGCCCTATATAACAGTAAGGTCGCCCCCCCACAAGCCAGATGCAGTTTTCCTTTTTATAATTGCGCAGAAATTTCATCTGCTGCAGGCTGGCACCATCCAATCTGTTGGACTGACCAACAGTAGGCATGCTGGCTTCCAAGCGAGCCAGGTCATCGGTCAAGTCAAGGTAGGATGCTAGCCGGGTGACCATGCCACCACAAAGGATCTCCCCAGTCACCGTTGTGCCCCCCGAATTTCCTGCAGTCGGTTGAGGAGGAGAGCAGCAAAGTTAATGCGGGCTCTATGGTGGGCCCCGTCAGTGGCCAACCAGAGAACCAGCAGCTCGTCCTTCCGCAACTGCCCGACTTCCTGTTTAGGAAAGATGGTGTAAACCAACATCCTATGGAAGTATCGGAGAGCAAGGTGGATGATCTCCGACGCTTTGGACGAGTTCGTCGAAACGAAGTCGTACCTTGGTGATCTTTGCCCACCACTCTTGCTCATTGTATCCCTGCCAGATGATGCCCAAAGGGGCATCGCAGGGAGCTCGAGGGTCCATCCCAAACGCCTCACAAATTCGTCAAAAGACAGTGCTCTAGCTTGATTAAACATCGAAATTGAATAGTTAGAGCACCTGTCACATTACTTACGTTCAACGTACTCAAGAATTGAGAGTGAGTTGATCGTAAGTAGGTTCATGAATATCAAGGAAGTCCGATAACCCGACATTACTGCCATCTCCCTTATCATCGACTCGATGTTAAGGTAGTTGCAGGTAGTGTGGTCATAGAACTTTGTGGGACGAAACGTGCGCTCAGAAAGTTGTTGGAAAATTTGTTTATGAGCGGCGTTGGGAAACTTTAGAGCATAAAGGGGAGGGGGATGCGAGCTAGACGAAGGTCCTTGTGAAGAGGACCCGTCTTTGCTCGCTTAGACCTGGATGAGCCTTCACCACTACTTCTTCCCATGGTGATAAAGAATTTTTGTTTGGCAAAAAGGGAAGGAGAAGTGATGATCTGCTGCAAGACACAACCACAAAGCGGACTCTCTACACAAAGAAACACCAAAAGAAAAAAAAACAAACACACAAAAAGAAAAATCAACACACAAAAGGAAAACACACAAAAAAGAAAAATAAAAACTAACCTAAGATCTACCAGCTAGCCATCCACAATTAGTAGCAACAAAGTTGCTAGCAATCAAGAGTTTCACCACTCAAAGAGACTTTCAAGCCAATTTCACCAAACCCCACAATTATGCACAAATAACAACACCTAAATTTTGCAATGTAGTTCTCAAAAGTAGAATATTATGAATTTATCACAAACCACAAAAATTGCATATGTTCACCACATCACCAAACACAAATATGACAAAGTTCATGAACAATCAAAGAAATTAGGAAAACAAGCATGCAATCTAAAAGAAAACACACTAGAAGTCCAATTTAGTAGATTATTGATGAAAAAGCAAAGATTAGAAGGGAGTTACCAACATGGAGATGAAAATCCCCAATTTTGAAACCCTAGAAATCAAATCCTTGCAAAACCCCCAATTTTTGTGCTTTGAATGTTGTAGAGAAGATGGTGATGAAGATTTTGGTGAGATTTGCCTTGAAAGTCGCCGGAAAAGGTGTAAAGTGCCGGATCTAGAGAGGAGGAAGAGAGAGAAAGTGAGTGAGAGTGAGTGTGTTCGAAATATGATGGAGGAAGAAGGATGAGGCCCGAAAATGATAAGCGTGCCTTTTTTCGCCCACGGTTTGGTGCGGGCGCACCTCTCCCTGGTGCGGGCGCACCAACCGAAATTTTTTTCAAAAAAAACGTTTGGTGCGGGCGCACCAATAGGAGGTGCGGGCGCACCAAACCCTTCTGTTTTTTTCTCAAAAAAATTCGTAGGCTTTGGTGCGGGAGCACCACGTCGAGGTGCGGGCGCACCAAAGTCGTCTGTTTTTTTCCAAAATCAGTCGACAGAAGTGGTGCGGGCGCACCTTGTGTGGGTGCGGGCGCACCTGTTTTTTTTCGAAAATTTTTTTATAAGGTGCGGGCGCACATGGACAAGGTGCGGGGCACCAAAGTCTTCTGTTTTTTCTGAAAATCGTGTTCAAAATCTGGTGCGGGCGCACCTTGTCTAGGTGCGGGCGCACCAAAATTTTTTTCGAAAATTTTTTCATGTGCGGGCGCACATTGAACAGGTGCGGGAGCACCTAACCCGTCTGATTTGTACATATTTCTTTTCCAAAACACTCAATTCACTCAACTTCTCATAAAAATTCAGATGTTCCAATGTACCTCTCATGGCTAACTGATAAATCAAAAGTTAACTAACAAACAAGGAAAAATAAAAGAAATGAAAGAAAAAGAAAACGGGTTGCCTCCCGTGTAGCGCTTGTTTTAAGTCATTAAGCTTGACTAAAAAGGATACGTCCATCATAAGAGTCGCTCAGGTAGCGAAGAATCAAGCAACCAATGGAACCACGGCATGGAATCATGGATAGACTTAACCTTTGACCGTTTACCCAAAATGGACCTTCTCACCCATAACTCATATAAGCCCGTATGGAGTAGTCTTCAACACAGAGAAAGGACCCGACCACTTGGACTTTAACTTTCCGGGGAAAAAGCTTTAGTCTTGAGTTGAACAACAAGACCTTGTCCCCAACCCGGAATCTCGTTGTTGAATCCGGTGATCGTGCCATTTCTTCGTTTGCTCTTTGTATAGTCTAGAATTCTCATAGCGTCAAACAAGTTCTTCCAGCTCGACTAGCCTCTCCTTTCGAGCTTCTCCCGCCAAGTGAAGATCCATGTTGAGCTCCTTAATTGCCCACCAAGCCTTGTGCTCTAGTTCAACCGGCAAATGGCATGCTTTGCCATACACAAGGCGATAGGGAGTGGTGCCTATGGGCGTCTTGAAAGCCGTGCGAAGGCCCAAAAGGCTCATCAAGCTTCAAAGACCAATCCTTTCCGTGTCCTATTCACCACTCTCTAAGGACATTTTTAACTTCGCGATTCGAGACTTCAACTTGGCCTTGGGTTTGGGGTGATAAGGAAGACCTACTTTGTGATTCACCCCGTATTTCTTCAATAGAGCTTCTAATTACTTTTTGGCGAAGTGTGAACCGCCATCACTGATCAAACACGGGGCACCCCAAATCGAGGGAAGATGATCTTCTTCAAAGCTTGGTGACTACCTTATGGTCATTGGTGGGAGAGGCAATGGCTTCCACCCATTTGGTCACGTAGTCGACCGCAACAAGAATTATACATTCCCACAGGAAGGAACGAATGGCCCATAAAGTCGACTCCCCAGACATCAAACGGCTCAACCTCAAGAATGTTCTGTTGAGGCATCTCGTGTCGCTTTGTGATGCCACCACTCCTTGACATCTATCACAAGCCACCACAAATGTTCGGGCATCCTTTTGCAATGTTGGCCAGAACATACCACATTGGAGCACCTTAGCAACAGTTTTGCTTGCTCCACCGTGTCCTCCACATGCCAAAGTATGGCAATGATGCAAAACCGAGGCCATCTCATGATTAGGAACACACCTCCTAAACACTCCATCAGCACACTTCTTAAAAAGGAGCGGGTCATCCCAGTAGAACCTCGAAACTTCTTTAAAGAACCGCTTCCTTTGTTGGGAAGTAAAACCATGAGGTTCAATCCCACAAGCCAAATAATTTGCATAATCAGCGAACCATGGAACCTCATTGTTCAGAATGGCGAACAAGGCTTCTTCTCTCAAATCTCCTCGATAGGAATCTCCTCCAGATTGTCAAGGGGAGGCGAGAAAGTGGTCAGCTACCACATTCTCCGTCCCCTTCTTCTCTTTCATCTCAAAATCAAACTCCTGAAGAAGCAACACCCACCTAATGAGCCTAGGCTTGCATCCTTCTTACTCATCAAATACCGGACCGCAGAATGATCCGTATACACCACCGCCTTATTACATGTCAAGTAGGAACGGAACTTGTCAAAAGCAATACCACGGCCAACATTTCCTTCTCCGTAGTTGCATAGTTCCGTTGAGCATCATCCAGAGTCCTACTTGCATAGGCTATCACATGTAGCCTCCCTTCCTTGCGTTGCCCAAGAACAACTCCCACTGAAAAGTCACTAGCATCGCACATTAGTTCAAAAGGCAAGCTCCAATCCGGAGCTTGCACAATGGGGGCAGAAGTAAGGGCTTTCTTAAGAGTTTCAAAAGCCTTAGTACAAGACTCATCAAACTCAAAATCAACATCTTTCTGAAGTAGATTCGTCAATGGTTTGGCTATTTGAGAGAAATCCTTGATGAAACGTGGTAAAAACCAGCATGTCCAAGGAAAGCGCGAACTCCCGTCACCGAGTTCGGTGGCGGAAGCTTCTCAATAACCGAAACCTTTGCCGGATCTACCTCAATACCCTTTTTCGACACTTTATGCCCAAGTACAATGCCTTCCTCGACCATAAAGTGACACTTCTCCCAATTCAGTACAAGGTTCGTCTCTTGACACCTTTTTAACACACATTCAAGATTAACCAGACATGTGTCAAAAGACGAACCACACACACTAAAGTCGTCCATGAAGACTTCAATGGAATCTTCTAGCATGTCAGAGAAGATTGCTGTCATACACCTCTGAAAAGTGGATGGGGCATTACACAAACCAAAGGGCATCCTTCGATATGCAAATGTCCCATACGGACAAGTAAAGGTGGTTTTCTCTTGGTCATCCGGATGAATGGGGATTTGAAAGAATCCGGAATAACCATCGAGAAAACAGATGTGAATGACGAGCAAGCCTCAACATTTGGTCAATGAAGGGAAGGGGGAAATGATCTTTCCGGGTGGATTTGTTCAGTTTTCTGTAATCAATACAGACTCTCCACCCAGTGACAGTCCTAGTTGAGATTGTTTCTCCTTTCTCATTCTCAACTATAGTCATGCCTCCTTTTTTTGGAACCACGTGAATCGGGCTCACCCACTTGCTATCTGAGATAGCATAGATGATTCCCCGTCACGTAGTTTCAAGATCTCCTTTTTCACAACCTCTTTGAGGTTGGGATTGAGCCTTCTCTGATGCTCGATGGAGGAGGCATTACTATCGATGAGATGGATACGATGCATAGCAAGAGAAGGGCTTATCCCCTTAAGGTCATCAATCGAATACCCAATGACATCTTTATATTTTTCAAAATTCCAATCAGTTTGATATAGAAATGTCATCAAGACTCGAATTGACAATAACAGGATAAGTACATGCATCATCAAGAAAAACATATCTAAGAGAGGAGGGAAGGGGTTTGAACTCTACCTTGGGAGGAGGCTTAGAACACTCCTCTTTATCAGTGGATGATGAGCTAGAACCTCAAACGCCTCATCTTGCGTTTCCTCTTCCATGTCCAAGCTAAGGGGTCGGTAAAGTCAGCATACAATCGTCCCCAGAATCATCCACACTCATGGGTCCTCTACCTCATCTTCCACTAGGCTTACCCGGCAAACTCCATCATAGGTCTCTTCAGTGTCTTAGAGAACTCAAACACCACCCGCTCATTAGCTACCTCAACCGTGATTGTGTCGTTTTTGCAGTTTATCACGGCACCCAAAGTCTTTAGAGCTTCTCTTCCCAGAATAAGAGGAGTCTCAGGATCTTCCTCCATATCCATCACCACAAAGTCGCATGGTACAAACACATGCCCAACTTGAATCGGTATATCCTCCAACTCACCACAAGGGACTCTCACAGTGCGGTCCGCCAATTGAATCGTTTTGCGCGTAGGATGAAGAGGAAATTTAGGTGCTTTGCAATAGAAAGGGGATCAAATTGACACTTGCTCCCAGATCGGCCAGTGCACCCTTAGGCTCTAAGTCACCTATCTTCACCGGCAAGGTGAAACTCCCGGGATCTCTTTGCTTCTTGGGATAGTTCGTTGCACAAGAGCACTCACTTGGTAAGGTAGGGAGATAAGCTCATCTTCAAGTTTTCGCTTATTGGAGAGGATCTCTTTCAAGAACTTAGCATAAGCTGGCATTTGAGACATAGCCTCAAGGAATGGGATGTTGATTTGCAGGCTCTTCATCACATTTAGAAATTTAGTGAACTTGTCACTCAACTTTCTCTCTACCAACCTATGAGGATAGGGAACCGGAGGCACATAGGATTTGGTTGGTGGAGGTGATGGCAATGTGTTTTGTCACCAACTTGAACATGTGACTCATCTTTCTCCTCAACTTCCTCTTTCTCAGTTTCCTCAGCTCCATCCTCCTTCTCAACAACCTCAGCTTCTCCATCCTTCTCTAACTCCCCATTCGGCATCTTAGGACCCGCATAACTTGTTCCCGACCTCAAATGAATGGCTTTGGCTTGATGGAGGTTGGGTTAGGATGGGTTGGCCTGGAAGTTGATTTGGGGGGTGGAGGGATTCTTCTCAGCTACTTGGGCAATTTGGGTTTCAAGCATTTTGTTGTGGGCTTGTAGCTCTTGAAACCTTTGCTCATGGTTTTGGAGAATTTGGTTCATGGATTGGAGTTGTTGGAGAATTTGGAGAGAGGTTGGATCGGAAGATGGTGTAGGTTCGGGATTTTGTTTGGGGAATGGAAGATTGGAGGGAGGTTTTGGGTTGTTGGTCCTTTGATGTGGAGCTTGGTATGTGTTGGACCCTTGTGAGGAGGAACCACCTTGGTTATAGTTTTGGTTTTGGTTATACCCTTGCGCAAACCCTTGGTTGTGAGCTTGGTTGTACCCTTGTTGAGGTTGATTCCATCCTTGTTGAGGTTGGTTGAATCCTTGGGTGTAGTTTTGTTGAGGTTGTCTCCAACCTCCTTGTTGATTGTTCCTATACCCTTGGTTTCCTTGATATCCATCTCCTCTTGAATTAATTGCCGCCACATGCTCCGAATGGGTACCTCCACAATAAGAAGTATCATGGTTAGTACCACCACAAATATCACAAGAAAAGGAGTTTACCTGTGAAGGAGTAGACGAGGCAAGATTGATCTTGGAGAGCTTCTTGTCGAGTTGGTCCATCTTGCTTGAATTTGATCCATGGGGTCAATTTCAAACTTTCCGCTCTTCTTAGGTTGAGCACCTCTTCGTCTTCCACCCCATGAGTAGTTCTTGATACTTCCTCAATTGTGGACTCAAGTTGTTCTTGCGGGATCTTAGATAGTTGACCTCCCGCTCCAGCATCAAGGTTGGCCGCGAAATCGGATCAAGACCATCATAGAAAATCGCATGAGTAGATTCTTGTTGAACTCATGGTGTGGGCATGAACGGATCATCTCCTTGAACCGCTCCCAAGCTTCGGCAAGTGTCTCATCGTTCTCTTGCTCAAATGAGGAGATCTTCCTCCTTATGTCCGCAGTCTTCCACTCCGGGAAGTATTTCTTCAAGAAGGCCATTGTGACTTCTTCCCATGTAGTGAGGGAATTAGCAGGCAAGCTCTTGAGCCATGACTTTGCTTTTCCGGTAAGAGAGGACCGGAACAAGTGCATCTTGATGTAGTCAGGAGAGACATCATTGTGTTATCATGGCACAGATCTCAAGAAACCTGTCGAGATGGTCTAGAGGATCTTCATCTGACCCCCCACAAAACTGCTCTGCTTTCACCATCCGAGTATACTGAGGGTGAATGCTGAAATTTGTAGTGGTGGTGGGAGTCGAATTCCACCTTGAAGAACATAGGAACCCGGATTTCCAAATCCCTAAACAGTTGTGGATTTCTTCACCCATTTCTGATTCAACTTCACTTGATGTACTTGAGATTGGTGAAGAAGGCTCGGAACCCAAAGTCAAATTTTCCAAATTCTTCCGAAGCTTTCGCAAGTACGGTCGATTTCAAGATCTAGAGGCAATGTGGGTGAACCGTGAGTTCTTCTTCTCATGTAACACAACAAAGCTAAGCAGAGGATTAGCAAATAACAACCACAGTCAAAAAGAAAATAAAAGAAAAATCAATAAGCAAACTAAACTAAAATATACTTCAATCAATAGCACATTTCCCCGGCAACGGCGCCATTTTGATAAGAGGTTTTTAGTGTGTCGTTAAGGCACTAAGAACCGCTTTCCAAACAATATTTATAAGTCCTAACAAGCAATTACTAAGAAATAGTAAGGGCAAGTCAAGGGTCGATCCACAGGGAAAATGGGATTGTTAAAGTCTATCAAGTCTAGACTACCTAATTGAAGAGTTTTGGGGTTTGAAAGAGTTTTGGTATCAATTAAGACTAACTAATAACAAGAACAAGCAATAATACGAGTTTAAATATCAAATAAAAGACACTAGAGTTAAGGTTACTAGTATGAATAAGAACGGATGATGATTGTTAATGCGATTGTGAAGCAACAAAGACGATTATGCAAGGTTTAGTTCTCCTCTAAATACTTGAGTCCTCTCTCGAATGGTCCTCAAGAGTAATCCCTTAATCATCAACTAAATCCTCTCTCGAATGGTCTTTAGTTAATTGATTAAGAGATTCATAAGTTTGGAAAACCCCTAATGAAGGATCCCCTTAATTTCCATCCAATATCTTGGTAGAAATTAAGTTGATTCTTGGGGATGATAAAAGAGTTCAAAATCCGATTTAAGAACTTTGAAATCAAAATACCAAAGTATAAAGTGATCAATATCTATCCTAAGGTCTCAAAACACCAAGATCAATGCATAAACTTCTCCATCATCACAATCACATCAACACATATTTAAAACCCTAATTCATACTTTCACCCTAACCCTAGATATGAAACTACTCACTAATCATGGAGTTTAAGCAATTAAACATAAATCTATGACTAATCTAAGGTTAAACATGATTAAGTAATGATTAAACTAATAAAATCGCAATTCATAAACTAAGAGAATGAAGATCTTAAATAATATGAGAACATAAACAAACACCAAGAGAATGAAATAAAAACTAAAACTTTGAATTGAATTGAATGAAAAGTACCTTGAATGTAAATCGAATCACAAACTATGATCACTAATCTCAATTATCAATGGAAACTAAAGTGTTTTCTCTCTAATACAAAACCCTCAAATATTATTTGAAAGATAGAATAAAGCGTAAGTCTAAAACTCCTCTCGAAAAGAGGGTTTAATGATCGATTTTTTTTTTTGTCCGGATCGTGAGGTGCGGGCGCATCAAAAGGAGGTGCGGGCGCACTAGATCTCAGGTGCGGGCGCACCTGAGTCTTCTGCCTCAAGGTGGAAATCTCTCGTCAAATGGTGCGGGCGCACTAGATGAAGGTGCGGGCGCACCAGATGAAGGTGCGGGCGCACCACATGTAAGGTGCGGGCGCACCTAAGTCTCCTGCCTTAGCCTGAATTACTTCGTCAGAATGTGCGGGCGCACCACGGTTTGGTGCGGGCGCACCAGACATAGGTGCGGGCGCACCTTATGCTTCGTGCGGGCGCACCAATGTAGTCTGTTTTGTGCTCCAGAATTGGTCGATGGTGCGGGCGCACCAGTAGCTTGTGCGTCGCGCACCATCGTGTGCGGGGCATACCAAGCGCACCTCAGGCTACCTCTCAGCCTCTAGCTCGTTCCCTTGTGCCATGTCTCGCATTTCTCGGCCCCGAAAAGGGCAATACCTGCAATAGAAACACGAACAAACATGGTGAAAGCATATGTGCTAGAAATTCGATCAAAATAGATCGAAAATCTAGCAAAATGTCACTATGACAAGTATGATCAAGTGAATGAAATAGAAGGGAAAAGTGAGGAGAAAGAAGGAAGAAAAGGAGGAAAAGGGAGCTAAAACAAGCCAAAAGAAAGTCATAAAGTGCGTTAGAAACGCACTTATCAAATGTTCGATGCTTTATTCATACTGAAGATTGTTCACCAAATGGGTCATCATAAGATCAATAAAGCATAATCATGATCGGCATACACAAAAGCACGTAATCAGCAAAAGCTGAGTACTACATTATAAATAAAATATGAAACTAACGTGATACTAATAAGCATTAAAGCAGAGATAAAGAATAATATAATAGAATAACGACAGACTCATTATAATGAACTAGACTTCAAAACCAATAATTAACTACAATTAGATTGAATAGGCAATGTATAGAGTTATCCACACCAAACCAGTCTTCAATTTAGAAGACGAAGTACGGACGCGACTCTGTACTCCCACGACCAACGATGTCGAAATACTAATTAAATAAAATAGGAAACGGTGATCAATTCGGTCCCAAGAAAAGTCATGGGCTACCGTCATGTACTCCAACTTATACTAGTCCAACACTTCAAACATGCACAAGTCCAAAGCTTATTGCTATTCACTTTCAAATTTAAGTTATTAATAATTTATTTAGTTGTTGTGACTCATAGTAAGACAACTAACATAAACATCATGGAAACATGAAACTTCTTTTTTTTTTTATCTTAGAATTCGATAAGGTGACAACAACTCAAACAATGCAAGAATAATTCCATTACATAGTTTAATCACCAACCAATATTTATTTATTGATCTAAGTCAACAATCAACCAACCTTTCCATAGATGAATATCCAACTTACCAAATAATGCCAACGATCCTTATAAAGTAAATATATAAAATAATAACCCAAAGAGAACAACATGATCCAATAATAATATAAATATTAATCTCTCGTGTGAATTAATAAATCAATATTTTCAATCCCACATGATTGCATCAATATCCATACAAACATATTATAACCAACATAGGCAACATGCTTCAGACAACGGCATAAAACATGTAATTTCACTTGAATATATATAAACCACATATGAACAATAAAAAGTTTCCTATACATGATACTACATCATTCCAAATCTTAGGACATGATACTAGTCTACTAACACGCACATAGGTATGTATGTGCCTTGTGTAGACAATATTAGAGGCCACTTTATTAACCTTAAAAATCGTCTAAAGAGAATTCTCTGCCTACCAAATACCAGATAAATTTCCAGCAACTTTAATTTAAAATAATTTTAAACCCTATTTAAAATGTTTAAAATCATTTTATTCAAAAAGAACCAGAAAGTTCTATTAATGTCTCCTAGTATAGTACTACCAATACTAGTCATTAAAAATCCTATAAAATTCATACTTTGATATTAAAAAACTCCATCATAAGCATAATAATAAAAATTTCAGCAACTTATGACATGTTTAAAAGCCTTTAAAAGTAAATGTAACATAGTTATAAATATTAAAGTATCCAATTTTCATAAACTATAACATAGTACTATAATTTCCAACTCTTAAAACATTAAAAATCCATGCTTTGATACTTAAAACCCTAACTTAAATATATTTTCAAAAAATTGAAATTTAATTACTTTACTATACAAATCATATAATCTGAAATTTATATTTAAATCATCAAAGTTACAAACTCTAATCATTACAACATCAAAACAATACTTAAAACATAAACCTAACATTAAATATAAAAAAGGAGGAAAAAATAAACCAATTTAAGAAGAGAGGAAAGAGGGGGAGGGACGGCACGGGGGGAGCGGCGCTGCACGGCGGCGGTGGTCGGTCGGTGGCGTGGCTGTTCGAGAAGAAGATCGAGAGAGAAAGAAAATCGAAAGGGAGGGGAAACCAGTTGAGGAGAGAAGAGAAAAAAAAGAGGAGAGAAAAATTAGGGTGAGTAATTTTAGGGTGGGATTTTTGGACTCGCATGGGGTTTATATAGGTAACCTTTGTGGGTTTAGAAAATTGTGTTTGGACTTTAGTGGTTAATTTAATGAAGATACTCATTAAAACATTATAAAAGTTTGTACTCCTCTACCCAATATTTAAAGTCTTTTGTACTTACACTCAACTAACTTAATATAAAATAACTTTTAAAGTATGACTAAATAATATATTTGACTCTTTAAAAACGTTAAATAATCCCTTTGACTTTAAAATACTTAGCACTTTAAGAAGTTAATTATTTAAATACTAAAATATATATAAATATACTTTAAAATATATTTATAAAAGTCATAAAATTATGGGGGATTACATGCGGGTCAGGCTCGTATTTTATGTTGTTTTCTTGGGCTCTTAACAGTTTTGAACTAAAAAATAAAGAGAAGTGGTGTTAGGCCCACGGGCCATATAGACGGGCTCGTGCTAAAATGAAACCAAACTAAATATCTTGATTGTGACAGGCTCATGCCCACGTAGCGAAAAATGGGTCGGACCTCAAGCAGGTTCAGGTCGGGCCAGGGTGGCTCGCGTGCCGGCCCGACTTATGCCCACCTCTAGTCGTGATTGAGGAAATAATTAGCTTAAAGTTCTTCAATATATTACATGTTAGGAGGATTTTGTACAAAAATCGTGAAAAGCTCCCTACTATTTGTGATTGGTCATGATTAAACCTAGAAAGTTAAGCCCATGTTGAACATAAAAGTTGCTCATCAGTTTGGCTCATTACATTTACACAAAAGCTTAACCATAGTTCCCTTTGCATTCTCAAATTTTCAAGCTAGGCTCAATTTGACTTAGCTCGGATACGGTAATCAAGTGATAGCGTTTAATGACATATCATTTTACAATTAAAGATTTGTTAATAAATAAAGATTCTCATTAATATTATGTATGTTTTTATATCATTACACATCAACATTAGTAGTTACAAAATATTTTTAGGAGAGTGCATATTAAGTGTAACATGTTGCTGCATAATTTATTGTGTAACAACATATTACATGTGTGAACTAAGATTATTCTTTTATATCATTATAAAACTATTCATGTCATTATTGACATATTTAATATCATTTTGGAGTTGTCTCATGTCATTTGTATAACTCTTTCTTGTCATTATTACTGACTTCTATGTCATTTTCAAACAAACTTGTATCATTTGGAGCTGTTTCTTGTCATTTCCCGCTATTTTATTATCATTTTACAACTCTTTATATGGTTTATCATTATTACACAAATATATGTCATTTATAAGAGAAATGATGTCATTATTACTCACTCTTATACCATTTTTCAACATATTTGTGTCATTTTCCCTTATTTCATTATCAATTTTCAACACCTAATAAACCTTGACATTTCATTATTACACAAACTCATATTATTTATAATAGAAATAATATCATTATTAGTTACTTATATGTCCTTTTTCAGCAAACTTGTATCATTTTTATATAATTTATTATCATTTTTCAGCACTTTATAAACCTTATCATTATCGCACAAGCTTAATTATATCATTTTTTATAAGAGAAATAATACCATTATTACTCACTTTTATGTCATTTTTTTAGCAAACTTTTATTATTTTATCCTATTTCATTTCCATTTGTCAACTTTTTATATACCTTCTCATTATAACATAAAGACGTCACTCATAAGAAAATTGATATAATTATTACACATATTTATATCATTTTTCAGCAAACTTGTATTTTTTTTTTTTATCATTTATCAACTCTTCATATACCTAAATACCTTATCTACCCAAATAATATCATTTCTAAAAGAAATGATATCATTATTACTCACTACTTTTATGTCATTTTTCAACAAATATGTATCATTGATAAATTATTACTCCCTCCATTTCATTTTAATTGTTACACTTTGATATTTTACACTATTCACAAATTTCACTTTGACCATCATTTGTGATTTATACGCGGATGAAAATATAGTCATGTGGGATCTTGTTAGATTCATCATAACATATATTTTATTAATATGTACTTTTTATAATTTTTACAAATACAAAACTAAAGATATATGTCCTTTAATCTTTGCATTGGCAATTTAACATGTGTGAAGAGTGTAAGTGTGTATATTAAAATGAAACGGAGGAAGTATCATTTTGTCTCTCCTTCCTCCCTGAACACCTGACCTTCACCTATCTACCACGCCTATTCACCCTCCCGCCACACCAGCATTCGCCGCACAACTTCATCACATGATGCCGTTCTTCAAAGCTCGCGAAATTAGCACCAGCGCACGGCGTCGTTGGCTGGTTTTCGAGATCCTTCAAGAGAGCGCGAAAACCAATGGCGAGTACAAAAATTGATGTTTATCGCATAAGTCCATAAGGAGAGATATTAGAATTGATAGCAATGAAGCAAGAAGATGATATCAACGACGACAAATCTTGTGTGATCAATTTAAGCTCTAATGGTAGAAGGTGAAATGTCGTTTAAATTAAAGAACCAATTAAAAATGTCAATTTGAAATGCGAGCAATTTCATCAGCTCCTTCTCTAATGACGAATACAAATTTAGGTTTTCAAATCAATAAATTAGTTTGAAGTTTAATCTAAAATCGAGAAATTAGCAACCAAGAAATTACGAACGAAAGATAGGTTAATTTAAAGTTCCAATAGAAATTTAGGCTTTCAAGTCATGAAATTAGAATCCTAACGCCGACATGATCGCCGGAATTTTCAAGGAAAATATACCAATACGCTTCTCCAGCAAAGATTGGCGGATCGGAGGATGAGAGAGAATAAGGAGGAGAAGGGATAGGAAAGAAAGGGAGGTAGAGGTTTGCTTGATTAATAATTGATTTCACATGTGTGGATGGGTTGTTAAACCATTATATATAGCATGGTGTAATATATAGTTACACCTAATACTTTGTGTTTTTAGTAGGAAAAATTGATGGCAATAATCCTATCTTTGAACAATCTTCTTAAAACAGTCCCCCTATTGATTAACTTAATATAATCCCACCTATGAGCTTATCTTCTCATATTGGTCGAGGTTAACTTGTCACCTGATGAAACCGATAAACCAAAAGCCATTTCACACTTTCTTTCTCTTTGCACACTAATTTCCCTAACAAATTAAAAAGCATTTTTTTCATATCTCCCATTTTCCATTTTCCTTTCCCCATAATCAACTCGGTCCTTCAAAAAAAATCAACTCAGTTAGAGAACTCTTGGAATTTACCATCAATTATGAGATTCTCATCATTCAAAATCATTTTTTTTTTCACATTTGGGCACTTCCAAAATCTTGAAATTCAAAGCAAGGATTTTTTAATGATTTTTCAAGGAGGAGAGAAAAGATGGATTTTGGGAAGAATGAGAATGAAGCAGGATCAACATCTAACTCAATTTCAATTGCAATATAAAAAACCTCTCTTCTTGGTATATTCAAATAATAATCATATCGAATCTCAAGTCAAGACTTTGGCTTTCATCGCTGTTAGTAGGATATAACAAAATACAAAGATGAATAATCGAGACAAACTTCCTAACTTATGGAATTAAATTCACATCATGCAGTTTATACACCAATATACTATTGTTTGCCTAATAATGATCATAATCACATAAATATACTACTGGAATTTAAGGGTTTTCAGGGTGAAAATTGGAAGAACAAAAAGAAGACAACTTTATTTAATTTAACAGAATTGGAAGTAACCAGATTGAGATACATTCACTATCAAAGAGAATTTAAGAATAAATCATGATTCTTTGATGATTTGAGAACCCAACAATTGCATCATATGAGAATAGTTTGTAATAGATTGAATGAAGGAGGGATATGAAAGTAGAAATTGGAAGAAGAAACGAACAACATTTACGGGTTTTCAGGTGAAAATTGAAAGAAAAGAAAAAGAAGATTAGAACTTTATTTAACAGAATTGAAAGTACCCATATTGAGATACAGAATTGGAACTTTCATTTTAGTGATTTCCTTTTTCTAAGTTTTTCTAACTCCTGATTGATCCTTTATAATCATGGAAAGTATTGTTTGACACTCCTTGTCTTCTATGTTCTTGCATACAATATCTTCATTGGTTCATTGTGATCTTACCATATTTTTTGTTGGCAGTTGACAAAGCTAAGAATCTAGGATGATAGAGTTGATAGAAAGGAGAGCATAAAGGATCGGGAAAGAAATGAAGCAGAAGAAGGGAGAAGAAGAAGGGGATCCTAAAAGGGAGTAGGGAATTAAGGAGGAAAATATGTTATTAGTATCGTTTAGTATCAATTGGGAGGTTTTACCTGCAATTGCAAGTCACCAACAGGTAAAGGACTAGTGTAAGAAGATAAGACTCAAAGGTGGGATTATATGGAGTTACTCAAAATGTAGGACTGTTTTAGAAAGATTGTCCAAAGATGGGATTATTCCCATTAATTTTTCCTTTCTAGTATGTCCATAAACTTTTCGACCTGAGTTTGTTCGGCCCCTAATAATTAAAGAGCCACCTAGATTAATTATCACCCTTTAGAATGACTAACTAGTTTTTAGGCTCGAATTACGCACATGGTAATTTTATATTTCATTTATTAATATTTAGCTTTAAAATGATAACATCAAGTACTATCACTTAATTATTATTTTTATCCATATGAGCCACGAAGGCAGCACAAACTACAAAGAAGGGGGGGGGGATTCGAACCTATGACCTATCGTTCACAGCACCTCAATCTTAACCTTTAGGCCAAGACATCCTTGGTAGTACTATCACTTAATTTAGTAGTTAAGACTTTAGTATATATACTTGTGATCACGGGGTCGAATCGTATTATACAACGCATCTTCTATTTTTTCTATTGTGCATGGATTACATGATCTTAAACACTCTAATGACAAGCACCATATGGCGCCGTTTCTTGTATAAGAACTTAAGAATGCCTTTTCATATATTAGTATAGATTGTTTATCAAGTTTGACCATTAAATTCCAAGAATGCCTATTTTATGTAGAAATTGATGATTATTCTTAATTAATAAGTTTAACTTATAAATCTTTCTAACAAATTAAACATAAAACTTCACAGCCCTATAATAGTTTTCAGCTTTCTATTAAATCACAAAATATAATATAATAACGTCAAAAAAAAAGTTGAACGTTTATAGTGTAACAACAAATCAAGTAGGTTAAAACCCTAAAAAAATCTCTATGTTCTCTGCCCAACCACAAAACCCTAGCCTCCCTACACAAAATCCACCGCAGCAGGCTCGCTAGTGGTCGTAAGTCGCCGGCGAGCCTGCTGCTTGTTGCCTTCATCTTCGTAGGTCAGTTGCGTCGTCGGCTTTCCTTCGTCGCCGGTTTTTCTTCTTTTCATTCGCGTTTTTTGGCTTCCTTCGTTCGCATAAACGGTTCGTCGCCGCCACGTGTAGGTCTATGTCGCCGCCAGTTAGGGTCTTCCACCTCCCCCCCTCCCCAGTTGTGTCAGCCAGGTATGCGTTGCCCTCCCGCATTCCCTCGTCGATCGTTTCTTCTCCCTGCCCTGTTCCTTCATTGGTTCTCCCCTTCCCTTCCCTCGTTTTAGTTAGTCGGGCTTCCCCTCCCCTTTCCTCCCTATGTTCGCGTGGTTCAGTCACGCTGTAACACTATCCCCTGTTCAAGTTTTTGGTCGACTCCCCCTTCCCCAGTTGTGGTTTGGTTTTGTTCGGGCTTCCCCTTCCCTTACCCCCAGTAGTTGGGATTCCCTTTCCCCTTCCCCCCTAGTTGTGTTAGTTATAAATTTTGAGGTTTTTTTCTCCGTCATTATGATTAGTTGTTTAGTTGGTGTTAGTCGGGTCGTCCGAGTTGATCAGAATTTAGTTTGTTGTTAGGTCTGGCTTCTAAAAATTATTTGCCAGTGGCATAAGGGATGGTGGTGTAAGGTTGTAGTAGTTACATCTGTAGTTTCTTTGAAATGTTTTTTGAAGGAATGGGTACTATCACATGGATGAGAAATGTGAGTATGGTCGAGGCGTTGTTCGTTATTCATGGTTGGACGTTAAGTTTTACGGTTTTCCAAACCGGTGGTGTGTTCGAGAGCTCACCATGGTTAGCTCTCCTTTTTGCTTGGCAATGATCTTCATGGTCTTTGCCTTGAAAAATCAAAATCTGCAGGCGGCCCCCCAGTTTAATCTGGTGGTTTTCAACTCTCCCCGTTTCTCCTACTTTCAGGAGAAACATGATGTACACTCGCGAGAGAGTCATGAGTCACCTAGCAATGTGACTCGTTGTCCAGATCGTGATCGACATTTGCTTCTCCTACCACATCCATCAGTCATCCGAGTTTTGCTTCCACCAACACATTCCTCGACCAACGGCGCACTACTTCATTGGCGACTCATTATCAGCTTTACTTATTTATGTTTTTTAGGACTTGTAAGAGCTCATAAAGCTCCTTTAGGTTTTCTTTTTTTGTGTATGGTTGTATTAGTAATAGGTTGTACTTTGTTTTTTCAACAATGCATGTTTTCTCGATGTATAAAAATAATAATAATAGGAAACATGAGTATCGTGGAGCCATTGAATAATTGTTTTTGTGGCAAGGAATATTAAAAGGAGGCTGGAGTTTACAAGCCATTCGATTACTTGAGAGAGACTAGAAAAAGGCGAAAGTTAAAATGAGTTTTTTTTCACCTTGTTAAGTTTGGAATCAATATATAAGAAAAAGTAATAAAGCCACAAGATCAAATTAAAATAAGAGTCTTTACTCCTCCTTCTTTCTCCTTTACGTAATTATTATCTCATTTAATCTAATATCATCTAAAAAATTTATGACTTTTCTCTTCTATTACACCTTAATATATACATGATTCCCCGACATAAGCATTAAATAAAAGCATGTCCTTAGAATAATCAGAACATTTTAGCAGTGATAAATTATCTAGTGAAACTTTAACTATATTTCACTTTGTAATCTGTCTAAATTTTTTTAGGGAGTAATCTGTTTGATTTTTTATACAGAAAACAGTTATGTTTGTAATTATTATGGATTTATGGTAATAATGCTTTTCCTCAAGATCCGTAATATTTATAGATTTTTCTTTTTAATAGTTGCTACAAGTAATTTTGTAAAGGATGGAAATCGTTTTCAATAGGTCAATTTGGAAAACTAATATATGTGAACGACTATAGTCTTCTCAGTTACATTCACTAAAAAAGTAAATTTTGGACATGCTCAAGTGCATACAAGTAAGCTAATCCACCTACATGCAATATTATAATGGTGGTAGCTATTTAAAGATAGAATCATCAGACTAAATAAGCTCAAATAAGCTAGGTTTAGACTTAGTTCAAATATGTTTATATCAAATTCTATTATAAGGATTATTCGAGTTTAGTTTAATTATAACTACTACGTATTCTAATAAGTTTAGATAAATTAATTTTAGAGGACAATAAGTAATGAAAAATTAAGTTCACAGCTAATTAATTAATTCATTTAACCAAGAATTATGTATAAAAAAATGCAAGCTAGATCGAGAACCCTGAAAAAGAACACATGTTGACTATATATATATATATTTAAAAATGATATATCAAGCCAAATTTATCGTACCTATTTGTAAATAATTGTTTTCTGCTACTCTCTCCATTTTTTTTTTTTTTGAAAGGCTCTCCATTTCTTTTTAATATTTCTAGTTTGATTTTTTCTAATTTTAAAAAGGATTTCAACCAGGATCATAAAAACATAAAGAGAGTATTAGATACTCCCTCTGTTTTTTTTTTATCATTCCTACTTTGACTTTGCACGTTTGCCAATGCAAGTTTTTAAACTTAAATATCTTTCATTATATATTAGTAAAAATTATAACGATTGAATTTTAATAAAGTACTAATTGAGACGAATCAAACAAGACCCCACATGACTATGTTTTTTCTTATAAATTGAGAACATTTGAGAAGATTCTCTCTATGCATGAATAGTGTCAAGATTCTAAGTGAGAAAGATAAAAAAAAACAGAGGGAGTATTGCTTAGTAGTTAGTACTACTTATCCGTTTTTATTTTTTGAATTCTTTTTGTTTATCACTCCTATGCTCAAGTCATAAATTAATCATGCCCAAAATTGATGCTCCCTCCTGTTTTCCCATGTTAATTAATGGATACTTCCTCCATTCCATAATAAGTGAAACACTTGCTATTTTATAATGTTTCAAAATAAATAAAATATACCTTAAATGGAAAAAAGAAAGTGACAAAATGACAAGAGTACCCGTCACAAAGTTGTGTGGTTTGCTTTTCTTTCTCCTCCTTTTGATGATGTAAAGGGTATTTTATGACTTTTTGGCTTTTGAAATTGATGTTTATTAAATCTTGTGCCCAATTCTTATGTTTCACTTATTATGAAATGGAGGAAGTATTTCTCATGGTCTCCGTATGTAATTTTGTAAGACTTTGTAAAATGGGTATCTTCAAACAAACATTAATTATTTAATTTCGAAAAAAAAGACAAAAATTCTACCCAGGGTGATTTAATCTTTGTACCAAAAGAAATTTACACTCTCTAAGTGGGAAAAAAGTGTAGAGAGAAAACAATGTAGGTGGGTGAATCCCAAAAAATTAATGAGAAAATTTAATAATTAAAGCAAAATAGTGAAAATAATTTCGATGAAAATAATTTGTTATATTCAAAATTGTGACTGTCAGTATATTTTAATTACGTACAAGTAAAAATTATATATATATAAATTGAAATTTGATACATATGTCAAAATAAATATAACAAGTTTCATAATAGTATATTTTACTTTTGCATAAATCTCAAATGATGGTCAAATTAAAATATGTTACCACACAAAAAGTATTGAATAGATAGATGTATAAAAACAAATAGAAATATTATAATCAAAATATTAATTGTAAAAAACATAATCCCTCTATCCCAGAATAGTTTAAGCACATTCCTTTTATGTTTGTGCCTATTTAGTTTGAACTCTTCCATTTTTCGAATGGTCCTCATTATATTATTTCTTTTACACTCATGTAGCCCACACTCTATCTTTATCAACAAAAAATTATCCAAATTTGTCTCTCCTCTAATAAAAGAAATACCCCCACCAACTCCTATCATATCTACTATTCCAATAAAATAACATTTAATGACCACAATACAACTTATCACCTTAAATACGTGTCCCAAGTCCCAAAAACTGTTTAGAACAACCTTAATGGTAAACTAACAACCATTTGTAGGCTTGTGTGCCACATCATATTCTCCAAACTACAACAAATTTAAGCTACACTATCTCCAACGAAACGCCATAACCACTTGTAGCTTTCCTGAGTCAATTAAGTAATAGAAACATAAAAGTACAAACCAATTACACTCATCATACAATTCCACTATAGTAATTAACCGCTAAATGCATCAGTTGTGTGAAACCATATGTATCCTGAGAAAGCTACAAGGTTTCACCAAGAAACAACTACTTAGAACTCTACAATGTTTGAGCTTATAGCTCCAACTTATTGTTGGGTATATTGATAATATGAGGCTCATGGAGGTTTATGTGAGTGGAGATAAGGTTGCGTAGAAGGAAAAGCGCTCAAAAAGGCTGCACAGGGAGTTCGCCCGATTGGGTCGGGTAATGTTCCCTGATCAGGCCCGTAATGGAATCGGCAGCAGGGCCCTTTAAACTTCGCCCGATCGGGCCGTATCAACGAACTACGACATGGGCGCTCATTGCCTGGTCAGTCCCGCATACAAGTTTGGTTCGGACTTAAGTGCCCGATCGGGCGGGTCTTGCCCGACCCGATCAGGCGGTGGGTTTATTAGGCCGGTTTATCTCGAAAACGCGTTTTTTCAAAGGGGTATATATATGGATGCCCTAATACGCCTATAATGGTATTCTACATCATTATTGACATATTCAAGAGAGAAAAATCTAGAGAGAGAGTTCTCTGAGTTCTTTTGTAATCTTTCTTAAACGTTCATCGATTCCTAGTGCATATTCGTGGTTTTTCTCCCAGTTCTTGGGTTTCCACATAAAAGTTTGTGTTTGTTATTATTGCTTTGTTATTTATTGTTTGCTATTACTTGCTAGATTGATAGTCAATCGAATTTACAAGTGGTGTCAAGAGCTAGGTTGGTTTATTGTCTAGATCTAGAAGTAATTAACAATAGAGTATGCAAAAGATCAGAAGTGAGAAGTTTGATGGAACATATTTTAGATATTGGAAGATGCAAATTGAAGACAACCTATATCAGAAGAATCTGTATCAACCCTTGTCTGCAAAGCCAGATAGCACTGATGAGGTAACGTGGAAGGTACTCGATCGGCAAGCACTAGCGGTGGTGCGGTTGACATTGGTTCGGTCTGTGGCGTTCAATGTCAAGGATATCAAAACAATGGCAGAATTACTCAAAACACTATCAGATATGTATGAAAAGCCCTCGGCAATGAATAAGGTAAATCTGATGCGCCGTTTATTTGATTTAGAGATGAATAATGGTAGTTATGCTGCTGAACATATTAATGAATTTAATTCAATAATAAGTCAATTATCTTCGATTCATATTGTCTTTGAGGATTAAGTGAAAGCCCTAATTTTGTTATCTTCCTTACCTACTGCTTGGGAAACTGTTGTAACTGTTGTTAGTAATTCTTCTGGTAAAGAAAAATTAGTATATTATGTAATCCATGATCTGATTTTGAGTAGGAGTATTCGAAGGAATGAGAGTGGATAATCATCTGGAGCATACAGTGCAAAGGGTAGAGGGAGGGGAAAACAAAAGGGAAAAGGGAAGAATTTTAAAGGAAGATCAAAGTCAAGGGGTCGAAGTTAGTCAAAGGGTAGGACAGGTTTTACCTGTTGGAATCGTGAAGAGAAGGGTCATCCAAAGAGTGATTATCCACATCCCAAGAAGCTAAGAAGGGTGAAAATCTGACCATAGTGAGAAACAGGAGGATAGTGACAACTCATCGATATTTTCTGCATCGAATGAGGTTGAGGAGGCATTGATTTTGAGTGTTGATAGTCCCATAGATTCGTGGATCCTAGATTCGGAGGCATCGTTTCACTCTTCACCCATGAGGGAGATATTTCACGACTTGAAGGCAAAGAAGTTAGGAAAGGTCTATCTTGCTGATGACAAGACCTTGGATTTTATGGGAAAAAGAGATGTGATTGTTAGGATTACGAATGGAGGGACAATAAAACTGCATGATGTTAGTTACATTCCAGGCCTATCAAAGAATCTAGTTTCTATGAGTCAATTGGACTCATGTGGCTAAAAAACTGTGTTATGTGAGGGAAAGTGCAAAATTTCCAAAGGTTCCTTGATTTTAGCTAGAGGTACTAAGATGGGAACTTTATACACTATTTCAGGGTGTACAAACATGATTGTTGCAGCTACAGTGGATAAGACCAAGTTATGGCATACTAGACTTGGTCACATGAGTGAGAAAGGGATGAAAAATTTTAGTTTCGAGTGGTACTTTATCAGGGTTGAAATCAGTTGACATGGAATTTTGTGAGAGCTATGTTTATGGCAAGCATAAAAAGGTTACTTTCACAAAAGCCAAGAAAGAGTTGAAATATGAAAAACTAGAATTGGTGCACACTGATTTGCGGGGTCCTTCCCTAGTCAAATCCCTTGGAGGCTCAAGGTATTATGTTACCTTCATTGATGACCACAACAGGAAGGTATGGGTCTATTTCATGAATAAGAAATATGAGCTTCATGAAACTTTCAGGAAGTGGAAAGTTGAGGTTGAGAATAAAAATGAAAAAAAAGATTAAGTGCATAAAGTCTGATAATGGAGATGAGTATGAATTGGCAGAGTATACAAAACTCTGTGAGGAGAACGGCATCATTCTGAAGATGATTATTCTAGGGAAACCTCGACAGAATGGAGTCGCAGAGAGAATGAACAGGACAATGGCTGAGAGGGCTAGAAGTATGAGGTTGCATGCAAGGCTACCAAAGACGTTCTGGGCTGATTCAGTTAGTATAACAACTTACTTGATCAACAGAAGACCATCTCTTCCATTGAAGTTCAAGTTGCCGGAGGAGGTTTGGAGTCGAAAGGGGGTAAATCTTTCTTTTCTAAAATTGTTTGGTTGTGTTGCTTATGTTCAGTATGAATAACATGACAAGTTAGACCCAAATAAAGCTGTTAAATGTTATTTTATTGGGTATGATTCTGAGAAGTATGAGACAGTGTGATGTCACTTTTGATAAGACTAAGTTGTATAAGGATGTATATGGTGATAAATCTGAGAAAACTGAGATATAGTGGGAGTTCAGGAGAAGGAGTTTGTGGAGATTGGTGGCAGTAATGGTTGTTCCAGAACGGGTTGAGCAACATAGAGATGAAGTCACACTCCTACACGGTTTGATTCAGATGAGTCACATATCTCACAGCCAGGTAACTCAGAGGCTGCTGCTGTCACACCACCAAGAGGCTCCAGTTCTAGTACATGGAGAATAGTCTCTCAAGTTGACATGAGAAAATCCGCAAGGGTGTCCATAATACCTAATCGATATTCACCTTCTATGTTTTATTTGCTACTAGCTAATGCAGGTGAACTAGAATCATATAGGGAAGCATTAAAATCGACCGACTCATCTAAGTGGGAGATAGCCATTAAAGATGAGATGCATTCCCTGGAAAAGAATCAGACATGGGAGTTGTCTGCATTGCCTGCAGGTATGAGAGCACTCAGCAACAAGTGGATCTTCAGACTGAAGAAAGAACCTGATGGAAGTGTCAATTATAAAGCGAGATTGGTAGTAAAGGGGTTCCTACAAAAGGAGTGCATAGATTACAATGAAATATTTACTCCTGTTGTGAAGTTGACTACCATTCATATCTTGTTGGCTATTGTTGCTGCTGAAAATTTATTATTAGAACAGATGGATGTTAAGACCGCGTTTCTACATGGTGATCTGGATGAGGAGATCTACATGAATCAACCGGATGGCTTTAAAGTTCAGGCTAAGGAGAACTTAGTGTGCAAGCTCAATAGGAGCTTATATGGATTGAAGAAGGCTCCGAGACAATGGTACATAAAGCTTGACACGTTCATGTGTAGGAGTGGGTTCAAAAGAGCTAATAGTGATCATTGTTGTTATTTTCATAGGTATGTAAATGATTATATTTACTTACTTTTGTATGTTGATGATATGTGGATTGCTGGTACGAGCATGGATGTGATAAATAGTGTAAAGGGAAAGCTGTCACATGTATTTGAGATGAAGGATTTTGGTGATACTACACAAATCTTAGGCATGAAGATTTTCAGGGACAACTCTACTGATATGTTGAAGTTGTCTCAGGAGGATTATATGCTTAAGGTGCTGAAGAGGTTTAATGTGGGAGATGCAAAACCCAGAAACTCGTCGCTTCCTAACGATCTCAAATTGACAAGAGAGCATTCACCAACTGTTGTGCATGTACATATTATGTTTTATGCACATGTTATGTTTTGATGATGAAAATTAATATAATATGTTGTAGCATGAAAGTATGTAACAGTTGCAACAGATGCATGAAAATAGAAATTGATAAACGTAGACTTTGAAGAAAAGAAGAATCAAAGAAGAATCAAGAATGAAGTTTTAGTTTATAATTTCTTAGAATAGTAACTTTAGATTAAAATGTAATATGCTCAAACTTGGTAATATGCAATGTGCTAAATATAGAAATATAAAGTTAATATAATTTATCTTCTTTGAGTTAAGAAAGTAAATAATTGTATTAAAATTATATTTTCTATAAAAAGGAAATAAGTTTTCAAAATCAGAAATCAAAAGGAATTAGGAAAACGATTTTTAAAAAAAGATTTTCTGAAATTGCGTTTATAAAAGATTTTAATAATAATAAGTTTTATAAAAGATTTTGATAAAAACGTGTTTTGAAAAGATTTTGATAAAAACAAGTTTTGAAAAAGATTTAATAAAAACCGTGTTTTTATATGAAACGAGTTTTTGAAAAAGATTTTGATAAAAATCGTTTTGGATAAAAATCGTGTTTTTAATTAAAGATTTTTATAAAACAGAGTTTTATTAAAACATGTTTTCTGATTTTCTAAAACGGATTTGGAAAAATAATTTTTAGATATAAACAGAATTTGAGTTGAAAAAGAAAATCTATATGGAAAACTTATCTTTGTTTGTTTAAAAGATAAAGATAGAAAAAGATAAAGTTTTATCCCTTAAATCAAGGATTAAAAGA
Source organism: Beta vulgaris subsp. vulgaris (assembly GCF_026745355.1). NCBI lineage: Eukaryota > Viridiplantae > Streptophyta > Magnoliopsida > Caryophyllales > Amaranthaceae > Beta > Beta vulgaris. Next base: position 47,873,246 of record NC_079208.1, on the reverse strand, counting down.
TAAAGATATTTTTAAGTGATTTTCGTCCTAAACAAGTCTTATAAAAGGGAATCAGAATTCACTTTTAAATCTCACTTTTCAGAGAAAAATCGAGTCTACTAAAAGCTGAAAACTATTTCCTTGGCACTGAGCATAGCACTGAGCATTAGGTTTAAGTTACTATTTCATAATTGAATTGTCCTCTATTTGCTTGACTAAGAAGCACATCATTGAGGATCGTTCTTTTTGTAACTTTTACATTATAGAGAGTGTCAACACTTAGAGTTAAGTGTTGGGAGTCATTACTAGGGTTAGTAGTGAGGGGAATCGTATTGTATCAAGAGTTTGATATTTTGGATTCAAAGAAATAAAAGAGTTTTTTTTCTTGTGGACGTAGATCTCAGAGGTGAGATTGAACCATTATATCTTGTGTCAAATCTAATATCTTTTAAACTTTATATTCGCAAAAACTCAAATAAGCATTTACGAGTGTTCACTCAGTGCCAGGCACTGAGCACAAAAGGATTTTTGCAAAACGATTAGATTTCACCACTCAATTCAACCCCCCCCCCTTCTTGAGTGTTCCCTTGGTTCCAACAAGTGGTATCAGAGCAGGCTATTCTCGTAAGACTCACATCTAGAGAATAGAAATCATGAACACACAAGACGACTTTCGCGACAAGTATTCCAAGTGTCCAATTTTCAACGGGAAAGACTATGGATGGTGGAAGACTAGGATGAGGATCTACATTCAAGGTTCTGACTTTCAATGCTGGAGAATCATAAAGACTGGACCTCTTCCTATTCAAAACAAAGATGATGAAGGAAACCGTTCGACAAGGAGGAAGATGAGTACAATTTGACTAGGAAAGGCAGAAAAGAATTTCAAAGCTATGAGTATTCTCCAATCTGGAATTGGACCTGATGAATATTCAAGAATCTCTGCGTGCACCACTGCTAAGGAAATTTGGGACACATTGGAATTGGCCATGAAGGTACAAACAGGTAAAACAGTCTAGGATAGATTTACTAGTCCAACAATATGAACTGTTCACAATGAATAAGGATGAATCTATTAAAGATATGTTTACCAGATTTACACTAATAACTAATGAACTAAGATCTTTAGGAAAAATCTATTCTTCTGAAGATTTAGTTAGAAAAGTGTTAAGAAGTTTGACTAATAAATGGCTTCCCAAAATAACTGCTATTCAAGAGGCTAAGGATTTACAAAACTCTCACTAGAACAACTCATTGGTTCCTTAATGACTCACGAACTTGTTTTAGACTCTAAATCAAGTGAACCAAGAATAAAGGGTTGGCCTTAAAAACTGAAGTAGAAACGGATGATAGTGATAGTGATGAAGAACTAGCTTTCTAACTAGAAAATTTTAAAACTTTTTGAAAAAGAATAGGAATAACAACTTCAGGAGAGGTGGAAACTCCAAAGGTAAAGGCACTACTTTTAACCCTAAGAAAAGTGCTACTAACTCTGGTTGTTTCAAGTGTGGTGAGTATGATCACAGGATTAAAGAATGCCCTCTGTGGGATGAAGAAAAGCCTAGAAAAAACGAGAGCAGTCTAAGAAGGAGTACAAGAAAGCCATGATCGCAGCAGTCTGGGGAGACTCGGATTCTGACGAGATCAGTGCCAGGCTCAGAGCCACGAAGCAAAATTATGTCTGAATGCTGTACGACAACTCTGAAGACGGCACTGAGCCTGACGACTCACATCTATGCTTGATGGCTAAAAGTTCGAACCCTCTTGAAGAGGAAGAAGACAGTGAGGTAAGTCTAACTTTTTAAAACCTTCAATTCATCTTCTTTCCAAAAGTAAGCTTGTCATATTGCTTGAAAACGTAATTGATGATTGTCAAAACATGAATGATAATTTTGATAACATGAAAAAGGAAATAAAAAATTTGACCAGGCTAAAAATTGGATTAGAAACAGAATATAAGGAATTCTAAAGAAAAAAAAACTCTATAAAAAGGATTGACGAGAAAGACTTAGAGATAAACACACTAAAACAAGAAAAGACTCTAGTTGATAATCTCGTAAAAACTCAGTGCCAGTCACTGAGTTCCAAGCTGAAAAGTCTAGTCTTGAGGAACAAATTGAAAATTTAAATCACGAGTTGAATGAACTTAAGAATTCAAGACAACAATCTGAAATTGTCCCACTCACGCTACCTAGTGATGATAAAATAAGAGAAGAACTGGATAAGGTTAAAAAGGACTTAGAGATTTCCCGAAAAAGAAGTAGTGATTTAAACACCTCAGTTGAATATTTGGAATCACAACTTTCTAATGCTCGAAAGATGCACGAAAAATGGACCAATGGGAGAATGCTCTAAATTACCTAACTTGCACCACAAACAACATGAACAAAACAGGATTAGGATATTCTGACCAGCACTCAGTGCCAGGCTCAGTGCCAGACCCTTCGAAAGAGACTTTCGAAAAGAAAATATGTTGGCCTTCCTGAATACTTATTTGCAATTTTGTGGAAATAATGGCACCTAATTGAGGACTGTAACAAAAAGAAAAATCGAATTGCAAAGAACATTAAACATGTACTCAAATCTGGGTTAGAAAAGACATTCTAGATGCTCAACGTAAGAAAAAGGGACCCAACAAGTATGGGTTCCTAAAACTAACAAGTGATTCTTGTGCAGGTAAACGTGAGAGGAAGCAACCTATGGTATCTCGACAGTGGTTGCTCAAGACATATCTGGTGACAAAACACAATTCCTCTCACTAGTAGCCCACAATGGAGGGTGTGTTACATTTGGCGACAACAAAAAGGGAGAGATCATTGGAATAGGCAATGTCGGCAAGTCTCTAACACACTCCATCGAGAATGTTATGTTGGTAAATGGACTGAAACACAACTTGTTAAGTATATCACAACTGTGTGATAAAGGTAATGTTGTTGAATTTCAGGCAAATTTGTGCCAAATCTTGAATATGAAAACTAGGGAAGTAATTTTGGAAGGTAAAAGATTAAACAATGTCTATATAATCTGTCTAGATACCTTACCTAATGATAAATTTCATGCATGAGTGCCCTACAAGATAATCCACTACTTTGGCATAAAAGACTTGGACAAGTTAGCTCTAGACTGCTTAACAAATTGAGAAAATGGATTTAGTAGATGGTTTACCATCCATAAACTTTGATTGGGAAACAATTTGTAATGCATGTGCTAGATGCAAACATGTTCGATCATCTTTTAAGTCAAAGACATTTGTTAGCACCTCTAAACCCTTGGAACTAATTCACATGGATCTTTGTGGCCCAATGCGTGTAAGGAGTAGAGGTGGTAGCAAATATGTGTTGGTACTTGTTGATGATTTCTCTAGATTTGTTTGGACATTATTCATTGGTGGGAAAGATGAAACATTTGATGTTTTTCTTGTTCATATTCGAAAAGTTCAAAATCAAACAAATTGTAAATTGCTGTCTGTCCGTACTGATCATGGCACTGAGTTTGAAAATACAGATTTCGAAAAATTTGCAATGACAATGGAATTGATCATAATTTCTCTGCACCAAGAACACCACAACAGAATGGAGTTGTAGAAAGGATGAATCGTACTTTAGAAGACATGTCTCGAACCATGCTTCTACAAAGTGGCTTACCTAGAAGTTTTTGGGCCGAGGCAGTAAGTACTGCATGCTATATATAAACAGAACTAAAGTACGATCCATCTTGAATAAAACTCCATATGAACTCATAAAGGTAGGAAACCAAATATCTCTCACTTAAGATGTTTTGGATGTACTTGTTATGTTCACAACAATGGCAAGGATAATTTGGGTAAGTTTGATCCAAGAAGTGATGAAGCAGTGTTCATTGGTTACTCTCCTCATAGCAAAGCATATAAAGTATACAACAAAAGAACAATGCGTATGGAGGAGAGTGTCCATGTCATATTTGATGAATCTGATAAAAGCTTACAAGATGTGCAGGTAGATGATGACGAAGACTTCTCTATTGGACTGATTAGAGAGTCACGAGACAAACAGCATGATGAGAATCAACCTGAAACAAGTTCTGAGGCTCAGAGCATGGCACAGTCTGAAGAACAAATCAACAACTGCGACGAGAATGAAAAAGATGCAGAAGAGTAACTGAAACTGTCGAAGAAGAAGTTGGCAGAACCAACAGAAGCTGAAGAAAACGAAAACAACAGTGAACGCTCAGAGCATGGCACTAACCACAGAACGAAATTTTCACTCCGAAGAAGTGGAAACACCAAGGATCACATCGCACTGACCTAATACTCACAGACATATCAAAGGGAGTCCAAACTCGTTCATCTCTTCATTAATTTTGTGATTTCAATGCTTTTATATCTGAAATTGAACCATCTAATTATAAAATTGCATTGACTGACCCTGATTGGATTTTGGCTATGCAGGATGAGAATCAATTCAAAAGAAATGAAGTTTGGCATCTAGAACCTCGTCCCACTCATCAATCAGTAATTGGAACAAAATGGGTTTTTAGAAACAAACTGGATGATAGTGGGATGATTGTTCGAAATAAAGCCAGACTAGTGTGCCAAGGCTTTAACCAACAAGAGGGAATTGATTATGATGAGACCTTTGCCCCTGTAGCCCGTTTAGAAGCTATTCGAATTTTGATATCCTTTGCAGCTTTTAAAAATATTAAACTTTTTCAAATGGATGTCAAAACTGCATTCTTAAACGGGTACTTAAAAGAAACAGTGTATGTTGAACAACCTCCTGGCTTTATTGATCAAAATTTTCCTAAACATGTTTATAAACTAGATAAGGCACTTTATGGTTTAAAGCAAGCTCCTAGAGCTTGGTATGAACGCCTATCTATCTTTTTAATGGAAAATGGCTTTAAAAGAGGTTCAGTAGATAGGACATTGTTTCTGAAAAGTAAGGGGGAAGAATTGCTAGTTGTTCAAATTTATTTGATGATATTATTTTTGGAGCAACTACAGAATTATTATGTCATTATTTTGCTGAACTAATGAAGAGTGAATTTGAAATGTCTATGATGGGAGAATTAAGTTTCTTCCTAGGTTTACAAATCAAGCAACTGGATAATGGCATCATGATACATCAACAAAAATATGTGAAGGAACTATTGAAGAAGTATGGTATGGAAGATTCAAAGACTTATCCTACACCTGTACCTACTGCACTTAAGTTAGATCTGGACGAAAATGGTAAGAAAGTAGATGAAACAATCTACCGAGGTATGATAGGTTCTCTTCTTTATTTAACTTCAAGTCGACCAGATATTCTTCACAGTGTATGTCTCTGCGCCAGATTTCAATCATGTCCAAAGGAGTCTCACTTCAAAGCTGTCAAACGAATCCTTAGATACTTAAGAGGCACAATAACTTATATCTATGGTATCCTAAAGGAGGCAACTTTGACTTGATTGGTTTTTCTGACGCAGATTATGCAGGATTTTTAGTAGATGAAAAAAGTACCTCTGGAACAGCCACCTTCTTAGGTCCTTGCTTAATCTCATGGGCTTCCAAAAAGCAAAATTCGTGGCTCTTTCCACTGCAGAAGCTGAATATGTTGCAGCCGCATCTTGTTGTGCACAGGTATTATGGGTAAGACAACAACTTAGAGATTTTGGTGTTTGATTGATAATGTGCCCATTATGTGTGATAATACAAGTGCCATAAACATTCTAAAAATCCTGTTCAGCATTCACGTACAAAGCATATAGAAATCAGATATCATTTTTTACGTGATCATGTAGAAAAAGGTAATATAGCCCTTGAATTTATTTGTACTGAAGACCAAATAGCTGATATTTTCACTAAACCACTTGCTCGTGAAAGATTTGAAAAACTTAGATTAGCCTTGGGGTTGATTTCTAGTGCCTAGTTGATTTATGTGTTTATTTGATCCATTTACAAACTTAAGAGTTCAAAAGATTATACCTACACTAAGTCAGATGTTTGATTTAATTCAAGACTCCTGAAAAGGCTATTGATACTGTCCTGATAACTGACATCTAAGTTGCTTCAGAAAAATTCCATGAAAATTTCCAACACAAGTATCACAATTTTCGAAAATTTCCATTGATGTTGCTTTGATAAAACCAAAAATAATTTAAAAAACTTTGTTTTACAACTTTTTTTTCGAAAAAATATGCAAGGCCTTCAACATAAACAATAAGTGGACTATCACCTACCCTCATAAACAAACCCCACCTAACCCTAAACACTTCCCAATACCCGACCCCTCTTTCAAAACAAAACCTACACACTTCACCTTCCCTTTCCCAAAAACCGGTTCCTCTCAAACAAAACCCTACCCAACCTTTTCCCTTTTCTCTCTCAATGGGTCGAAAAATGGTGGCTAGGCGGCGCTATCTCCGGAAAAATGCCCCTCCCCCTACTCCCTCACCAACCCCCACACCCCCGTCCTCTCCTCCGCGAAATCCGACACCCCCGCCATCACCACCGCACCCTTCTCCTCCTCCTAATCAGCCTCCACCGTCCCAACCACCTCCGAAGTCCACAAAATCTCCACAACCCTCGCCCTCTGGTCGTCGCCCTAACACTCGCCAAAGAGCTGCACCCAAAACCCTCCACCCGCAAACGCAAAACTTCCGCTGCCACTGAACCTCCGTCGTTTGATCCCTCTTCTTCAACGCGTCGAAATCCGGTCACAACTACCGGCGCAAAGGTTCTTTCTGGGCGAGTTTTTGCAGATCCGTGGCGTAAGCAACCTGTTTTCAAGTTTTTTCTTGACGCCATACAATCTCAAGGTTGGTCTAATTTACTTTCCTTTACTGATGCTGTTTATGAAAAGGAAGTTAAAGAATTCTATCAAACCTTGGAAATTTCACATGTGCTTGAATTAAAAGCCCAAGTTAATGGAAAATGGATTCATATGGGTGTTGATAGGTTGGCCGAAATTCTTGGGGTTCCTGATGTTGGATTTTCTGAGTATAAAACACAATCTTGGCCGTTTATTTATGGGGTTGATAATGCTGAAATTAGCCGCACCATTTCTGACCATCCTCTTCCACATGCTCAGATCTTTCCTACCTCCTATCTCTCGGCCAAAAATAAACTGCTTCGAAGTCTGATAACCAAAACCATTTTGCCTAGGGTCGAAAGCCGTGGTGAGGTTTTGATTATGGACCAAATTCTGCTTTGGTTGTTGCTTCATGGTCATCCAATTAACCTGCCCATCCTCATGATGCTACACATGTAACATGTTTCTCAGTCTCCTCATTTTTATCCGTATGGCTTATGGTTGACTCGAGTTTTCCGCGATTTTGATGTGCTGTTGCCTACTTCTGTTGGGGTTACTGTAAAGGATGTTATGAGTGATGGTGTTTTGAGCAAAATGGAATTGTGTGTTCTTAAAGAAGAATTGTTGAAGAAAGATTTTCTGGGATTTCAACCACGGGAAGCTTGTGAAGGTTGTTTGAAGATGATGGAGGACATGCGAGTCATGAAGGCTCAGATGCAGCAGCTCTTGGCTCGACAACGCGCCAGTGACACTTTAGCTGCCCAACGTCACCGTCAACTTATGTCCAAACCTTGATCACCATCTTTTTCTCCTAGTTCCACTTTAAACTTATGATGATGGCTTGTAGTTTTTTTTAAACTTGTCGTTTTGTTAAACTGTTTTGGTACTTTTGGATGTTTCTTTGGAACTTTCTGTTGATTGTGAATTGGTGTTGGTTGTAGCACCAGCATCACTAGCTCACTTGGTTGAGCTATTGGATTATTTTGGATATATTCTGACTATATGTGTGTTTTTTGTCTTTTTGCTGCTTTTTGAGAATGACAAAAGGGGGAAAAGAAAGCATATAATATTGACTAGAATCTTGATGATATCCTAGGTTGAGATAATGTGAATAAAATATAAATGAGCATCTAGGGACAAGTGAATAATTGAAGCTATTAATCTGATGTACGGATAGGTTCTAAAAGGGTAAATAATCAATCCATGCATTGTTTGAGGGGGAACAAAAGTCAATATGCATACTTTAAGGGGGAACAAATGTTTATTTAACAATATTATATTCATGGTTTGTCATCATCAAAAAGGGGGAATTTGTTGTGCATGTACATTTATGTTTTATGCACATGTTATTTTGATGATGAAAATTAATATAATAGTTGTAGCATGAAAGTATGTAACAGTTGCAACAGATGCATGAAGAAAGAAATTGATAAACGAAGACTTTGAAAGAAAAGAAGAATCAAGAATGAAGTTTTAGTTTATAATTTCTTAGAATAGTAACTTTAGATTAAAATGTAATATGCTCAAACTTGGTAATATGCAATGTGCTAAATATAGAAATATAAAGTTAATATAATTATTATCTTCTTTGAGTTAAGAAAGTAAATAATTGTATTAAAATTATATTTCTATAAAAAAGGAAATAAGTTTTCAAAATCAGAAATCAAAAGGAATTAGGAAAACGAGTTTTTAAGAAAAAGATTTTTCTGAAAATTGCGTTTATGAAAGATTTTAATAATAACAAGTTTTATAAAAGATTTTGATAAAAACGTGTTTTGAAAAGATTTTGATAAAAATAAGTTTTGAAAAAGATTTTATAAAAACCGTGTTTTTATATGAAACGAGTTTTTGAAAAAGATTTTGATAAAAATCGTTTTGGATAAAAACCGTGTTTTAATAAAAAGATTTTTATAAAACAGATTTTATTAAAACATGTTTTCTGATTTTCTAAAAAGGATTTGGAAAAATAATTTTTAGATATAAACAGACTTTGAGTTGAAAAAGAAAATCTATATGAAAACTTATCTTTTTTGTTTAAAAGATAAAGATAGAAAAAGATAAAGTTTTATCCCTTAAATCAAGGATTAAAAGATAAAGATATTTTTAAGTGATTTTCGTCCTAACAAGTCTTATAAAAGGGAATCAGAATTCACTTTTAAATCTCACGTTTTCAGAGAGAAAAATCGAGTCTATAAAAGCTGAAAACTATTTCCTTGGCACTGTGCATAGCACTGAGCAGTTAGGTTTAAGTTACTATTTCATAATTGTAATTGTCCTCTATTTGCTTGACTAAGAAGCACATCATTGAGGATCGTTCTTTTTGTAACTTTTACATTATAGAGAGTGTCAACACTTAGAGTTAAGTGTTGGGAGTCATTACTAGGGTTAGTAGTGAGGGGAATCGTATTGATCAAGAGTTTGATATTTTAGGATTCAAAGAAATAAAAGAGTTTTTGTTTCTTGTGGACGTAGATCTTAGAGGTGAGATTAAACCACGTTATATCTTGTGTCAAATCTAATATCTTTTAAACTTATCATTCGCAGAAACTCAAATAAGCGATTTACGAGTGTTCAACTCAGTGCCAGGCACTGAGCTACAAAAGGATTTTTGCGAAAAACGATTAGATTTCACCACTCAATTCAACCCCCCCCCCCTTCTTGAGTGTTCCCTTGGGTTCCAACACCAACTACAAAAGCAGAAAAGGAGCGGATGGCCACTGTTCCCTATGCTTCAGCTGTTGGTAGCTTGATGTATACCATGGTGTGCACACGGCCAGACATTGCTTTTGCAGTGGGAGTTGTTAGTAGATTTGTTTCCAATACAGGTGAGAAACATTGGGATGTTGTAAAGTGGTTTCCAAGGTACTTGAAGGACACTTCAAGTATGGGGATTTGCTACTAGAAGAAGGGAGTAAAGTTTGAGGGTTATGTTGATGCTGATCTCAGTGGAGATATCGATACAAGCAAAAGTATGTCTAGATATGTTTCTTTTGTAGGTGGTGTTGCTGTGAGTTGGATGTCCAAGTTACAGAAGTGTATCTCATTGTCTACTACATAGTGTGAGTATGTGGCTATGTCAGAGGCAGTTAAGGAGATGGTATGGCTTATAAGTTTTCTTGAGGAGACGGGAATTAAAAGGTGGTACTTTATAGTGATAATCAAAGTGCAGTGCATTTGGCTAAGAATTACATGTATCATTGTAGGACTAAGCACATTCGTAGGCGCTCTCACTACATCAGGAGTTTAGTGGAGGAGAATGTGTTGTGTCTGGAGAAAGTGTTGGGTGTTAAGAGCTCAGCGCTCACTAAGAGTGTGAGTTGTGACAAACTAAGGTTGTGTTGAACCTTAGTTGACCTTCGTTGATTGCTAGCAAAGGTGGTGCATTAGGAGTTGAGATGAATGAGAAGATGATGAAGGTATGAGGTCTTTCTTCACTTACACCTATCTCCAAGTGGGGGATTATTGGGTACATTGATAATATTAGGCTCCTGGAGGTGTATGGGAGTGGAGATAAGGTTGCGTAGAAGGAAAAGCACTAAAAAAGGCTGCACAGGGAGTTTGCCCGATCAGGTCGGGCAATGTTGCCCGATCGGGCCCGCAACAAATTTGGCAGCAGGGCACTTTAAGCTTCGCCCGATGGCATCGGGCCCCTTCTCCCGATCGGGTCGTATCAGCAAACTACGACACGGGAGTTCGTTGCCCGGTCGGTCTCGCATACAAGTTTGGTTTGGACTTAAGTGCCCGATCAGGCGGGTCTTGCCCAACCCGATCGAGCGGTGGGTTTATTAGGTCGGTTTTGTCTCGAAAATGCGTTTATTCAAAGAGGTATAAATATGGATGTTCTAATACGCCTATAATGGTATTCTACATCATTATTGACATATTCAAGAGAGAAAAAGCTAGAGAGAGAGTTCTTTGAGTGCTTTTGTAATCTTTCTTGAACGTTCATCGATTCTTAGTGCATATTCGTGGTTTTTCTCCCAGTTCTTGGGTTTCCACGTAAAAGTTCGTGAGTGTTATTATTGCTTTGTTATTTATTGTTCTATTATTGTTTGCTATTACTTGCTAGATTCATTGTCAATAGAACTTACACTTATACTATATATTTGCAAGCTAGCTAGTTTTTTTTTTCAACCATTATGAATGCTCTTAGATTTTCTAAGAGCTAAGGAGTATAATTTACCACTCAAAAAAGCAAACATGTCTCATTATCTGAAACTATTTCTTTGTGCTAAAACATGTGTCATATTCGTTGCGTAACTATTTTGTTTTTACGGAATGTGTGTATATCAATATCACTATATCAGTATCACTACTTTTGTCTAGGTTGCGGGCCAATGCAAGTACTTTAATTAAAGGAGGAACCAAGTAAATCAATGCCACCAGCCCACCACCACCAGTACATGAAAAAGATGAAGACGTAGAGGTCCACAGACCACAGCTAATAGTATATATTACAATTTGATGGTCAAACCAATTTTTTATGCAAGTACACTAAAATAATAATTTATTCAACAAAAACAAAAGATGACAACCACCGCAGAAATAGTGGAAATGGACAGAAAGCTTTACAATGTGGCGGTAATAGGCGACATACAAAGCTTCCTAAATGCAAGAGACATAGAAAGTGGCAGTGAGGAGTTTTTTCTGAGGCAAACCTTCCCTCAGAGAAACAACATCCTTCACTTAGCAATTCGGCATTTTAAACACGAGTTCATTAAAGTAGCAGTTTTGGAGGGGTTTTTATCAAGAGCAGCAATTGATAAGCTAATATGTCAGGGCAACTGCGAAAGTAACACCCCTCTCCATGTTGCTGCCGAGGTCGGACATACCGACATATGCAAGCTACTCCTACAACAGACGGCTGATATGGCGGAGCCATGGACGTTGCAGAATGCAGACGGCAACACGCCACTGCATGTTGCAGTTATACATGGCAATGTTGAGTTTGCCGCGTTGATGGTGGAACGACATCCTCGCCTGGCTCGTGCTACCAATAGTTCCCTAGAGACGCCTCTTCATATTGCAACTTACCGAGATATTGGTAAATGAATCTTTCCTTATGCTGACATACAATTACATTCCCTTTATACAAATTTTACGTACAAGTTTTAATCTTGAAAAAGGATTTGAAGTACTTCTTGAAGAGAAAAAAGTTTCTGTGACGTGAGTTCAAATTAAATAAATTTAGATAGATATCAATTGTGTTAAGATGATTTAAATGTGCAGATTGCAAAGAAATAGATCGACGTAGTAGCGAAAAACTAATGATATTCTTAATAAGCCGCGCATGTTTAATATGCTTAAATGCAATTAATAAGTAGTGATATGATATTATTGAATCCTGAAGTGATGCATCCTAGAAAAACGACTTCTTTGAACAGTTTGTATATGTTATATTATTTGACTTTTCTTTTTGCTAAGTCCTCTCTCCAACCTTTAATAGATTTCTTGTTTCTTCGATATACGTTTTGTATCTTTAATATCTTTAATTACATATTAGTAACAAATCATAAAAGTTTGATTTTCCAAATGTACACAACAAGACTAATATAACAAGATCCCATATTACTACGTTTTACCTTATATTAATATTGGAATTGTTTTTTTGAGTATTTCCTTTACCAATGAATAATTCCCAAAATTAAAAATGGGAAATCTATTAAGAGACGGAGGAAGTAAATTGTATTCACTTCAAAAAAAAGTACCTTTTACAATCTAGAACATATCCTAAGGTGGACAAACCAACTAGGTTGGACTCTCCACCACAAAGGAAGGCTAACAAACTATATATCACAAATGATCTTTATTTTACTCAGTAAAACAAGGGGCTGATGTACATTGTGTTTAGTATGGAAATTTTCTTGGAAAATTAATTGTTTGAACCCACTAAAATGTCATAATTTTATTTCGACACAACTTAATACATATTCTAGATCCGCCAGTAACTGAAACACAACACTTTCTATACAAAATTAAGTATAACACTTTCATATACCACTTTCTATCCATAGCAGTTTTAGATCTTTTGAGGCAGAGACACTTGTAATCTCATTCTAATAACTTCCTACAATCTCTTCACCCAGTCATATTCCAGTAGGCGTCATTCCTTGCCCACCATATAAAGTACACCAGGCCAATAAAAGTAACAACAATAACAATTCTTTTATGAAACTAAGACCTACTTTTCTACAGAAATCTCAAATTCTCTTAACCATATTGTGTCTGTTATCTAGCTGCATAATCACACTAAAAAAACACATACATCAGCAACGCTGAGTATATTACACAACTAAACTTATGTGAATAATAATGCATGCAATCCTCAAACAACTTCGGCTTGCTCTTCCAATGACTCTACATGCGACAAGCACATAACTGAACTTACTAAATACTTTCTTTTAATTTTATTTGGCAACAAACGGGCACCGTCCTCCTCTTGGAATCATACAGGCTACTAATCCTTGTGTAAGAGATCCCACACCTCTTACTAAAGTTCCATGCTTGTTAGTAATGAAAGAGGGTGAGAGTGAGCATCTAGACTCAACATCTCAGAGATAAAGAATACGAGTGACACCTAGTCCACTCAAAGATTTTGATAATTGGAATTCCATAAACTTGCTCAATAAAATAAAAGCATTAGCTAGCATCGTCATGCTAAGCTATATGTAGGAGTGTAGTTTCACACTAACTCCCCCCTTATGTTCAATACTCATGAGGGATCCATCTCAAGAGTTTTATTGCCAAAGCCCATTATGTGAGACACAATCACAATAATAATACATCTAGTAAATAAATTAATTTCTTTTCTTTAACAAGTGAATGCAACAAACACTACCATAAATAACTCAATTCTAAATTCTTTGAGACCTTGCTCATCTTATTACTTTAATGACTACTTGAGTCCTTTCTTACCTTCTTAAGGATCCATGATCCAATCAATTGAGTCCCTGCTCAATGATTCAACTACTTGTGAGACCTTGCTCAATAACTTTAAACTTGTGAGACCTTGCTCAATAACTTTAAAACTTGTGAGACCTTGCTCAACAAAATATAACTTCTAGTGACCCCTTGCTCAATAAAAAATATCTAACTTCTAATGAGACCTTGCTCAATAAAATATATAACTTCTCATGAGACCTTGCTCAATAAAATATAACTTCTAATGAGACCTTGCTCAATAAAATATATAACTTCTAATGAGACTTTGCTCAATAAAATATATAACTTCTCAGGCAAGCCCTAGTTTCAAGAATAACTTTAAATAACTTTAACTATGCTAAAAAGCAATAATCATCAATCACATACTTTTCAAATATAGGAATAACTCAGAAGTTCCATTCCTAATCTCCTTTCTAAGTTCTCAACATGTACTCAAACAATTATAAGGCATAAGCCTCTCCTTACTCCTCATGCTCAATAAATGACCTTTAAAACTACTAAAGTCAAAGGTCAAAGGTCAAGTGTATGTACCTTGATAACACACAAAAATCAATAATTAAAAGCTTCGATCACTTGCTTCTACTATGCTTGAAACCTACCAAGAAAAAAGTACTATCAATTAATACTTACCAGCAACAATTCAAGGCTACTAATAAATAATTTAGCATTTTTAAAATAATAAAAAAGCTAATTTTTCCTTAAAAAGGCTTTAAAACTATTTTTGGGTCATAAACTTGAAAATCCTTACTAGTAGGCAAAACCCGCTATAATACTTAAAACTTTATAAAAATTAATAATTTATTAACTTAAATACTGCTATAATTTAATTAATAAATAATAACCAGATTTTTTTTATTTTTTTTTTTACAAGTGGTTCGAAAACCACAACCCAAAACCTTCACTCATCAGCGCCACCACGAGCACCACCCGCACCACCACCGGCGCGGCAATGGCAGGGCGACACTCATCATGCCCAGCCGTCGCCACCACCGCCAACACGGTAGTGGGACAGGTGACACTCGCCGGTGCCCAGCCGGCGCCCCACCACCGCGGGTGGCCGGAAAAACACGAGCAAAAGAGGGGCGAGAGGGAGAGAGAAATTAAGGAAGAAAACCCCCAAAAAATTTAAGAAAAAATATTAACCTTTTTACTTCACTTTGATATTTGCAAGATCCTCCTACAATTTTCAAAAACAAAACTAGATTAGAACTTGGATCTTTGAAGAACTTACTTGAGGAAGAACTAGAGTTTGAGAGAGAAAAGGAAACCCATCTTACTTCTTTTTGAAAAAAGTGGCTACTAAAATGATGGGAAACTAGGGTTTCCCCTTTTATAGTGATAGTCTTTTTGGGTAAAAGACTAAAGTACCCTTACTCATCAAATTACCAAAATACATTTGATGATGAAATTGCCAAAATAATCTTCCTACTAATATTACTAAAATACTTTCTTCAAAAGACTAAAATACTTCTTTGTGAAACTACTAAATATTATTTTGGGTAAAATGACTAAAATAATCTTCTGCTCTTAAAGACTTTAAAAACGATTAAGACTATTTAATTAAATATCTTTAAAATATGGGAGATTACCGTTCATGCTCGCCTTCGGCTTGCTAATAATCTTCTTGCTGAGTTTCAAACCACTTGAAACCCCTCTTCCTCCACTGGCGTGTACGTGTACAGTCTCTTGTACCACATGTTGTATAGGTTTGGGTCTCCATTCCTTCCTCTGAATAGGATTTTTACACTCCTCGGCTATATGGCCCATCCGTTTACTACAAGTCACACAGTAGACAGGTTTCTTTTTTTTTTTTGATAAAACGTGGCAGATAACATAAATTAAAAACTTAAGGTGGAAACCTCAAGTGAGAGTTACAGTTCACACCATTTCTATGGCAGTTCGGGAAGTTCACAGACAATAGTTCAGAGTTTAATATCTTAGTACAGACAGGAGAGGGGTATGTAATATTCTCTACTTCAAAATATTCTCTAGTGTCCTTCTTTGTTTCCTTGGCCATTTGATCCGCTAACTTGTTACAAATCCTCGGCTCATGTCTAAGGGAATGGCCGCTTCTTGTGCCTAACAATGTCCTGCAATGATTCAAGGTGATGGTTAGCTTTGACTTTATTTGCTCTATATTAAGGATTTCTTCCACTGCCCTTTTGCAATCTGAAACAAAGATAACATTTCCCCATTTCATTTTTTTTTCGGCCCAAAAGATGGCTTCTTTGATAGTGCCGACTTCCGCTTCATATGCATCCTCAACTCGCGTTTTTTTTCTGAAGCCTGCAACCCAGTTTCCTTCGTGGTCCCTGCACACTCCACTCATTCCTGTTTCAAATGAACTTGCAACAAAGGAGGCATCCACATTAATTTTTAGAAAGTTAGTTGGCGGGGGTAACCATGTCAAGTCGACGTCTCTTTGGATATTGTGGTTGGATGAATAGGAGGATGGTTGGGTGAAGAAACATTCTTGAGCAGCCCAGATAATCTCTTTGACACATTTATCCAATTTTTTATTAGATTTTTTGAAAATCCACGCGTTTCTTCTTAACCAGATATTCCACAGGGTAAAAATAAAAACAACGTTCCAAGGAACTTTGTAAGAAGTCATTTTATCATTTTTCAAATTCTCCCTAATCCAATCATGTAGGTTTTGGGCCTCCCTAAGATTTGACTCTCTAAGATGACGCCAAACTTCCCGGGCTCTTGGGCAATCTTTGAGGATGTGAATGGTCGTCTCGGTTTTATCCGCACAGAAGGTGCAGAATTTAGTACTACTGCATTTTCGAAAGAAGAGGTTGTCATTTGTGGGAAGTCTCAACCACCAAACTTGCCAAAGGAAGACTTTGATTTTTGGGTGACCCGGTGCATTCCAGATGTTTCTCCAATCCGAAAATGATGGGTCTCTCGGTTGGACTTCAATTATGTGCCTGATTGAGATATTAAGGAAAGCGGAGGCCTTCTTTGAGTCGAAATTTCCAGAGTTAGTCCAACTTGAGAAAGTTGTATCTGGTTCAGATGAGAATGTTTTTTCTTTTATTAAGAGCCTAATTTCAAGAGGGATGAATTCAGGTAGGGCCGTAAAGGGGATTTTTTTGTCTACAATGAAGGCATCCAGTTTGGCACAGTTATCACTTTGTGTTAGAGGTCCAGTCAAATAAGATCTAAGAGGTTTATCGCCCACCCAGACATCGTTCCAAAAGTTGGTACTATCTCCTAGTCCCGGATTCCAGCGGATACTATTCTTATAGAACTCCCAACCCTTTCCTATATCCTTCCAAATGAAGGATCCTTTTTTAAAACTAAGGGGTTCCCTTCTTTTCGAGACATATTTCTCGATCATGAATTTTGTCGCCCAATTGTCTTTGTTATCTAAGGTCCAGCACAATTTCATAAGTCCAAGTCTGTTTATGTCAAGATTTCTTCTAAATCCGAGGCCTCCCACTTCCTTAGGGCGGCAAATTTTATCCCAAGAAATCCAATTAATTCCTTTAGCCTCTGCCGAGGCTTTCCACAGGAACTTTGCAGAAATGCTATCCATTTTTGTTAGGAGTTTTTTTGGGAGAAGGGTGCTTTGCATACAGTATCTAGGAATGGCTTGTAATGTTGATGAGATGAGGGTTATTCTTCCAGCTTTTGAAATACAGTTAGACTTCCAAGAAGCTAATTTTTTTGAGTAGACAGGTTTCCATTCATCATATGTTATAGGCACACTCACCAGTTGATCCATCTCATTAATAAATTGTACTTCTTTAGGGAATTTTCGATCAAGATGTATTTCAACCATCAATCTAGCATATTAAAGCTTTTCATGCTTCAAAGTAGTTTAATCAAGCTTAATAACATTTCCAAACTGCCCAGCAATCTTGGCAATACATAAATCACCCCGGTTAAAGTCTAGTTTCATTTGTATCCATGTTGGCAATATCCTGATATCATCTCTACACAGATCTAGTATAGCACCCCATGCTTTCAAAATAACAGTTTTACTTTCAAAAAACAAAAGGTGGATTCCCAGTTGGAATCATGTCTCTCTTCTTCATTGACCTAAAGTTTACCACAAAAGTACCACGCTTAACCATGGTAACTTATCAACATCGTGGTTTCTCCGTATCCTCCTGATAAAACCTTTCATGACATGACTTGGAGGATTTACCCCCATAACATAACAACACAATGAAGAATTCTAATAATCAATTTTATTTTGAACATAAAAAGAAGTCAAAATAACTAGATTATTCAAATACTCATTAACATTCAAATTAGCATCATCGCCTTCATCAATATTAGGCACTTCGCCACCTACAACATCCTCATCAACTGGAGATAAAAGAAAGAAGTGGATCAAGCATTCCTTCAACAACACATTTAGTCTGCTCCTGATTCCTCCGAACTTGGGCTCCGTTTGGTAGGGCGTAAAACATTTTCCCGGAAAACTGTTTTCCTCTATTTTCAGTTTTACATTGTTTGGTTGGCAAAAGAGTGTAAAACCATTTTCCCTTGGGGTAAAATTACTCTCCCAAGGATGGAAAACCATTTTCCTTTCAAAATGAAGGGAAAACTATTTTCCTTCTTTCTCTTGTACACTCCTCTCACTACATCCTTACTTCCCTTTTCATTTTCCTTTAATTTCATCATTTTTTTTACATCAGAACCAAACAACCGAAAACTAAATTTGGAATTGTGTTTTCCATTGTAAATTGTTTTCCATGCAAATCATTTTACACTGAAAATATTTTATGCCCTACCAAACGGAGCCTTGAGAGCGATGCATGTATGGGTTCCAACCAATCCGAAAATTCTGGTTGTTGTTGCAGAAACCTAAGAGAGGATCGAGGTGATAAAATCTCCTCATGAATCAAAGGGTGTTCATCCTCAATCTCCAACACCATCACTCCTAACACAACATCCATTGGTCGCGTCTTATTCGCCTAATTAGATGAGGAAGGGCCCTTGATCTTCATAGGTGTTGTGTTTGTTTGAGTTGCTTTTGAACCTCGAGAAGTCCTTGACATGGCATCATACGTACATTGTATATAGAGAGAATTTCTAGAGAGAGAAACGCGCTAACACAACTTATTTTTCCTAACTAGTTTTTCTTTTTCTTTTTTTACTTTTCTTAACTAAACTAACCTTTAATTTTGAGAACTTGTTCTTATTTTTTAAAAAAAATTATGAACCTTTATGAACTTTCCGCAATCACTCTTAGTCTTTAATTTTTCTAAACATTTCATAGTTTTTCTAAAAATCACATATGCTTAGACCGACTTTATGAGCAAAATGATAGATTATGAGTTATTTTCTTTGACCAATACAAACTCTAGAAGTAATTGTGTAAAATGTACAAGGGTCAATGTTGGTGAAATATTTTGACAATAAAACATAAAATAAGACAAAAGATTAGAAGACAACAGAGTGAGGGAGTATTCAAAAAAATGAAATTTTCAAACTGAAAATAATTTCTTTTTTTAGTTTAATATATGGTAATATAAATTTAAATTTTAATCATTAAAAATAAAATTAGAATTATATAAAAGAATAATATATATATTTTTAACTTTTCGCTTAAAGAGAAATTTTATTAATTGAATGTCAAACGGTATCTACAATAAGTAGTAAAGTAGACAAGATAGACTCAAACAAGATCAAATTAAATTCATCTTCAAAGAAACTATAATAATAAACCAGATCGATTAATATAGCGCAACCCCCTTATATGTGTTAAATCAAGCAGTGATTAATGGGGAGGTCAATCTAACTAGTTTAGGAAAGAACATGCTTGATCTAACCATGTTGACCATATATGAGATTTCAATACATTTATGTTGATAGTTTTGAACTTCAACCAATAAGAATAATTTTTCCATACTATTTTTTAAACTTCCACATACGAAAAGAACATAATCAAAATTTAAACTCCCAAGAAATGAGAGAAAGGCCCAAAAACTGGGTAGAGAGAATAGGAATTATTAAAAACAAAAGCAATAAACACTAGAATAAATAAGAAGAATTGGGAGTTCGCCACTATCGAAAGGATGATGGCGGTCCAAATTATCTAGAAGAAAATGATTGGGGTTTTCTAAGAAGAAGGGGAAGAAGGGGAGAGGAAGAGGTGGCTAGGTTGCTTCTTAATTTATGCCATCAATAATCAGCGAAATCAAGTTTTAACTTACAGTTTGTTTGGTATTTTTTTAGTAAATTAAAGGAAGGGAAATATAAAGGAAAATAAAGGAAAAGATAGAAAAAGAAGAGAAAAGAAGGTAGTTGCAGTTTCTAATGTTTGGTATAATTAATGGATTTGAGAGGAATCACATGTTTGGTTGTCATTAGTAAAGGAAAAGAAAGGGAAGAAATAAAGAAAACATAGGTAAAAGCTTGTTAATTTTATTTCCTATCAAATTCCTCCAATTTTGTAGAGAAAGGAAAACAATGATTTAATAGTACTGTTTTTCTTTCACTTCCTCTCCTTTCCAATTAAACCCCTCTTATTTCTTTTACCAAACATGAAAAAGTTTGTTTTTACCTTTCCTTTTCTTTCTTTTCCATTCAAATCCGTCCTACCAAACAAAACCTTAAAAAATTGAAAGATTTAAATTCTAATCTCTAGATATTTATAACTTTATATCTAATGTTTGGCAACATGTTTTTGAAAAACTGCCGGAATTTCTTTTATGGATTTAAACCTATCTTTAGTTTTTGTTTGTTTCCTTAATGTGGTCAAATGGAAGATTAATTAAGAATATTTCGGTGATAGTTACTAGTTTACTACTATAGTTGTTGATTAATAGATATGAAATCTATCTTATACTCCATCTGTTTCAAAATATAAGACATTCACGCTTTACGAAAATATACTTTGATCACAAATACCTCTCATAATATGATAAATAAAAATTATAAATATTATACCATTGGATTCTTCTTGAAAAATACTAATATAACATTATTTTTTAAAAAAATCTATCAACATATATTTTGAGCAAATAACGGTCAAAGTTCGACCTCGAATATTTTGCGTACCTTATATTTTGAAACGGAGGGAGTATCGAACAGGGATGTGCAGTTTTAGACGGGAACCGGATTTCGGACCGGGACCAGATCGGAAAATTCCGGTCTGGTTTCCGATCCATGAAACCTTAGGATTCCCCCACTTTGTCTATGTGTCACTTATTGAGAAACGGTGGATGTATATTTTTATCTTTCTCATTTGGAATATTCTAGTCAAATTTTAGTCAAAATTTTCGAACTTTGACCATGTGTGTGGTTATCATATGGAAAAACATATTCATATAGGATTTTATTAGATTCTTATTTATATTTAGTTTTAAAACTATCAACTTTTCATAATTTTTACTAATACATATTTAAATATGTTAACTGTCAAAGATGTGCATAAGAGATTATGCAAAAATACATATAGGAAAGATTAAAAGAATATAGAGGGTTTATAATCTCTATTATTTATGAAAATTTGTGATAATTCATTTTATATCAGCCAACAATTTTCGTTTATGTTGTACTTGAAGATTTAATGAGAGATTAGCTTGAGGGACTCAATCAAAAGGAGTCTATTGTGGGTGTATTTGAATATTTTGGTCAATGAGTGTTACAACCTATTTATACAACAATTACAACTATACATCAGAACAGGCTATCACATGTTCAAATTAACATGAAGTAGACAACAACTAGAAATAGCTAGATAAATATAAAGCATAAAGCACACTATTACTTAGAATAAGAACACCTAGTTTGTAGTCTATGTATTGTCCGATCCTATTTATGTAAAATAGTATCACCATGCTCACACATGTGAATTGGGACACACACTATTATAATACATAGAAATTCATTATATTACAAACAAATATACTATATAAGAAATAAATACACTATATCACAAACAGATACACTATAACGCAAAGTAACATTATCACAAATAAGCACTATAGCTTTTGCCAAAAAAAAAAAAAAAAATACTATATCACATAAAAACACACTACGCCACATACAAACACACTATATCAAAACTGACAATATTATCCTTATCTTTTATAACATGTCCATACGAGTTTTTTTATGTGTTGTCTATGTTTGACTTTTGTTTGCTGCTTTTATAGTACTTGTTGAAACCAATTTATGGATGTAATTTTTTTAAAAGGTTATGTGAAGGAAGGAGAAACCACTTCGCTTTATCTTGGCTTGATAAAATTGTTGGTAGAGAAAGAAAGTTGTGTCACATGTTGGCGCGATGAAAATGGCTTCACTCCTCTCCATAGAGCAGCCTCAATCACCTCATACTACAATCTAAAGATTATTAGACTCATGCTTGAGCATTGCCCAGAGTCTGCAGAGGTGCGTGATAGTTCTGGCAAGACCATCTTACATCATCTGAGATGGATACCTAGTTACGATGAAGGTATGGAACTCTTAAATGTTCCCGTAATATATGCCATCAAAGATTATCAAGATCATCAAGGAAATACACCGTTACATATGGCTGTAAGAAATCAAAACCTTAAGCTGGTGCAATATCTATTGCGTTTCCCCGCAAAAATGAACATCAAAAACAAGGATGGCATCTCAGCATTAGATTTGATTGAAGAAGAAATGCAGGTAGGAAACTAGGAATCATCTTTGCTAATATATTTTTGTGTTATATTCAAGCTAAGAGAGATTCTTAATCTAGGCTCCGTTTGGTAGGGTGTAAAATATTTTCAGCGTAAAATGATTTTCATGGAAAACAATTTACAATGAAAAACACAATTCCAAAATTAGTTTTCCGTTGTTTGGTTCGATGTAAGAAAAATGATGAAATGAAAGGAAAGTGAAAGGGAAAGTAAGGAGGTAGTGAGAGGAGTGTACAAGAGAGATAAGGAAAATAGTTTTCCCTTCATTTTGAAAGAAAAATGGTTTTCCATCATTGGGAGAGTAATTTTACCCCAAGGAAAAATGATTTTACACTATTTTGCCAACCAAACAATGTAAAACTAAAAATAGAGGAAAACAGTTTTCCGGAAAAACGTTTTACACCCTACCAAACGGAGCCCTAATTTCTTTCTCTTCAATCTATTTGAGTTCATGCCCTTTGATGATATCTAATTTAGTACTCCCCTTCATGCTTCACGTATGAAATTAATTCATAAGGTAGATAAAATAATGAGAATGTATTAAATAACAAGTTCTTGAATTAATTAGGAACCACCTAAAAAATAGGCAAACTATATGATAAACCCAAGAGTACCAAACATGTGCTCTAATCACTATGAGGTTCGTTCATCAATGAAACCAAGTTAGTATTTTGAAGTTCATCGAAATGAATGTCGAATTGAATCATACAGATTTTTTAAAAAATCTGACCTTTTTTCACATCTGTTTTCAAAATGTGATTGTTAAAAATCTTTCTCAATTCATATGCAAAGTATATACAACTTATAAGATACACCTAATACTAGTTTATATTATATCTCATGCATTCCCTATGTCAAAACACTAGCTACTAGTTTAATAAATAATAACCTAAACGTACAGAATAATATTAGTCTTAACACTAAGCTTCTTAGATTAATGCTCAGCTATATATTTATATTTACTAGATGCATGTATGTAATGCTGCAGACGAGCATGAATAAAAGAGAAATGACATTGGAGGAATGTAGAGCATTGGATGCGGGAAATATACCATACTTAGACAATCGATTGCAGAAGCTTGGAATGAACTTTTTAGGTTCACGAGATTCAAGATGGAGAAATATCCTTCATAAGCTTATGCACATACACAGAGGAACTTTAATAAAACAAACTGAATTTGTTAGTTTCATCGAACAAGTTCTCGGGATGTTTCCATATCTTGTTTGTCAAAAAGACCTTAATGGGGACACCCCAATTCATATCCTTGTGAGAAATCCTTATGATACCATGATTCGTCTTCCAACTTCCAGTACGCAGCAAAAAGATTGTAATCTCTCACCATTGTCAACATTAGACCTTTTGCCCAAGTTATTAGAGTTATGTCATAATAGTTTAACGAATGAGAGAAGAGAAGCAGAGGCGGGTGATTTGCAGGACTATGAATATGACTGGGCATGGTTGATGCAAAACGAAGATGGAAATACTCCCTTACATGAAGCACTCATAGCAAATAGTGATATAAGGGTTTTGGAAAGACTCTTAGATATGGATATACAAATCACTGCTAATTTACTCAACAAACGTAATCAGACACCACTCCATCTTCTAGCCGGACGTTCGTCAGGTCAGTCTCTAATAAACACTTTAATCCAATAGCAATAACAATGATATGTATTATGTTTTTTTTATCCATATGAGCCACGAAGGCAGTACAAAGTACAAATACGGGGAGGGCGATTCGAACCTGTGACCTATCGTTCACAACACCTCAATCTTAACCACTAGGCTAAGACATCCTTGGTAATGATATGTACTGTGTAGTAGCTCCGTTTTTTTTCTTTCCACTTTACTTTTTGGGGTACTTGTTTTTCCTAATTCTACTATTTCCCTCACATCAACGATCCCATGTGACTCTAGTGGACCACCACCATTAACATTTAACCCTTACTCTATAGCTTTACTTCCAAAAGCAAAAATACAAACTTAATATCATATCTGGATGTAAAGGTAAGAATATTGAACGTATCTGATCTCTATTATATAAGGGAAGAGGGGAGCTATAGCATCCCCCAATAAATTTACTTAATTATCCCTTAGTAAATCAAATAATACTCTACTAAAAATAGATGAAAGAAAATCAAACTCAAATATAGCATAAAAAAACTAACAAAATAAATTATATCAATCAAATATTTGATCATCAATGAACAATCAAGTAGTAAATTCAAAAGAAAAATACAATCAATTACCAAAGTGAAATGATTTAATTAAAATAATACTTTGTTGATAAAAATATAAGAAATTCTTAATAAATCTACGTAACATTCTTTTATCGCTCATCAGTTTTAATTTTAAAAATCTTAAAGAAAGTATAAATAAAATAAATAATAAAAAACGGATTTGATCAAATGATATAAGCTTAATCAATAAAATTAGCTAGCCCAAAAAACATGTCTAATATTTAAATTTTACCTTTGTTATTCCCAAAAAAATTATAAATTATATTCTAAAAAAGTGAGGCATGCATGGTGTTTATAAATTGCTAGTTTTATATATATATATATATATATATATATATATATATATATATATATATATAAATATAAAGAGGCCGGGAAGGAAATCGAATCATTCCAATTCATTTCTTTTCCCTTCCCTTCTACTTTATTCCTTTGTTTTTTTAGTTTTAGCATTTTGATTTTTGACACTTTTAATAAATTTTATTTTGACCATCTTGTGTTATTTATACATAAGGAATAACATAGTCATGTGTGATGTTGTTGGATTTGTCTTTATATATATTTTCAAAATATTAGCTTTATATAATGTGCATTGGTAAACGTCCAAAAAAACAAATGAATGGTGGAACTAAAAAGAAGAAGTATATTGTATTTAAACAAGAAAATGATTTTCTCCTCCACATATTTCCATCCAAATTCCCCAAGTTACAATTTATGTTATTTCCCTACTTAGGATTGGAGCCACTAGAGAGCAAAACAATAGAGTCGTTGGTGAACGCGAATGAAGGAGCAGCGTTTTTGCTAGATGAGGACACACTCACCCCCTTTCTGAAAGCTGTTAAAGTTGGTAACCTGGCTACAATTACAACACTGAATGAACTTTCTCCAGAAGCAACCAGAATGGAAGATTCCAATGGTCAGACATTGTGGCATTTACTTGTAAATCAACCTGAATATTTGACATGGCGTCTTATTCGATCATCACAACAACAAAATTTGAAATGTCTACTAGATATAAAGGATTGGGAGGGAAAAACGCCATTGCATCTAGCGGTTGAAAGCCGACAATTTAGACATGCCAAATATTTTATTGAATATGGTTCACCATCGGACGAGCCAGAAGCTAGACAAAAATGGATGAGAGAATATCTAGAATTAGAAACTAAGGATGGTATTACTTCTAGCGATTTGATAAGATCCTCACCACAAGTTCCTGATTATGTAAGTTTTCTAATCCATTCAATTTCCAGTATATTCATTTGATATCCTGGAGTGTGTGTTATCATTTTAATTCTTTGTTTTAGTATATTCATTCGATATTCTGGAATGTTTGTTATCATTCAAATCTTTGTTTTAGAATTTAACTTTTTGGAAAAATAATAACCAAAATACGAAACCCAAAAATGTTTAGGCAATTCCTTATCCATTTTCTACTTTTTTGAAAGCTAAAAACAAAAATATGGAACACTGTATCGTTGTCAACTATCAAAAATAAGTATAAAAACAATCTCCTAATCTAAAAGCTTAACTTGAATTCTTGTGATTTTTTGATACAGTTTGAACAGTTCATGAAGGATGAACCTACGATGATAGGCATTCGAAGTGTGTGGGAAGTTCCTACAACTCAAATGAATGAATATGCTGACACAATGGGCGTAACAGCAGCACTTTTGGCAACAATAACCTTCACGGCAGCATTCACTGTTCCTGGTGGACAAGTCGAAGACAAAGGAACTCCGCTCCTCATGAAAAAGGCAGCATTTAAGATATTTCTGATTTCAGACATATTGGCTATGTGCTTATCCATGATGGTCTTATTTTGCCTCCTTTGGGTCGTGGCTTGTGCTGAGAAAGGCAAAGCCGTTGTGTTGATGGATTTCAGCATAACATTGCTCCTACTCTCATTCTACGCAACTCTTGTCACTTTCATGGCAGGTTTATATGCTACCATCTTCCCTGTTAGTCCCTGGATCGCGATAATCTCTTTAGCTTTATGCTCTTTGCTTATGTTTCTTATGGACAAACGTATTGTCATGGACTGTATGGTTCCAATTGGGAGATCTTTACTTCTTTTTAGTCAGAAGATCTCGCGATATGTTCGATCACCTACTTTAATCTATAACACCATTAAGAAACATTAGCGCAAGACATTATAGCATGGTCCTTCCATTCTTCAATAGCATGATAACCACCCTTCCGCGGGTTTGTAGTAATAAGTATGATGTATGATGTATTGTTATGGAAATTTACTCTTCTATTTGCTAGTAACCTTATTTGATTCTTCAACAAGTTATCTCTTGTGGTAGCGTGTAACAAAGATATGTTGAGATGTATGAAAATCCTTTAATTTCAATATAGCATATGAAGAGATCGGTAGTCTGGTGATACTTTCCTTATTTAATTAGATCAGTTATTTGTTTCCTTAATTGTCTAGATCTTTGTATGGTAGTGTTGTAGGTAGTATATATATAGTCTTGTTATTTAGCCTGTAATATTGTGAATGTAGCCTAAATAAAATTCTCATGCTACCAGAGCTAGGGTTTTAGAAACCAAGAAAAATGGCAGATGAAAGAGGCAAACGCATTGGCGTCCTCCAAAGGGAAGAAGATTATTCCACCTAGTTCACCACTTTTCTTACACGCTTCTGACAATCCAGGAGCCATTCTCACCACCATAGTAATTAATAGAGAGAATCATGATCAATGGGTAGATGCTATAAGGCAAAGTTTGATGGCGAAAAATAAGGTGGAATTCATTGATGGTACGGTAGACAAACTTGTACTGCTGACAGTGAGACAACGAGTGAAGCATTGGTGGCATTGAAACAGTGCACGCTTATGTGATTTTCTGGTTGCGTAATGTGATAGATGTGAAGTTGCACTCTGCCATAAAGTATTGTGTGACAGCGAAGGAGTTGTGGGACGTTTTGAAAGAGCGATATGCACAAGGTAATGCGCCTCGTGTACATGAATTTAAAACAAAATTGTATGATTATTTGCAACAAGGAGAAATGAGTGTGTAGGAGTATTATGGAAGTTTGAGAGAGATATGGGATGAGCTTGCTCAATACTCCAGGATACACAAGTTTACATGTGGTGTTGCAGATGAGATAACGCGGGAATCAGAAGAAGAACGAGTGCACAAATTTCTCATGGGTCTTGATATTAGTTTGTATGGAGTTCTAAGGACTCAATTACTCAACCAAGATCCTTTGCCCACTTTAAAATCAGCATACTCGAGTGTTGTGCGTGAAGAAAGGCATAAGAAGATAGCATGCTCGGGTGAGGAAGCCTTCCTCACAACCAATCTGCCTTAGCAATCCGAGGAGCAAGGCGTGGTAGGGGTTAGCAACAAGAAACATTTTATCGTGGCTAAGGAACGTAGGGAGAGGAGACCACAATGATCGAGTGGTCTGCAACGAATGCAAGAAGGTGGGCCACGATGTATCTGACTGTTTTCAGATCATCGGCTACCCACCGAATTGGGGAAGAGACGAGGCACTTAGAGAGTTCGAGGAAGAAGAGGAGGAATTGCTGGAAGAGGAAGCGGGAGAGCTAAAACTAGGGGATATAGAGCAGCAGGAGTTGGGGCAAATCAGAGTCAACGGTCAAGAGAAAGAAACATCAACTGTTGAGCCAATATGGTTTTAATGATGACAAACTAAAGTAATAACTAACAAGGTTTACAAGTTTTATGTGTGCAAGGTTCATGAATTAATAATGGTTCTTTATAAAGATAATAAGTGAAGTTCCTGAGTTGGAACTCCAAGAGAAGAATGAAGTTCCTATGTTGGAACTCCAAGAGAAGAAGAGCTTTTTTACATAAGGGTGTAATTAGGTTTCTTATGTAAGAAACAAAGATCTTCATAAGGTAATGAATTGGAACTATGGAGTTGTTCCTGTGAATAAAGGAAATGTTGCTATGGAACTATGTTAGTGAACTATATAGGAAACATGTGTCTAAAACGACGAACTGACTAAAATTATAAGATAGTGTTTATCGGTTCTTTTGTAAAGAACTGATGAACTGGCATTGTTAAGGAACTAACGAAATTAAAGAAACTAGACAAGTATTATATGGTGCAACAGTGATAATGTGTCAGTTGAGTTGTTAAAGGCTAAATTTAAGAAACTGTTTTGTGTTTGTTAAAAATCTGATTTGGAGGAAAATATTTTTAAAGGAAAGATTTTATCTTTATTGAAAATAAAATCTTTTTCAATTTTTGGATAAAATATTTTAAAAGATATTATTTTGATAAAAGGATTTAATTTTGGTTTTATTAATTAAAATACTTTTTAATTAAATCAGATTTTTGGTTTACTGCATAAGTGGTTGCTATAATTAAGGAAGCAGTAGAATTTCCATAACACATGTTTAACGTAGATCATAGAAATCATGGGTGTCAAAAGGAACGTGTTCCTCTGGTTAAGGAACATCATGGAAAATGTTTTTACCCACTAACACATGATCTAAACCACGTTCATTAAACTTACTACTATTTAAGACAAGCACTTAACTGAGTTCAATGTGTGCCTGACAAAGTGATAATTAATCTACAAAGGTATTAATTTGAGTATCACTTTTATTGAGTTAGTACCACCAAAGTTCAAAGTTCCAAGTTCTAAGTTTCATTACCATATGAGTTCATTGTTTCATTAGTACATTCTATCATTCTACTATTTTGTATTTTGAGTTGAGAAGAACTCTTATTGTTTGAGTTTGGGGAAAGGGATTGAGTGAATTATGTAAAGTGTGAGGCTTTGAGTGAAACAAAGAAAGAGAAAGGAACTTCGAGTGAAGTTCGAGAGGAACAACAGTTAGAGGGAACTGTTGTTGGGACTTGAATTTGTAGAGGAACTCAAGGAGTGGCTCGAGAGATAATAGGTTTGTAACAAAGGTGTTTTGGCCTATTATAGTGAAAGAGTTGAGTTTAAAATCCCTAGTGGTCAAGGTTGTTTCTTCTTGTTGGGCCCAAGAATTTTTTCCTCGTAAAAATCCCTTGTGTTCCTTTAGCTTGTTTATTTGTTTAAGTTTGAAATTCCGCAAAAAGTTTCGTTTATTTCTACACATACAATTCACCCCCCCTCTTGTAGTGTTTCTAGTGAAATAACATCAACCAATGTGACGAATCAACAGCATGCTTATGCAATTTTCACTCCAGAAGATAAAGTTAGGATCTTAGCTCTTATTACGCCGACAACGAACACCGATAAACTTAATTAGTAATGTTTAATGAACAATTCACTTAGTTGTAATGATTAATGAATTTAAGTTGGTGTGTTGTAACTTAGCCTTGCATTTATTTCCAAGGAGATAATTGCGGCGGTAGCACCACCCGTCGAGTCGAACCCTCGTGGATTTATTTTCCCCCAAAACCCGAGTTTTATCGAATAAGGAAGGGTTCGTGTCGGCGAGGGTGTTACAGAATGGTATCAGAGCGGAGTTAGATTAACTAGGGAAAGATTAAAATTGATTAAGAAAATGAATCAAATAGGTTTAAACTTTAAATTGTTAGGAAGTCAAGATAATAAAATATTAGGAGAAATGAATTAGGGTTAAAATATGATTTAAGGATTTAGTATGGGTACGAATGAGTTATGTGTGCATGTATGAAAGTAATAGTTAAAGGTACTTATTAATTGTTTATATTTTAGATGGCCTGGACACGTATGACCGCTAGAATATGCACCAGAACCCCACGTCAAGGACCTTACCTCCTAAGGATGAGGGTAGGAGAGTCCATTTCAGTATCTACCGGTTACGTTTAACCATGAAATATTACCACCTTAATGAAGGACACGGAAATTCAGATTTCCTCACGACGCCTAAACAAGCCGATGTCTTAATTCACTCCCCAGCGATGGCCCTTATGCTGAAATCAAGAACGAATACTCTGATATTCTGAAAAATGGAAGGCCAAACTATGAACGATACACGTGGAAAGGGAAGTGGTATCTCACTTTGAGTTACCTGGAGAAAAGGATGCTCGATGCCAGAGCCAAATGGCTTAATGACTACCTAACCTCCGATGATGATGAACCCAACTATAGTGATAATGAAGGAATAGAAAGAAGCCCTACCCCACCCGTTGAAAACCATGGATAAAATGAAAATGAAGATGACGATGAAGACCCGTCCGAGGATGAGGAGTAAAACCTTCAACCCTAGCTAGCCTTAACCACTCGCAATCTAAATCGTAGTAGATTTATTAACGTTAGTATTAACTTATTTGCTTTGTGATGCTAGTATTTCTTAGTTAGAAAACTAAGATACTCTTATGTGATGAAATGTGCATGAGTAATGAAATGACGAAATTTTGGTATATGACCTGAGTATGCTGTTGGAAATGAATGAATTGAATGACTCTGATTATATATTTTATGTGAAATAGCCCTTTTTAAAGATCAATGTGAATGGTGGGAACACCAATGTGATAACGCAGGTAGCTTATGCAATACGTTTATACACGATCTAGAGAAGGCGACAAGAAAACCAAATGGCCGAAACTCCGAACAAGTTGCAGCACGACGGACTCTCGAGCAATTAGCTCAAAACTTTGGCTTAGTTCTTCAAAACCAGCTCAACAACAACCACCATGGGGATGATCCGCAAGCCGCAATGGCGAAAAAGATTTCCTCTTTGAAACCACCAACTTTTGTTGGTAGAGAAGACCCATTACTTCTCGAAAATTGGATAAGAGACTTCGAAAAGATTTTCACGGCCACGGGTACCCTGAGGCCCAGAAAGTAGACCAAGCGACCTTTTATTGCACGAGGACCTGATATTGGTGGGAAAGTGTAGGACCATTGTTAAAGCTCAAGAGAACTTTAACTGGGAAGCGTTTAAGATAGCGATTAAGGCTCGATTCTTCCCCGAGCACATTCGTAGGCAGAAGTACAATGAGTTTAGTAGTTCAACAGGCTATACAATGAGTGTGCAAGAGTACGCTCAGAAATTTAATGAGTATGCTCGTTTGTCCAACTGTAGTTCCAATGAGGGAACTAAAGCCAAAAGTTTAAGACGGACTTAAGTTTGATCTTCAGACTCGAATGGGAGGTAGTACCTCAACTACTTTCGCGAGGCGTATGCTAAGGCCTCAAACTTAGAGAGAATTCTGCAGTGAAAGAGAGTGCTAAGTAGCATAAAAGAAGGAACCTGCTAGCAACAGCAACAACCAAGGGTACGATAAAAGGCCCAACAACAACAACAATGGTGGAACAACAACAACAATGGTGGACGCTACAACAACCGCAACAATCAGAATTCTGGACAACAGGCCCAGCAAGGAAATAGGATACAAAGAACTTTGTTTGCAGAAGTGTGCAAGAGCCACCAGGATTCACTTGTCAGGTGAAAGATCAAAGTTTCGAATGTGGAAAGTAGGTCACAAATCGTTCAACTGTTCCAAGAAGCAGTAAAATGGACCAAATGCGAACAATGGTAGCAATGGTAACAATAATGGAGGTGGAAACAGAATTCGAACTTCATTAACAACCGCCCCAATGGAGGAAATGCTGCACGAACGGAAACCAGACAACCGCTCTTTTGGAAGTGGAAATGGAAACTTCGGAAAGAATGGCAATGGAGGCTACACCAATGGGAGAATCAATGTCATGAGCCGAGTTGAAGCTGACACGATGCCAATGTTGTGACTGGTCTTTTCTCGTGAACTCAAACCTGCTTATGTACTCTTTGATTCAGGAGCGTCTCATTCTTTTATTTCTAGTACTTTTGTTAACAAGTATCCCCTCAAGTCTACCCAGTCTTGTCGAGCCAACATAGCCATGCCCACAGGTGAGACTGTCTCTTGTAAATCGCTCAAGTCTACTGCTGCGTCTAACCCGCGACCTGCTCCCAGCCGCGGTGTCTGCCTTCCTCCGCCTAACTTCGGCCGCCGACCACCGAGCCACCACAAAACTCCCTCTTTCCCCCCTGCTTCGAGCCTCTGTCATTCCTTTCTCCTTGTTCTTTTCTTTTGGTTTCATGAAACTGAGGCTATATTTAGTTCACCTGAAATTTTCTGATCTGAACTTATCTGATCTGATCTGAACTTATTTTTTCTGATCTGATCTGATCTGATCTGATCTGATCTGAACTGATCTGATCTGATCTGAACTGATCTGATTTACAAGATCTTATCTTTTATAAAATATATTATTACTATTATATTATTACTTTGTAAATCATTATTATGCAATACATTATAAGATGTTCTTTATAGTATTACTATTATTATCATGTTATTTCTATTACAACTTTTACACAACTTTTATTATTAATAATAATCATTATTATTATCATTATTATAAGAACAACAATAATAATTATAATCATAATTATTATTATTACTAAAAAATAATTATATAACTCAAGTCATTATTTTATAAGAGCACTTATACAATGTTTCACACTTTCCCTTAAAAAAAGTTTCACACTTGAGAAGTCGGCAAACTCAACTCTTTTTTTCCATATAAAATAGAATAAGATATACAAACAACTATGACTTGAGCAAAAAATAAATAAATATCGTGCAACTTCAAATAGCTAGAGAGATTTGAAATTCGGTAGGAAATACCGAATCTAAATTTATAATTTGTATCTCACACTTAGCTTATTTTGAAATGTAATCCGAACTTAGTAGTTTCGTTGTCATGAATTTGAGATGTCATATTTTATATATTTCTTTTTTTGCGTCAATCTTATGTTCTTAACACGTGGCTTTTAATTTTCTATTATTTAATAACAACACAATAACTTAATATAATAATAACAATGACATTTATAATGGTAACAACAAGATTAATAATAATTACCAATATTAATAATTAATAAGTACAACAACAACAATAATAATTTTTGAACAAATGTACTAGTAAATAATAATACTCCCTTTGTATTTTTTTATCTTTCTCACTTAGAATCTTGACACTATTCACAATTAGAGATAATTTTTTAGATTTTTCTCAATATATAAGAAAAAATATAGTCATGTGGGGTCTTGTTTGATTCGTCTTAATGAGTACTTTATTAATATTCAATTATGATAATTTTTATTAGTATGTAGTGAAAGATATTTAATAATAATGAGTTTTTAAATATAAGAATGATATGATATGATCTGATCTGATCTGATCTGATCTGATCTGATATAATCTGATCTGGTCTGATCTGATCTGATCTGAACTTATTTTTTATGATCTAATCTGATCTGATCTGATTTGATCTGATCTGATCTGATTAGATCTGAAATAAGCAAAAATAAGGTGAACTGAACATAGCCTGATTCATTTGAATCAGTAAACAATCCCTCCTTCCCCTTTTAATTTATTTTCTTAAGTTTTATTAATTTTACTTTTATTTTTAAAACAAAACTCTTAATGTCTAAACTAGCTTATCTTATTAAGTTAGTGTATTTTGTTTAAGTTAATCTTTTATAACTTGATAATTTTTTCTAATTTAGAATAAGAAGTAAAATAAAGTTAGTTTCTATGTTTAAAATAATTGTTTAAAGTTAATAAAAATAAGTTGAAGTAACCCTTCATTACTTAAAAGGATTTCATAAATGATTTACTTTGATTTATAAACTCTCTTAAACTAATTGTGAATCTCCTTTAAGTTATTGAATTATTTAAGTCGTTTATTTTATATACGTATATAAAAGGGTTATTTAGGTAACTAACTTAGATCTCGTTAACATCTATTGTAGACTCCGATTTCGTAGACGGGATTATCAAGAGCGCTAATCTGTTCGTGAACTTAACTTTTGGGCATGCGTCACGGTAATCTCCGATGTCCATCTAAACATAGATCCTGTTAGCGTAAAACGAATTGATTACATGATTATGTGATTATAAAATTTATAAGTATGGACTATAATTATGGATTTATCGATTTAATGTGGATTATGAATACGAATGACAAATGGACAATGACTATGGATTTTCGAATATGAACATGACTATGGACGATGTACGATACGACATAAATGTTATTATAACGTTATTAAAATCGGTTAATGTTATTTAATGATGTTATGATTATCATTATTATTATTATTATTGTTATAGTTATTTTATTATTATCATTATTATGATTATTATTACTATATATCATTATGATTATCATGAGTATTATTATCGTTATTAATATTGAGACTTTATGAAAGTTGAAATTGATAAGAACTTGTGTTAATGAATGATTATAAATCTGAAGTGATAATTGAACTCAAGTGACAGTCGTGTTATGAAATGAGTTATTGAAATCTCTATGAATGAATTGAGATTATGATGGATTGAATATGTTCACACTGGTTTGAACAAGATGACGTAAATTGAATAAGTTGACGTAAATGTATATGTGAATTATGTGATGATGTGAATTAAAAGATGTTAATCACGTAAAGTGAAATATCGGAGGGAAATGATGAACAGATTGCCCTGTATGAGTGGTTCAGCGGCCCCTACAGGTTCTCTGGTTACTATGCTGATTATTCTGTTAGTGTCTTCCTTCTATCTTGTTGTGATCCAAGTAGAAGGGGTGTGCACACTAGGGACTCTGTTATGGCCATTATGATTTTTCGTAGGTGGTTACAGGGGGTTTCCCCGGCCTACAAGTAGATGGTTACAGGGGGGTTCCCCCGGCCTACTATGTTGAAGTAAGTGGTTACAGGGGATTGACCCCGGCTTACTGGCGTTCTCTTTCCTCTCCTTGAATAACTGGATTAATTGAATTACTTATATGATTATTCGGTGTATATATATGTGTATATGTGTTATGACTTCCAAAACTATTAATATGCTATTTTACAAAGTATCTTCAACTTAAGTATTTTACGGGATGGAGTTGGAATTACTCAGTTTTTCTGATTTTGGGAGCTTGTCTCTCTTGTCTCTTTTCAATGTATTTGTGCAGGTGGGTGATCGATCGGGGGAACAAAAGGGAGATTATTTAGAGTTGTCATCCACTTAGCATATGATTAGCTTCTGCTGGAACTCTGAAACATTTAATTAATTAGTAATGTTTAATGAACAATTCACTTAATTGTAATGATTAATGAATTTAAGTTGGTGTGTTGTAACTTAGCCTTGTATTTATTTCCAAGGAGATAATTGCGGCGGTAGCACCACCCGTCGAGTCGAACCCTCGTGGATTTATTTTCCCCCAAAAACCCGAGTTTTATCGAATAAGGAAGGGTTCGGGTCGGCAAGGGTGTTACACATTATCACCCCTAGCCAGGAGAGTGAGAGGAGGAGGAGAGAGAAAGTATGAAATCAGGAGGGAAGAGAAGGAGAGAGGAGAAGTTCATGTTTGATTTTTACACGTGCGTGTACCTTGTTACCCAATAAGTTATAGTCTAATAGTTACACCAAAGCCTTTATCTTTATAATTAGTTATTAATATCTATAAATTCACATACTTCCTCCGTTTTTTTAGATGTTACACTTTTGAAAATTGGTTCCCCACCACCACCCAGCAGCCCATAGAACTCCCACCACCACCCACCCGAAATTCGAACCACACACCCAGCCACCCAAAACCCCACCCCACCCACCGAAAAATCCCACCCAGCCACCCAAAACCCCACCCTACCCGCCGAAATCCCCACCCACCCACCCGAAAACCCCACCCAGCCACCGAAAAGCCCACCCCACCCGCCGAAATCCCCACCCACCCACCCGAAACCCACCGCCACCGAAAAGCCCCCCCACCGCCGAAATCCCCACCCACCCACCCGAAAACCCACCCAGCCACCGAAAACCTACCCCACCGCCGAGATCCCTACCCACACCCGAAAACCCACCCCACCGGCCGAAATCCCACCCACCACCCCGAAAACCCTAACCACGCGCCGAAAACCCACCCCAGCCTCGCGAAACCCCACTTCTACCGCCGCAAAATTCCACCCCAGCCTCGAAAACCTCACCTCTACCGCCGAAAATGGAGGGCATGAGGTTTTGTGCGAAGAAAATTGAGTGGTTTTCGGTCGGTGGGGGTGGTGGGGATGGTTTTCGTGGGTGGGGGTCGGGTTTTCGGGTTGGTGGGTGGGGTTTTGGGTGGCTGGGTGGGATTTTCGGGTGGGTGGGTTGCGATTTTGGGTGGGTGGTGGGGTGGTGGTGGGAGTTCGCTGGGCTTATGTGGTGGTGGGTAAGGAGGCTGCGAGGTGGGGGAAGGGATGGGGCAGCTGAGGTGGTGGGGGAGGGGTGGTGGAAGAGAAGGGAGGAGGTTAATTAATTTAAATTAGTATATAATAAGGTTAAATTAAGTTAGTTTAATTTTGGTTAACCCTTATAAGTAAGGGTAAGTGAGTAATTTTACAACATAAAACTTTCCAATTTAGGAAATAAAAAAAAGTGTAACATCTATTTAGAAACATGCAATTTATGAAAAGTGTAACATCTAAAAAAAAACGGAGGAAGTATACAAATTCAATCTCTTAAAAATATCCTCTTATAGTTGAATAGCTCAAAGTATCAAACAAATAAAACCCTTGACATTTCATTTGTTGAGAGCGGTGTCAAATACCATTTGGTCTTATTCAACATCAATTTGAATCATACTTCATCTGTTTTTTTTTTTTTTAATAATTACTATGTTTCTCTTACTAAGAAGTTGTCTGTTATTTGCAATATTAATATTTTCGGCAATATATTTTTTTTTTCTCGATCACTTAGCAAGTGTTTGACTTGCGAGTATTAACGAAAAGAAGGTAGCGTAATTGAAAAAAAAAAAAAACGGTTTCAATTAATCCAGTATTGTGAATTGTCGTTGAATTTACCAATTAAAAAAAAAGACACGTCGTTGCCCAAAATCCGACGTTTCCCGCGATCTCCAATCTCAAACTGAAAAAGTTTGAGTCCACGGTCCACCATCTCGTGTGCGACTATCTTTTTTTATTCAGTTTCCACTGAAAACTTCCCCTCCATTTCTCTCTCCTCAATTTCTAATCTACCTTCACTCTTTCTTCTATCTTCTAAGATCGATTTTCTCCACTTCAAACCCTAAATTTCCTAAATTCATTCGTCAAAAAACCTAATTCGTCGTCTTTTTCGTCATTGATGACGCAATTTATGAGTTGATTAAGCTAGGGTTTTGAGTTTTGAAAGCTTCAGAGAAGAGAAAATGGCGAGGGTTCAATGCAACTTTTGAACATTAACTTAGCTCTTAAGGGGTAAAGATGGTAAATTAGCCTTCTATATTGAAACGGAGGGAGCAATGTACAACTATCTGCAGTGATGAATTTTCTTCTCATTTGGGTGTGGCACAAAGATCAATAGTAGTAATAAGAAGGTCTTAATAGTGTGGGTTAACATTGTACCTGAAAACCCCATTTTCTTTTAATTCTACCCTAACTTATCCATCCGTCTTCACAATTTTTTTTTTGAGTTGGGTTGTTGCAAAACATTGTAACACTAGTCAGCAGCTAGCCTCATTAACTTGCTGTAAGCATTTCCAACACTTCATAGTCACAATCCCTACCATGGAGATTTCCACAATGCACCCATTGCATTATGCAGGTCAAGCATCCCTGTTCCATGACTTCTCTTTTGATGGGTCACTTAGAAGAACATTGCAACTCTAGCAATCTAGCTAACACTCGTTACCATCTCTCTTTCTACCAGGATAATTATCATAAATGCACCCATTGCATAGTTAGTTGACCATGCCTATGGCACAGGAAGGAGCATGGTTTCAAATCTAGGATGTGACTGCGATTGTGATAACAGTCACAGAACCACTTTCACGGACAATGCGGATGGTTTCTGGCGCTTACCCTGGCCAAGCCTTTTAGGCACTCTTTTCTCATCCTAACAGGGAAAGTTGCACAAGTTCAGCACTTTTTCATTATGGTAGACTAAGCATGCATTTTTTTTCTAGTCGTGGGAGCGAGTCACCTTGGTGATACAAGTAGTATCAATCAAATATTTTAAGCTCTGTCTAGCCAGCGCCTTAGGTGCTAATAAGTTCTATCTCCTTACCCGATCTCTCCCTTTTATCAATTGGGCCATAAGTGATCTGGGAGGTTTTTGAGGCTCTGGTTAGTTTTCTTACTTGGATTAGACACTCTAATCCCCTTCCTTTCTTTTCTCTCTTATCACTGCTGCTGTCACTTTCTTTTCCCTTCCTTGCTCTAGCTTGCAATAGAAACCCTCAAGAGGACCCTGCAACAATCATGTTCTGGCTTAGTGCACCAGTAGTTGCCTCACGGGTGTATAAGGAGTTGGATTGGGTGGTCGAGGAATGAGAGGAGAGAAAAATTGAAATCGGAGGCGTAGAATTCAAGGTACCATATTGGGGTCAATGGCGCGGGGCGCGTGTGAGTGGCTTACACTTTAGAGGCTTTTTTGGTCCTGCAGGTGGTGTATTAAGGTTTGGATTAGGGGTCAGTAGGTGATCTTGGGAGTAGTGTGATGACGCATTCGCCTGATCAGCAGGTTGATTTTGTTGTTGTTAGTTCTATGAAATTCAATATGCCATGTAAAGCACCTTATTGCTGAGGGCTGAGGAGATTTTAACAGTAGTGAAGCTGGATGTGCAATTGCAAGTAGAACACAATGAATAAGGCCTCATCTCTGGAGGGAATCCCCTTCAGCTAATTTAGTAACACTCTGCTAAGCTTTATGTTTTATGTTTTTTTGTAGTTTTATTAAGTGGCACTGACTTGTGAAGTAAAATGTTTGCTGGCTGCCAACCAATAGTATAATTTTGCAGTGGATATATTCCTCAATTCAATAGTGACTTTCTAGGTTTCAAATAGCGTGTCCAAGGCGCCACGCGAGTAGAGGCGCCACGCCAAAACGTAAGTACGACTGGCGGAGGCGCTCGGTTTTTGCCGTCTTTGGGAGAGGTGCAAGGCGCACCGCCTTGACACTTATCGTGGAGAGGCGCGGAAGAGAGGGGGAAGATCTTACTTGAAAGGTTAAAAAACCCAAAATATTCAAATTTAGACTTACCTTGGTTTTAATATAGCAATTTCGAGCAAAAACCCTTTGTTAATTGCAGTAAATCTCATCAAATTGAACGCTAACTAAAAATCCCTAATATGGGAGAAAAACCCTAATTCATGAATTGGTGGCAATTGATGGCTGCCAACTCGCCGTAGGTGACAGCGGATGTCGGCAAGCCAACCACCATCATTCTGATATCTCCGGTGGTTGGCGGCGACAAGCAACTTAGAGGTTAGTCTCTCTTTCTATGGACACCTTGGATTTTCTCTTTTTTCTCTTCTTGGATCCTCTTTTCTTCTTCTGCTCATTTTTCATGAGCTTCTATCTGATAATTTTTTTTCTCTTCTCTTCTTTGATCTTCTGATAAGCTTTGAATTCAACTTCTTTTGTTCTTTTCTTTTTATGTCGAATGGTGTATTATGGTAGTAAAATGGGAGGGTACCCACTCCTTAACCCCACTGCTGTCCTCTATCAATGTCAGGTGTGCAATTTTTTTTTTCCTTTTCTTTATGGAAAGATTTCACTTTTTATATTATATATATATTAATTTTTTTTCTTGAAGGCTGAAGCCATATTCATTTTACTTTTCAAATAGTGCTCATCCATAGTTCAAAAATGCGGTTTCGGTCACGGTTGCGGTAACGGTCACGGTGATGCGGGAACGGGGATGATGCAGTTGTCGTATGTCGTATCGCTGAATATTGGCTTAAACCATGAAATATCCCTAAAACCCCCATAAAATGCGGTTTTTTTACACCTTTACAATGCGGGTAATATCATTTCGTTAGATTTGAAAACCTTTACGATACGGGCGATACGATACGGGATTGTTTTGACACTATGGGCTCATCTATTGATATTTTAACACCACAAAAGTTAAATAATAATAAAAATAAAAGATGCGCCTTGGCTACGGGATGCACACGCCTTCGCCGTGCGTCTTGCTCTTTGCACATTTTAAAACTAAGGTGACTATCTAATTTTGATCATACTTTTCTCTTGAATGGTTATCGGAGGTAAGTTACATCTGCATCTTTTGAGGTCCATATTATCTTGCACTTATTTTGAGCTCAAAAGACTATGAGCACGGGTCAATGAGGCTGTAATGCTCATTTTATTTCATTGTCTGTGCTCTAACTGTCTAACAAGAAGTAGTTAAGAGTTCAGGATACTCGTTCTCACTTTTGGTGAGATCTAGGATGGGTAAGATGTGTACAACCTCTCTAGCGGAGCAGAGAAGCTGTTGTTGATACTGCGTATAGAGAGTGATTATACCAATTCAGTTAGCTAACATCTTTGGCATTGGATAGATGCATTCGCTGCTGCAGACATGTCAACTGTTTCAACTTTCAACTCTGCATAATTCTCGCTCGTGCTCTTAATATATCCGTGTCTGAGGACCTGTTTGTAAATAATTGGAAGCTGAAATGTCTTTCCTTTTCTTTTCATTTTTGATGTTCTGCATGTAGCTTTAGCTTACCTTATTTTGCTCTTACTTTTTGCCCGAGGTTTGCTTCCTTTGCACAGATGTTAACACTGTAATTTCTATTTCATATGTATATGTCGGGGTTTGTTTCAGCTAAGAAGAATTAAGAAATCAGATGCTACTTTGTCTGGTGAGCTCACACCATATAATATTATTCCCCTGGAAGCACCGTCATTGACCAATGCTATTGGAGTTTTCCCGGAGGTGAGACTTCTAGAGTTGTTGAATCTTTGTTTTCTCCGTCGTACATAAAATACATATGCACTTTTGATTACGAGGTCAACTGTCTATAACGTTGGCGCTTAATATATTAAGAATATGCCGTCGTAAAATGTAAAACCAATATTCACCTTCATAGTTTGGTTTCTATGAACTTACTTTTCGTTTGTGTGCTTGGTAATAAAGAGATATATTGAAAAGACACCAAATGGGTGTCACCCAATGAGGCAAAGGACAAAAAAACTCACGTCCTTTAATTTTTATGAAGCAATTTATCTACAAATTAAAAGAAGTTAAATCATTGATTCATTGCTCATGACCAAAAGCTTCAGCTAGACAAAAGCCTCAATTGAAAATCTTGATGAGGGGAGGCTATGTCTCCAAGATTTTGTTGGCTTGAAAGATTTTGCTTTCATATTCCAACTAATGTGTGTAGATAGAAAAACTATGGTGAAAGATTGGCATTTAAGATTCTAAAAGTAAAAAGATATTCTTTTGGGATGGAGGTAGTGCAATTTCCTTCTTGGTCATTGTGCTTGTATCTCTCTGCATTTATATTGTCATACATGATACATGATGTCATATGCTAATATAATAATAAAAGAAAGTTTTGGGACCTACTCTGATTCTCTTGGAAAGCTACTTTCCCATTCTCAGGGAAGAAGATTTTGACTAAAAACATGCTTTTCTGGACATTTCCATTCGTTGTCCACGATGTTTGATCAGTTATTTTTTTATCTAAGTTATTGTTAACTGAGGGAGTTGCTATGACTGAGTCCGAATGCTGCATTGTCTTTTAATCAGGTTAAAGGGGCCATATCTTCTATAAGGTATAATGATAGCTTTCCCAGACTTCCTGCTGCCTTTGAGATTCCTGGCCACCGGGATGCAGACATGTTTGATCTTCTTGAATTTGTCTTTGGTTTCCAGGTTTCTTCTGACTTTTATCTGTGTTTATTTTGTTTTGTTTTAGTCTCATTATAGTATTGTTGTTCGAGTTTAGCTACAATGCTACGTGCATGTTCCAAATGCTGTTTGTTAATCAGTAATAGCTACTCTCTCCGCTCTGCTGCCACATATTGATGAAGTTGACCTCTCTATACTACCCGCATCCCAACAAAATGAGTTCCCATGTGCCTCAAGTAACTTATTGCTAAGTAAATTACTCTTATAAGCATTCTCTTTTCCACCAAACACAAGGCATTTTATTATTGCTCTTGTATGTATATTGTTACAATAAATTACTTTATCATTGCAAAATTATAAATGCTTGAAGTCTATGATATGTCTAGTCCACAAGATAAGAACTTCAGCCAAGGACACACATTTAAATAAATAAAAAAGTAAGAAGAATCTGTATATTAGATACACTAAGATACAAACTGAACTTCGTAGTGTCTAGTCTCTTGCATATAGTAATATTATGAAAGTACTTGCACTATTTACATATCCCTCTGTCCTCAATTAATTGTCGTGTTAGGTTTGAGCATGCAGATTAAGAGTATATATTAGGGGTGTAGGTCTTCTGAGTAGATAGAGTAAAAATCAGAATTAAAATTGATTAAGAGTGAGTTTTTGGAGAGCCCTACATCCCATGAATATGAAGAGAGGGTATATAGTAGGGGCGTAGGTTTTCTGAGTGGATAGAGTACAAATAAGAATTACAAATTGATTAAGAGTGAAGAGTTTTTGTAGGGCCCTACATCCCATGAATAGTGTGAGAGAGAGATGGTTAATAGAGGTATCCACAATTAAGGACCCACCAAAATAGTATGTAGTTTGATTAGTATGGAGGGATACAAATTCTGATTACAAATTTTTATACTAATTGATAGAATTAATAAACATATGTTATTATGTAAAAGTTTGTTGGATTAGTCTCAATATATATTTTTGTAAAACAATTTTTGTAACTTTTACTAGTAGATAACTTAGATATTAGTAGGCAAAGTTAAGTTTTGGCAAGCGTTAGAGTCAAAGTGTTGCAAGTACTAAAACGGTGGAAGTATAAAG
This sequence comes from Beta vulgaris subsp. vulgaris, assembly GCF_026745355.1. Lineage (NCBI taxonomy): Eukaryota > Viridiplantae > Streptophyta > Magnoliopsida > Caryophyllales > Amaranthaceae > Beta > Beta vulgaris. The sequence continues at coordinate 47,830,018 of NC_079208.1, read as the reverse complement.
AAAAGTGAGCTCTCTCAAACTATTTCAAAGAACAAGCTACTCCGTCATATCAGATTTAGATCATACCACACTAAAAGAAGTCATATTAGATCAAACCATAAATTGCGGCAGCCTAGACAAGACAAATTCAAACTATCAAAGTAAAATTTAGGTGACTAAACTAGCCTTAAATATGGAACTAGAAATGCTTTGTGTTTGTGGAATGAAGGAAATGTCATTTTACTAATAGATCGAAGTAATATACATGCTTGGTGCTGATTTTCACATGTCTGATTGTGCACTGGTGAATCTTAAGCTTGTATTTTCATGATGAAACTTATCTGTGTCTTCAGATCGGTTATTAATAACGAGAGGGTGTCAACCCATGCTTTTGCTTATTTCTATGTTTCAAATTGTGCGTTTGTGAATTTTAAGCTTGTAGTTTCATGATGACACATCGGATGTTGCAAGTATATTTTCACTTTTTCAGTTTCAGTAATTATTAGTGACAGGATTGGCGAACACATTATTTCATGCTACTATTTGTGGTTTGTGCCTATTTTCTGATCTTTGTTTTGGTAAATGTATTCTTACATTTGTTGCCTTGAAACTTCCTTTTGCAGAGTAAATGTATTCTTACATTTGTTGCCTTGAAACTTCCTTTTGCAGAGTGACAACATAAAAAATCAGCGTGAAAATGTTATTCTTTTGGTTGCAAATTCGCAATCTCGTCTAGGACTTCCAGATGAACGTGATCCTGTGAGTTCCTGTGTTCCTCTGGTTCTATGTTATATGCTACTTCTCAACTTTCAAATCGCTTTATCCATCTTTTAGTATCTGTTATCTTTCGTGAAAATTTGTATTTTATGTACAGTTATCATGTGAGATGTTTGTCTTAAATAACATAGAGAAGTGGGAGGTAATATTAAGTTAATGTTTGACATAAGGAAACTATATACTGTTTTCTTGCTTGCTCTCCCCCACCTCTGGATATGGTGTGCATTCGACTATTTACGCTTTGGTTAAAATTTCCAATATTTCCATCGTCTCATGAGCGGGCTTTTGAGTGGGATAAATGCTGCCTGCATACTTCTGAATGTGTTAAATCATGTGAATATTCTCAACTTGGAAATATATATTTCCTTGGCTCTCCCTGAAACAGCATGTTATAAACTCTTGTGAGATTATGGCTGAGTTCACTTGCTTGGAAATTAATCTACAATGGAAACAATTAAAATTTAATTCATTACATGCTAGAAAAGGGCGAAAAGAGAATTGTTTGAAAGTTCACTGTTCTTTGGATAGAGGTGATATAGCCTAATGTCTCGATATGATGAAGTATGTCAGAAACTCAGAATAGATAGAAGTTGGATCTTGGCTTTTTTCAGTCTCATCCCTGTCACTGTGTCCAGAGATTTTGTTTAACTTCATATATGTGTAGCACAGGAAACGATTTGAGAGGTCAAGGTCTTTCTAATGTTTCTTTTAGCTTTATGCCTTTATCCATACTCTTATCTCTTTGACTATTCTTTCTCTTGTACTAGTTTAATTTTTGGCTGCTGATCTTGAAAAGGGAAAGCAAAAACGCAGTTCTTTTGGAATTGTTTCTATATTGATCATGACCCATGCTTTTTTGATTTCATGTTGAAAACTTATTGCCTAAAGCCTTGATTTACTAAACTAATGCCATTTATTATGCTCATTGTGAGTACTGTTGTGGACTTGTGGTAGTCTATTTTGATTTATATCTCCTGAGTGATTTTATATTTTCTGGGCTTGTTGGTATCTACAGTAATCACATTGTACTGTTTGTCTTTTTGCATACTAATTCTTTTGGTCTGTGCAGAAAATAGATGAAAAAGCTGTAAATATGGTTTACAAGAAAGTGTTGGACAATTATTTTAAATGGTGCAAGTATTTGCGGATACGGATGGCATGGAATAGGTTGTGCAACCTGCAGACTATAAAAAAAAGTTTGCTTTACCTTGCTATTTCACGGGGGTACAACTGTGCCTTTTCCTCTACTGAAATTATCTTTTTCTTCTTTTTTGATTCTTTTCCAGTTCTGATGCAATTACCCGGGAGAGGAAGCTCTTTTTAATATCGTTGTACTTTCTTATTTGGGGGGAGGCTGCCAATGTCCGTTTTCTCCCGGAATGTATTTGCTACATATTCCACAATGTATGCTTCTGCCCTTGAGTTGCTTAGTTGCCTTTCTAATGTCATGATTATTCTTTTCACTTTGCTTTTCTGAAAGTGCATGGATTGAGACATTTGGCTTCATCTGTTGGCCTTACATAGATTTCATTGTCTGGATTGAATTTAATGTGATTTGTAGATGGCGAAGGAGCTAGATGCAATCTTGGACCGTGGAGAAGCATGTGTGGCAGAAAGTTGTAAATTGGAAAATGGCTCAGTCGCCTTTCTTGAGCAAATCATACACCCTATATATGAGACAATAGTTAAGGTTAGTTATTTCTTTCAATCTTTAATGTTTCTGTCCAATGTTTATGGTCATCTCAGATCAATAATATATATCTGTATCAGTCTTGACTGACAATGGCTGATTGTGGATGAGAACGGTTATTCTGTAGTCCTTTAAGCCCATGACTATGAGAAATTTTTTCGTCTGTCTCAGAAATTTCGCTAATACTGTGTTCTCTTACTCACGTGGTTCTATGCTCCATAAGGATAATACAAATCAACTATGCTTCTTGAAAATGGAATCTTATATGCGGAAATGGAAAATCTCGAATAGCTTGCACATGCGTATCATATTTATATAAAAAATGGTGTTCAAAGTTATTTCTAATTTTGTTTTGTAAAATAATTTTTTCGCATATTAAAAAAAGTTACTAGTAGATTTTTAGTTGTTACTCTGCTGATAAACTGTTTTTGTCTTATCAATTATCAAGAGAAAAAAGTAGCCTAAAACCTTCTAATGAAGGAAAAAAATAAATGCCTGCCCACTGAGTACGGACCCACTGGTTCACCCATCAATGACAATGCACCACCCACCTACCGTCACTTCTAGACCCTATCTTTTTTATCAATACGAGGCAGCTTGTGCCCTTCTCTATATTTTCTTTCAAGTTTCCTTTTTCCCAAAATTACACCAGTGTCCTGACTATTATCTTCCTAAATTAATAAGTTAATTTGTGAACCGCTTAAGAGCAAGCAAACAAAGACGCAAGACACTGAAAGAATGGAAGTCACAAGAAATTTGGTTTGTAGAGGGTTTGACGCAAGTCGGCCTGGACTAATTTTTATAGGCTATGATTAATGAGTTGGCTGCAATAAAGAGATCTGAAGAGACATTACCAATTATGGCTGGTGTGACTTGTAAGAGATTGATATCTTGCTGGGGAAAGATTGGTCGGAGATGAGGGGAGAGGGAAGTTGAGGTAATGAAGTTACATGGTGTATGGTTTCTGCTAAGCTTTTTATTTGTTTAATTATGTGCCATTTGCTGGTGATAACATGTACTTGAAAGGTTACACGTGATTCAAAGTCTCTCCACGACAGTAGATTTTGTTGTTCCGAACTGTCAAATTGTTTTGGGTGCCTTGTGGACGTTTGAATTGTAAAGCCAGGAAGGATACTCATCCGTAAGTAATCGTAGTAGATTTATTAACGTTAGTATTAACTTATTTGCTTTGTGATGCTAGTATTTCTTAGTTACGGAAACTAAGATAACTCTTATGTGATGAAATGTGCATGAGTAATGAAATGACGAAATTTTGGTATATGACCTGAGTATGCTGTGTGGAAATGAATGAATTGAATGACTCTCGATTATATATTTTATGTGAAATAGCCCTTGTTTAAAGATCAATGTGAATGGTGGGAACACCAATGTGCATAACGCAGGTAGCTTATGCAATACGTTTATACACGATCTAGAGTAAGGCGACAAGAAAACCAAATGGCCGAAACTCCGGAACAAGTTGCAGCACGACTTGGGACTCTCGAGCAACTAGCTCAAAACTTTGGCTTAGTTCTTCAAAACCAGCTCAACAACAACCACCATGGGGATGATCCGCAAGCCGCAATGGCGAAAAAGATTTCCTCTTTGAAACCACCAACTTTTGTTGGTAGAGAAGACCCATTACTTCTCGAAAATTGGATAAGAGACTTCGAAAAGATTTTCACGACCACGGGTATGCCTGAGGCCCAGAAAGTAGACCAAGCGACCTTCTACTTACACGAGGACACTGATACTTGGTGGGAAAGTGTAGGACCCATTGTTAAAGCTCAAGAGAACTTTAACTGAGAAGCGTTTAAGATAGCGATTAAGGCTCGATTCTTCCCCGAGCACATTCGTAGGCAGAAGTACAATGAGTTTAGTAGGTTCAACCAGGGCTATACCATGAGTGTGCAAGAGTACGCTCAGAAATTCAATGAGTATGCTCGCTTTTGTCCAACTGTAGTTCCAGAAGAGGGAACTAAAGCACAAAAGTTTGAAGACGGACTTAAGTTTGACCTTCAGACTCGAATGGGAGGTAGTACCTCAACTACTTTCGCGAAGGCGTATGCTAAGGCCTCAAACTTAGAGAGAATTCTGCAGTGTGAAAGAGATGTGCTAAGTAGACATAAAAGGAAGGAACCTGCTAGCAACAGCAACAACCAAGGGTACGATAAAAGGCCCAACAACAACAACAATGGTGGAAACAACAACAACAATGGTGGACGCTACAACAACCGCAACAATCAGAATTCTGGACAACAGGCCCAGCAAGGAAATAGGATACAAAAGAACTTTGTTTGCAGGAAGTGTGCCAAGAGCCACCCAGGATTCACTTGTCATGGTGAAAGGATCAAATGTTTCGAATGTGGAAAAGTAGGTCACAAATCGTTCAACTGTTCCAAGAAGCCAGTTCAAAATGGACCAAATGCGAACAATGGTAGCAATGGTAACAATAATGGAGGTGGAAACAGAATTCAGAACTTCATTAACAACCGCCCCAATGGAGGAAATGCTGCACTGAACGGAAACCAGATCAACCGCTCTTTTGAAAGTGGAAATGGAAACTTCGGAAAGAATGGCAATGGAGGCTACACCAATGGGAGAATCAATGTCATGAGCCGAGTTGAAGCTGACATCGATGCCAATGTTGTGACTGGTGCTTTTCTCGTGAACTCAAAACCTGCTTATGTACTCTTTGATTCAGGAGCGTCTCATTCTTTTATTTCTAGTACTTTTGTTAACAAGTATCCCCTCAAGTCTACCCAGTCTTGTCGAGCCAACATAGCCATGCCCACAGGTGAGACTGTCTCTTGTAAATCGCTCAAGTCTACTGCTGCGTCTAACCCGCGACCTGTCCAGCCGCGGTGTCTGCCTTCCTCCGCCTAACTTCGGCCGCGACCACCGAGCCACCACAAAACTCCCTCTTTCCCCCGCTTCGAGCCTCTGTCATTCCTTTCTCCTTGTTCTTTTCTTTTGGTTTCATGAAACTGAGGCTATATTTAGTTTCACCTGAAATTTTTTCTGATCTGAACTTATCTGATCTGATCTGAACTTATTTTTTCTGATCTGATTGATCTGATCTGATCTGATCTGACTGATCTAATCTGATCTGAACTGATATGATTTACAAGATCTTATCTTTTATAAAATATATTATTACTATTATATTATTACTTTGTAAATCATTATTATGCAATACATTATAAGATTTCTTTATAGTATTACTATTATTATCATTTTATTTCTATTACAACTTTTACACAACTTTTATTATTAATAATAATTATTATTATCATTATTATAAGAACAACAATAATAATTATAATCATAATTATTTTATTACTAAAAATAATTATATAACTCAAGTCATTATTTTATAAGAGCACTTATACAATGTTTCACACTTTCCCTTAAAAAAAGTTTCACACTTGAGAAGTCGGCAAACTAACTCTTTTTTTTCCATATAAAATAGAATAAGATATACAAACAACTATGACTTGAGCAAAAAATAAATAAATATCGTGCAACTTCAAATAGCTAGAGAGATTTGAATTCGGTAGGAAGAGATACCGAATCTAAATTTATAATTTGTATCTCACACTTAGCTTATTTTGAAATGTAATCCGAACTTAGTAGTTTCGTTGTCATGAATTTGAGATTCATATTTTATATATTTCTTATTTTTGCGTCAATCTTATGTTCTTAACACGTGGCTTTTAATTTTCTATTATTTAATAACAACAAATAACTTAATATATAATAACAATGACATTTATAATGGTACAACAAGATTAATAATAATTACCAATATTAATAATTAATAAGTAACAACAACAATAATAATTTCTTTGAACAAATGTACTAGTAAATAACTCCCTTTGTATTTTTTTATCTTTCTCACTTAGAATCTTGACACTATTCACAATTAGAGATAATCTTTTAGATTTTTCTCAATATATAGAAGAAAAATATAGTCATGTGGGGTCTTGTTTGATTCGTCTAATGAGTACTTTATTAATATTCAATTATATAATTTTTATTAGTATGTAGTGAAAGATATTTAATAATAATGAGTTTTTAAATATAAGATGATATGATATGAATTGACTGATCTGATCTGATCTGATCTGATATAATCTGATCTGGTCTGATCTGATCTGATCTGAACTTATTTTTTATGATCTAATCTGATCTGATCTGATTTGATCTGATCTGATCTGATTAGATCTGAAATAAGCAAAAATAAGGTGAACTGAACATAGCCTGATTCATTTGAATCAGTAAACAATCCCTCCTTCCCCTTTTAATTTATTTTCTTAAGTTTTATTAATTTTACTTTTATTTTTAAAACAAAACTCTTAATGTCTAAACTAGCTTATCTTATTAAGTTAGTGTATTTGTTTAAGTTAATCTTTTATACTTGATAATTTTTCTAATTTAGAATAAGAAGTAAAATAAAGTTAGTTTCTATGTTTAAAATAATTGTTTAAAGTTAATAAAAATAAGTTGAAGTAACCCTTCATTACTTAAAAGGATTTCATAAATGATTTACTTTGATTTATAAACTCTCTTAAACTAATTGTGAATCTCCTTTAAGTTATTTGAATTATTTAAGTCGTTTATTTTATATACGTATATAAAAGGGGTTATTTAGGTAACTAACTTAGATCTCGTTAACATCTATTGTAGACTCCGATTTCGTAGACGAGGATTATCAAGAGCGCTAATCTGTTCGTGAACTTAACTTTTGGGCATGCGTCACGAGGTAATCTCCGATGTCCATCTAAACATAGATCCTGTTAGCGTAAAACGAATTGATTACATGATTATGTGATTATAAAATTTATAAGTATGGACTATAATTATGGATTTATCGATTTAATGTGGATTATGAATACGAATGACAAATGGACAATGACTATGGATTTTCGAATATGCATGACTATGGACGATGTACGATACGACATAAATGTTATTATAACGTTATTAAAATCGCTTAATGTTATTTAATGATGTTATGATTATCATTATTATTATTATTATTGTTATAGTTATTATTTTATTATTATCATTATTATGATTATTATTATTATATATCATTATGATTATCATGAGTATTATTATCGTTATTAATATTGAGACTTTATGAAAGTTGAAATTGATAAGAACTTGTGTTAATGAATGATTATAAATCTGAAGTGATAATTGAACTCAAGTGACAGTCGTGTTATGAAATGAGTTATTGAAATCTCTATGAATGAATTGAGATTATGATGGATTGAATATGTTACACTGGTTTGAACAAGATGACGTAAATTGAATAAGTTGACGTAAATGTATATGTGAATTATGTGATGAGTGAATTAAAAGATGTTAATCACGTAAAGTGAAATATCGGAGGGAAATGATGAACAGATTGCCCTGTATGAGTGGTTCAGCGGCCCCTACAGGTTCTCTGGTTACTATGCTGATTATTCTGTTAGTGTCTTCCTTCTATCTTGTTGTGATCCAAGTAGAAGGGGTGTGCACACTAGGGACTCTGTTATGGCCTTATGATTTTTCGTAGGTGGTTACAGGGGTTTCCCGGCCTACAAGTAGATGGTTACAGGGGGTTTCCCCGGCCTACTATGTTGAAGTAAGTGGTTACAGGGGATTGACCCGGCTTACTGGCGTTCTCTTTCCTCTCCTTGAATAACTGGATTAATTGAATTATTATATGATTATTCGTGTATATATATGTGTAATGTGTTATGACTTCCAAAACTATTAATATCTATTTTCAAAGTATCTTCAACTTAAGTATTTTACGGGATGGAGTTGGAATTACTCAGTTTTTCTGATTTTGGGAGCTTGTCTCTCTTGTCTCTTTTCAATGTATTTGTGCAGGTGGGTGATCGATCGGGGGAACAAAAGGGAGATTATTTAGAGTTGTCATCCACTTAGCATATGATTAGCTTCTGCTGGAACTCTGAAACATTTAATTAATTAGTAATGTTTAATGAACAATTCACTTAATTGTAATGATTAATGAATTTAAGTTGGTGTGTTGTAACTTAGCCTTGATTTATTTCCAAGGAGATAATTGCGGCGGTAGCACCACCCGTCGAGTCGAACCCTCGTGGATTTATTTTCCCCCAAAAACCCGAGTTTTATCGAATAAGGAAGGGTTCGGGTCGGCAAGGGTGTTACACATTATCACCCCTAGCCAGGAGAGTGAGAGGAGGAGGAGAGAGAAAGTATGAAATCAGGAGGGAAGAGAAGGAGAGAGGAGAAGTTCATGTTTGATTTTTACACGTGCGTGTACCTTGTTACCCAATAAGTTATAGTCTAATAGTTACACCAAAGCCTTTATCTTTATAATTAGTTATTAATATCTATAAATTCACATACTTCCTCCGTTTTTTTAGATGTTACACTTTTGAAAATTGTGGTTCCCCACCACCACCCAGCAGCCCATAGAACTCCCACCACCACCCACCCGAAATTCGAACCACACACCCAGCCACCCAAAACCCCACCCCACCCACCGAAAAATCCCACCCACCACCCAAAACCCCACCCTACCCGCCGAAATCCCCCCCCACCCACCCGAAAACCCCACCCAGCCACCGAAAAGCCCACCCCACCGCCGAAATCCCACCCACCCACCCGAAAACCCACCCAGCCACCGAAAAGCCCACCCCACCGCCGAAATCCCCACCCACCCACCCGAAAACCCCACCCAGCCACCGAAAAGCCTACCCCACCCGCCGAGATCCCTACCCACCCACCCGAAAATCCCACCCCACCGCCGAAATCCTCACCCACCCACCCGAAAACCCTAACCACGCGCCGAAAACCCACCCCAGCCTCGCGAAACCCCACTTCTACCGCCGCAAAATTCCACCCCAGCCTCGAAAACCTCACCTCTACCGCCGAAAATGGAGGGCATGAGGTTTTGTGCGAAGAAAATTGAGTGGTTTTCGGTCGGTGGGGTGGTGGGATGGTTTTCGTGGGTGGGGGTCGGGTTTTCGGGTTGGTGGGTGGGTTTTGGGTGGCTGGGTGGATTTTCGGGTGGGTGGGTTGCGATTTTGGGTGGGTGGTGGGTGGGTGGGAGTTCGCTGGGCTTATGTGGTGGTGGGTAAGGAGGCTGCGAGGTGGGGGAAGGGATGGGGCAGCTGAGGTGGTGGGGGAGGGGTGGTGGAAGAGAAGGGAGGAGGTTAATTAATTTAAATTAGTATATAATAAGGTTAAATTAAGTTAGTTTAATTTTGGTTAACCCTTATAAGTAAGGGTAAGTGAGTAATTTTACAACATAAAACTTTCCAATTTAGGAAATAAAAAAAAGTGTAACATCTATTTAGAAACATGCAATTTATGAAAAGTGTAACATCTAAAAAAAAACGGAGGAAGTATACAAATTCAATCTCTTAAAAATATCCTCTTATAGTTGAATAGCTCAAAGTATCAAACAAATAAAACCCTTGACATTTCATTTGTTGAGAGCGGTGTCAAATACCATTTGGTCTTATTCAACATCAATTTGAATCATACTTCATCTGTTTTTTTTTTTTTAATAATTACTATGTTTCTCTTACTAAGAAGTTGTCTGTTATTTGCAATATTAATATTTTCGGCAATATATTTTTTTTTTCTCGATCACTTAGCAAGTGTTTCGACTTGCGAGTATTAACGAAAAGAAGGTAGCGTAATTGAAAAAAAAAAAAAAACGGTTTCAATTAATCCAGTATTGTGAATTGTCGTTGAATTTACCAATTAAAAAAAAAAAGACACGTCGTTGCCCAAAATCCGACGTTTCCCGCGATCTCCAATCTCAAACTGAAAAAGTTTGAGTCCACGGTCCACCATCTCGTGTGCGACTATCTTTTTTTATTCAGTTTCCACTGAAAACTTCCCCTCCATTTCTCTCTCCTCAATTTCTAATCTACCTTCACTCTTTCTTCTATCTTCTAAGATCGATTTTCTCCACTTCAAACCCTAAATTTCCTAAATTCATTCGTCAAAAAACCTAATTCGTCGTCTTTTTCGTCATTGATGACGCAATTTATGAGTTGATTAAGCTAGGGTTTTGAGTTTTGAAAGCTTCAGAGAAGAGAAAATGGCGAGGGTTCAAGAAAATTGGGAGCGCTTAGTTCGAGCGACTCTTCGGCGCGAGCAGCTTCGAACTACCGGTCCTGGCCATGAGCGTCAACCTAGCGGACTTGCTGGAGCTGTTCCACCTTCACTTGGCCGAGCCTCGAATATTGATGCGATATTGCAGGCTGCTGATGGGATTCAAGACGAGGATCCTAATGTCGCTCGCATTTGTATGTTCCTTTCTTTTTTCATCACTTTTATTTATTTCTGCTTGTTTATGATAGTGAACTTTGATGTTTTTGGTTGATTAATGATTAGTATAAGTGAAGTTCTCGGTAATTTGGACTACGGGTGATGAACAGTTGCTAAATACTTTAAATTGCGGGATATTCACGAAATTCTTCATTAGAACCTTCGACCATATACGCGGCTGAGTTTTCCACTTGTTTCGAATGACTATGAGGGAAAAAAATGGAACGAGCCGCGAAAAGATTAAGATAATCAGTATGAAGCACCATAGGAGACAGGATTAGGGCCCCTGTGTTCAGCTTTTGGAATAGCCCTAAAGCAGGGCATCCTCCGCTGCGGTTTAAAATCTCTGTTTTGCCAATTGCTACCTGTTAAGCCATAAGAATCTGCTTGAGCTTCAGCCATCACAACAGTCGATGACTTCTTCACCTGCTTACTTGCTCTGGCTTCGAATCTCCCCTTTTCATCCTTCTCATCTCGCAGCATAGTAACATCTATATTCACCTTGGCACTACTTGCAGGTGGTTTCTGTTTGAATTTTGATGAAATTATACAGCTCGGGGATCAAGCATTCTTTCGATTTTTTTATTCATAACCAGCCTCATTTTTGGCATTTCTTGCCGCGAAAGAAAATGCTTTCTCTATATCCAAGGTGTCCATCAGAATACTAGGTAGTGATAATCCTTCTTTGAGAGGTGTTTCAGTGTTCATATTGTTCTCTGGTATAAGGGAACCAGAGAAGTTGCTTGCAGCTAGAGAGAAAGTGTGCCTGCTAACCAAGAGAGCCGTTTTTATCATAAACTGCTAAATAAGATTAGTTTTTAATAGTAAGATCTCTAACTAAGTTGGCAGTTTATACACTGACATAAACTTGTTAGAGGGCAAGCTTACCCTCTAATTACTAGAGATTTATAACTTCTCTGTGGGCCATCCATATTCCTTGAACGCTCCCTGTCTTCTTCAATCCCATAAGATTCCCAGCCCGTCAGCCTTACTACATAATCTTTATGTTCCAATGGAATCCCCTAATACCGCCGCCATAAAATTACCCTCTAAAGTGATATTACTCCTTCTAAAACCAAACCAAGTCACGTGAATAAGTCCAACCAAACAAGTATAGCCAAATTCAAACTTTGCTTCTGAACTATAAGAAAAACAGTCACCTTGCAGTAAAGGAAGAGATGCCGACTAGATTCAACACCTGTAAAGCAAATAATGAAGCCTAAAACCAGCTTTAGTATAGTTTTGGAAGCTATCAAGCTTACTCCTCTTCATTCGCTTGTTAGATATGGATCAAGTTTTTTTCTACAAAGAAACTTTCTCTTACAGACATATGTGGGGGAATGACTCCTTTATGCAAACTGGTGTAGTAATTTACTTGATCACCCTATTATGCGCTTGCTAATAAATTGTATTTGTTGATTAGACCATTGAGGTTGGAAAAGGCACCGTACAAGCTTGATCAGTTTTTATTGGATTCCTTTTTATTGAATTGGTTTTAATTGCTTCTTTTACATTCTGAAATAAGAATTGTTCATGCGAAAGGATTCAAATGAAAAGCGTGAAAATTTTCTTTGTTCTTTTTAATCTTCAAATCAAGAAATGGTGAAAAGGAAGATGACTGTGCCTATTGTAGCATGCTCAGACAGCTGTGCCATAAGCTCAGCGCTCTCGTGTAGCTTCTGTTCATGGTGTTGTCTGGCATGGGTCTAGGTGCATTTCAAATTATCTGTTGATGTATAGTTGTTCTTGTTGCTTTTACTTTCAATTTTTAGTATTGTTAGTAATGCTTTCTTGTGCAGTTTGGTGTGATATTGTTATGTGTTCTGGGTGCAACTTTACAATCTATATGGCCTGTCTGCCTGATAGTACTTTTTTCGGTGTGTTCTAGTGTGTGAGCAGGCATATTCAATGGCACAAAATCTGGATCCGAGCAGTGAAGGCAGAGGTGTCCTCCAGTTCAAGACTGGTTTGATGTCTGTGATTAAGGTACCGTCATCTACTAGTATTGTTTTACAATTTTTGAACTAGTTTAGTATTTAAGCTAGTGGTGCTTAAGAGATTTAGAAATTAGAGGTTAAGTTGGCACTGTGATGCTCAGACATGCCGGTTTACCCCTCCATGCTCGTGTTGGCACGACGCAAGGCGACCTGGGTGCGGACACAGAATATGAGTCGGACCTGGGTAGATGAAATCAGACTCGGGGCTTCTTTCTTCCTCAGGCCGCCGTGGCTGGAATTCGACTATTCGAGTGCTTTTCGCGTTTTCTTTCTCTCTCTTTCTCTTTCTGCGTTGCTTTTTTCTCTCTTTCTCTTTGGGGCCTTTTTTTCTCTCTCTCTCTCTCTTGTTTAATTTTCAGCCTTCTCTTTCCCCAAATTAAATGATGACTTTATTACTTTGAGTTGGGACAAGTGGGCCTCCTTTTTGTGTTTCCCCATACAACCTTATAAGTACTTTCTTTTTTGCTGTGTGTATTTCCCATGCACTTAAGACTTACCACACTTTGTTGTTCTATTTTCTCTGCAAGAATTGAATAGAGGAGCTGAATAAGACTAATACTTTGACAAGATATTGTAAACTTACGAAAAAAAGCTATTTATTGCTTCTATTTTTTTAAAAGAAAAACATATTTTTAGAAATATAAAATAATAAAGTAATATTAAAACTGGAAAATTTATAGTCCCCCTGAGTCCAAATTCATATTTTGGATCCTTCTAAAACGTGTCCCCTAGTCCTTGATTTTGAGATTTTAAGGATCTGACAATTCTACACTAGGATTCGTACCCGTACCCGAGTGTGAGTATCATAGAGTTGGCATTGTATTTGTATTGTATTATGTTTTCTTCTTAGATTATTGTTTGAATTAAGGAACTACTAGTTGTTGTAGCAACAACTTGCTAAACGGGACGGAGCTTAACTAGTTTGCAGCCGTGATGTTGACTGTTTATGGGACTTTTACCATTAATAGCATTGTATTTGTATTATATGAAGTTTTATTCTTAGATTATTGTTTGAATTAAGGAACTTACTGGTTGTTGTAGCAAAAACTTGCTAAACGGGACGGAGCTCAAATAGATCGTAGCCGTGATGTTGAACGTTTATGGGACTTTTACCATCGATACAAGCAAAGACATAGAGTGGACGATATTCAACGTGAAGAACAAAAATGGCGGGAATCTGGAGTCATGAGTACCAATTTTGGAGAGTAAATGCAAATGAACTCTTGCTTGTATAGTTTTATATTATTATATCTCCTATTGGCATTTGAGTATAATCCTATCACACTCTACAATTGGCTCATCTTGAACTTCTTATCTAGATTAGAGTGTGATGTATTTATTAGTCAAGTGCGAATGTATCGCACTTACCCTTTCTTTTGTTTGCATGTGAGGCGTTTTGGATGTACTAGATATCGTTTTTGATAAGGATTTGTGATGGATCATTCATTTCAACTTTAAAAACCAAATTACATTCACTTAGGGTGTGTTCTCTTCAACTTAATAAATTAAGTTTCAGGTCCAATAAGTTCAGATAAGTTCAAATAAGTTTCAATCATGTCCAGGGCAATAAGTTCCAATCAGGTCTAATAAGGTTCAATAAGTTCCAATCAGGTCTAATAAGTTTCAGTCAAGTTTAATAAGTTCCAATGAGGTGCAATAAGTTCCAATTAGGTTCAATCAAGTCCAATAAGTTTCAATAAGGTCCAAATAGTCAATGATCAATAAACATATGTATTATTGTCCATTATTTTATTATTCATATCACTATTAGCTGGTTATGTTATTATTAGAATTTTAATTAAAGTACCACAATGATTATATCGTATTATACTTGTATTATTGTCTATTATTTATTAAATGTTTGTATTATTGTCTATTATTTTATTATTCATATAACTATTAGCTGATTATGTTATTATTAAATTTTTTATTAAAGTTTCACAATGTATAGTGTTATACTTGTATTATTGTCTATGATTTTATTATTCATATTACTATTAACCATACTATGAGATATATTAGTGGTGAAAGTTGTGTATAGGCAAGTATATAAATAGTATATTTTTTTTGTTAAATTATTTATCATAAGAGATAATTAATAATAATTATTTTTTTAAAGGCCAATATTAATAATTATTATTTCATAATAAATTTTGAGGGGTAATATTTATGTTACGGGTAATATTTATGTTATAACCCATTAATTTTTTTGTCTAATAAGGTCAAATAAGTTCCAATTAGGTCCAATAAGGTCTAATAAGTTTCAATCAATAAGGTCTAATAAGTTTCAATTATGTCCAATAAGATCTAATAAGTTCCAATCAGGTCAATAAGTTTCAATCAGGTCCAATAAGTTCCAATAAGGTTCAATTAGGTCCAATAAGTTGAATCAGGTCCAATCAGGTCTAATAAGTTCAAGTCAGGTCCAATAAGTTCAGTTGAGGTCCAATAAGTTCAATTCAGATAAGTTCAGGGTTATTTAGGTGAAGAGAACGCACCCTTACTTTGAGTTGTAGTTGGCTCGTCATTCTAATAGGTCAGACTTATATTAGAGTAACCGTGGAATGTGTGTGTGTGTGTTTCTTTTGAGTAAATAGTCCACTAGGATACATATTCTTCTAGTTTAAATGTAGTGATCTTTTATAAATTGTTGTGAGAAGTAATGATATATACCCAAACTTGAAAAGGATTTCAAAGTGAGTCTAAGATGATGTCGGAGTTAACGTTTAATAAAAGAGGGAAGTAAGAGTAATTATATGCTTATTTTGCAGCCCAACACATCACTTATGAACATGAATTAGAGCCTCAAACATCACCTAATAAAAAATAGGGAGTATTGTATAAGAAGATTTATTTTATTGTGATTTTCTTTGAAATGGTCGTCGACAACTTTATGCTTGGTGGCTTGTGGCAAGTTTAATGACTTTCTCTTTCACTAACTAGTTATGAGTTTTATGATTTATATTCTCCGGTTATATGATGAAATTAATTTTTGAATTGTGTTTCAGATTGGCGGGGATGAGGAAGGTGTTTGCTACACTGCGGGCTCTGATTGAGGTGATGAAGGAATTGAGCAAGGATGCAGCTCCTGAAGTGGGAAAATTAATTATGGAGGAAGTATGTCTCTTTTTCTGATTGGTTTAGATAAATGGATTATATTAGAGCTCCCTTAAAACAATATTGTTTGCGCTGCTGCATGATATTTGTCCTAGTTTATACATTTACAAAGATTAAGAGAAGTGGATGTCAACGACTTTGGATAGCTTTAGTGAGAAAGTGCATTCAAGGAACATAGAGAAAATTAATATTAAAGAGCTTAGAATTGTTGATTTGAGATATAGCAAAATACAAGTAGGACACTATGAATGCAACAATAAAGGCCTATATATATAGTGAGAGAGGGGGGGGGGGGGGGGAGGAGGAGGGAGAGAGAGAGAGAGAAGAGGGGGAACGAGGGAGGGAGTGGGAGGGGGAGGGGGGAGGGCGGAGGTGGGAGGGGGGAGGGGGAGGGGGAGGGAGAGGGAGAGGGAGAGGGAGAGAGACAGGAGGGTGGGAGGAGGGAGAGAGAGAGAGAGGGGTGGGGGGAGAGGGAGAAGGGGAGAGTGAGGGAGGGGGAGAGAGGGGACAGGGAGAGAGAGATTAATGTTGTATTATCTGCACATTAAATATTGTCAATACATTGCCAATGCAACTTTTGAACATTAACTTAGCTCTTAAGGGGTAAAGATGGTAAATTAGCCTTCTATATTGAAACGGAGGGAGCAATGTACAACTATCTGCAGTGATGAATTTTCTTCTCATTTGGGTGTGGCACAAAGATCAATAGTAGTAATAAGAAGGTCTTAATAGTGTGGGTTAACATTGTACCTGAAAACCCCATTTTCTTTTAATTCTACCCTAACTTATCCATCCGTCTTTCACAATTTTTTTTTTGAGTTGGGTTGTTGCAAAACATTGTAACACTAGTCAGCAGCTAGCCTCATTAACTGCTGTAAGCATTTCCAACACTTCATAGTCACAATCCCTACCATGGAGATTTCCACAATGCACCCATTGCATTATGCAGGTCAAGCATCCCTGTTCCATGACTTCTCTTTTGATGGGTCACTTAGAAGAACATTGCAACTCTAGCAATCTAGCTAACACTCGTTACCATCTCTCTTTCTACCAGGATAATTATCATAAATGCACCCATTGCATAGTTAGTTGACCATGCCTATGGCACAGGAAGGAGCATGGTTTCAAATCTAGGATGTGACTGCGATTGTGATAACAGTCACAGAACCACTTTCACGGACAATGCGGATGGTTTCTGGCGCTTACCCTGGCCAAGCCTTTTAGGCACTCTTTTCTCATCCTAACAGGGAAAGTTGCACAAGTTCAGCACTTTTTCATTATGGTAGACTAAGCATGCATTTTTTTTCTAGTCGTGGGAGCGAGTCACCTTGGTGATACAAGTAGTATCAATCAAATATTTTAAGCTCTGTCTAGCCAGCGCCTTAGGTGCTAATAAGTTCTATCTCCTTACCCGATCTCTCCCTTTTATCAATTGGGCCATAAGTGATCTGGGAGGTTTTTGAGGCTCTGGTTAGTTTTCTTACTTGGATTAGACACTCTAATCCCCTTCCTTTCTTTTCTCTCTTATCACTGCTGCTGTCACTTTCTTTTCCCTTCCTTGCTCTAGCTTGCAATAGAAACCCTCAAGAGGACCCTGCAACAATCATGTTCTGGCTTAGTGCACCAGTAGTTGCCTCACGGGTGTATAAGGAGTTGGATTGGGTGGTCGAGGAATGAGAGGAGAGAAAAATTGAAATCGGAGGCGTAGAAGTTCAAGGTACCATATTGGGGTCAATGGCGCGGGGGCGCGTGTGAGTGGCTTACACTTTAGAGGCTTTTTTGGTCCTGCAGGTGGTGTATTAAGGTTTGGATTAGGGGTCAGTAGGTGATCTTGGGAGTAGTGTGATGACGCATTGCCGCCTGATCAGCAGGTTGATTTTGTTGTTGTTAGTTCTATGAAATTCAATATGCCATGTAAAGCACCTTATTGCTGAGGGCTGAGGAGATTTTAACAGTAGTGAAGCTGGATGTGCAATTGCAAGTAGAACACAATGAATAAGGCCTCATCTCTGGAGGGGAATCCCCTTCAGCTAATTTAGTAACACTCTGCTAAGCTTTATGTTTTATGTTTTTTTGTAGTTTTATTAAGTGGCACTGACTTGTGAAGTAAAATGTTTGCTGGCTGCCAACCAATAGTATAATTTTGCAGTGGATATATTCCTCAATTCAATAGTGACTTTCTAGGTTTCAAATAGCGTGTCCAAGGCGCCACGCGAGTAGAGGCGCCACGCCAAAACGTAAGTCGACTGGCGGAGGCGCTCGGTTTTTGCCGTCTTTGGGAGAGGTGCAAGGCGCACCGCCTTGACACTTATCGTGGAGAGGCGCGGAAGAGAGGGGGAAGATCTTACTTGAAAGGTTAAAAAACCCAAAATATTCAAATTTAGACTTACCTTGGTTTTAATATAGCAATTTCGAGCAAAAACCCTTTGTTAATTGCAGTAAATCTCATCAAATTGAACGCTAACTAAAAATCCCTAATATGGGAGAAAAACCCTAATTCATGAATTGGTGGCAATTGATGGCTTGCCAACTCGCCGTAGGTGACAGCGGATGTCGGCAAGCCAACCACCATCATTCTGATATCTCCGGTGGTTGGCGGCGACAAGCAACTTAGAGGTTAGTCTCTCTTTCTATGGACACCTTGGATTTTCTCTTTTTTCTCTTCTTGGATCCTCTTTTCTTCTTCTGCTCATTTTTCATGAGCTTCTATCTGATAATTTTTTTTCTCTTCTCTTCTTTGATCTTCTGATAAGCTTTGAATTCAACTTCTTTTGTTCTTTTCTTTTTATGTCGAATGGTGTATTATGGTAGTAAAATGGGAGGGTACCCACTCCTTAACCCCACTGCTGTCCTCTATCAATGTCAGGTGTGCAATTTTTTTTTTCCTTTTCTTTATGGAAAGATTTCACTTTTTATATTATATATATATTAATTTTTTTTCTTGAAGGCTGAAGCCATATTCATTTTACTTTTCAAATAGTGCTCATCCATAGTTCAAAAATGCGGTTTCGGTCACGGTTGCGGTAACGGTCACGGTGATGCGGGAACGGGGATGATGCAGTTGTCGTATGTCGTATCGCTGAATATTGGCTTAAACCATGAAATATCCCTAAAACCCCCATAAAATGCGGTTTTTTTACACCTTTACAATGCGGGTAATATCATTTCGTTAGATTTGAAAACCTTTACGATACGGGCGATACGATACGGGATTGTTTTGACACTATGGGCTCATCTATTGATATTTTAACACCACAAAAGTTAAATAATAATAAAAATAAAAGATGCGCCTTGGCTACGGGATGCACACGCCTTCGCCGTGCGTCTTGCTCTTTGCACATTTTAAAACTAAGGTGACTATCTAATTTTGATCATACTTTTCTCTTGAATGGTTATCGGAGGTAAGTTACATCTGCATCTTTTGAGGTCCATATTATCTTGCACTTATTTTGAGCTCAAAAGACTATGAGCACGGGTCAATGAGGCTGTAATGCTCATTTTATTTCATTGTCTGTGCTCTAACTGTCTAACAAGAAGTAGTTAAGAGTTCAGGATACTCGTTCTCACTTTTGGTGAGATCTAGGATGGGTAAGATGTGTACAACCTCTCTAGCGGAGCAGAGAAGCTGTTGTTGATACTGCGTATAGAGAGTGATTATACCAATTCAGTTAGCTAACATCTTTGGCATTGGATAGATGCATTCGCTGCTGCAGACATGTCAACTGTTTCAACTTTCAACTCTGCATAATTCTCGCTCGTGCTCTTAATATATCCGTGTCTGAGGACCTGTTTGTAAATAATTGGAAGCTGAAATGTCTTTCCTTTTCTTTTCATTTTTGATGTTCTGCATGTAGCTTTAGCTTACCTTATTTTGCTCTTACTTTTTGCCCGAGGTTTGCTTCCTTTGCACAGATGTTAACACTGTAATTTCTATTTCATATGTATATGTCGGGGTTTGTTTCAGCTAAGAAGAATTAAGAAATCAGATGCTACTTTGTCTGGTGAGCTCACACCATATAATATTATTCCCCTGGAAGCACCGTCATTGACCAATGCTATTGGAGTTTTCCCGGAGGTGAGACTTCTAGAGTTGTTGAATCTTTGTTTTCTCCGTCGTACATAAAATACATATGCACTTTTGATTACGAGGTCAACTGTCTATAACGTTGGCGCTTAATATATTAAGAATATGCCGTCGTAAAATGTAAAACCAATATTCACCTTCATAGTTTGGTTTCTATGAACTTACTTTTCGTTTGTGTGCTTGGTAATAAAGAGATATATTGAAAAGACACCAAATGGGTGTCACCCAATGAGGCAAAGGACAAAAAAACTCACGTCCTTTAATTTTTATGAAGCAATTTATCTACAAATTAAAAGAAGTTAAATCATTGATTCATTGCTCATGACCAAAAGCTTCAGCTAGACAAAAGCCTCAATTGAAAATCTTGATGAGGGGAGGCTATGTCTCCAAGATTTTGTTGGCTTGAAAGATTTTGCTTTCATATTCCAACTAATGTGTGTAGATAGAAAAACTATGGTGAAAGATTGGCATTTAAGATTCTAAAAGTAAAAAGATATTCTTTTGGGATGGAGGTAGTGCAATTTCCTTCTTGGTCATTGTGCTTGTATCTCTCTGCATTTATATTGTCATACATGATACATGATGTCATATGCTAATATAATAATAAAAGAAAGTTTTGGGACCTACTCTGATTCTCTTGGAAAGCTACTTTCCCATTCTCAGGGAAGAAGATTTTGACTAAAAACATGCTTTTCTGGACATTTCCATTCGTTGTCCACGATGTTTGATCAGTTATTTTTTTATCTAAGTTATTGTTAACTGAGGGAGTTGCTATGACTGAGTCCGAATGCTGCATTGTCTTTTAATCAGGTTAAAGGGGCCATATCTTCTATAAGGTATAATGATAGCTTTCCCAGACTTCCTGCTGCCTTTGAGATTCCTGGCCACCGGGATGCAGACATGTTTGATCTTCTTGAATTTGTCTTTGGTTTCCAGGTTTCTTCTGACTTTTATCTGTGTTTATTTTGTTTTGTTTTAGTCTCATTATAGTATTGTTGTTCGAGTTTAGCTACAATGCTACGTGCATGTTCCAAATGCTGTTTGTTAATCAGTAATAGCTACTCTCTCCGCTCTGCTGCCACATATTGATGAAGTTGACCTCTCTATACTACCCGCATCCCAACAAAATGAGTTCCCATGTGCCTCAAGTAACTTATTGCTAAGTAAATTACTCTTATAAGCATTCTCTTTTCCACCAAACACAAGGCATTTTATTATTGCTCTTGTATGTATATTGTTACAATAAATTACTTTATCATTGCAAAATTATAAATGCTTGAAGTCTATGATATGTCTAGTCCACAAGATAAGAACTTCAGCCAAGGACACACATTTAAATAAATAAAAAAGTAAGAAGAATCTGTATATTAGATACACTAAGATACAAACTGAACTTCGTAGTGTCTAGTCTCTTGCATATAGTAATATTATGAAAGTACTTGCACTATTTACATACTCCCTCTGTCCTCAATTAATTGTCGTGTTAGGTTTGAGCATGCAGATTAAGAGTATATATTAGGGGTGTAGGTCTTCTGAGTAGATAGAGTAAAAATCAGAATTAAAATTGATTAAGAGTGAGTTTTTGGAGAGCCCTACATCCCATGAATATGAAGAGAGGGTATATAGTAGGGGCGTAGGTTTTCTGAGTGGATAGAGTACAAATAAGAATTACAAATTGATTAAGAGTGAAGAGTTTTTGTAGGGCCCTACATCCCATGAATAGTGTGAGAGAGAGATGGTTAATAGAGGTATCCACAATTAAGGACCCACCAAAATAGTATGTAGTTTGATTAGTATGGAGGGATACAAATTCTGATTACAAATTTTTATACTAATTGATAGAATTAATAAACATATGTTATTATGTAAAAGTTTGTTGGATTAGTCTCAATATATATTTTTTGTAAAACAATTTTTGTAACTTTTACTAGTAGATAACTTAGATATTAGTAGGCAAAGTTAAGTTTTGGCAAGCGTTAGAGTCAAAGTGTTGCAAGTACTAAAACGGTGGAAGTATAAAGAAAAGTGAGCTCTCTCAAACTATTTCAAAGAACAAGCTACTCCGTCATATCAGATTTAGATCATACCACACTAAAAGAAGTCATATTAGATCAAACCATAAATTGCGGCAGCCTAGACAAGACAAATTCAAACTATCAAAGTAAAATTTAGGTGACTAAACTAGCCTTAAATATGGAACTAGAAATGCTTTGTGTTTGTGGAATGAAGGAAATGTCATTTTACTAATAGATCGAAGTAATATACATGCTTGGTGCTGATTTTCACATGTCTGATTGTGCACTGGTGAATCTTAAGCTTGTATTTTCATGATGAAACTTATCTGTGTCTTCAGATCGGTTATTAATAACGAGAGGGTGTCAACCCATGCTTTTGCTTATTTCTATGTTTCAAATTGTGCGTTTGTGAATTTTAAGCTTGTAGTTTCATGATGACACATCGGATGTTGCAAGTATATTTTCACTTTTTCAGTTTCAGTAATTATTAGTGACAGGATTGGCGAACACATTATTTCATGCTACTATTTGTGGTTTGTGCCTATTTTCTGATCTTTGTTTTGGTAAATGTATTCTTACATTTGTTGCCTTGAAACTTCCTTTTGCAGAGTAAATGTATTCTTACATTTGTTGCCTTGAAACTTCCTTTTGCAGAGTGACAACATAAAAAATCAGCGTGAAAATGTTATTCTTTTGGTTGCAAATTCGCAATCTCGTCTAGGACTTCCAGATGAACGTGATCCTGTGAGTTCCTGTGTTCCTCTGGTTCTATGTTATATGCTACTTCTCAACTTTCAAATCGCTTTATCCATCTTTTAGTATCTGTTATCTTTCGTGAAAATTTGTATTTTATGTACAGTTATCATGTGAGATGTTTGTCTTAAATAACATAGAGAAGTGGGAGGTAATATTAAGTTAATGTTTGACATAAGGAAACTATATACTGTTTTCTTGCTTGCTCTCCCCCCACCTCTGGATATGGTGTGCATTCGACTATTTACGCTTTGGTTAAAATTTCCAATATTTCCATCGTCTCATGAGCGGGCTTTTGAGTGGGATAAATGCTGCCTGCATACTTCTGAATGTGTTAAATCATGTGAATATTCTCAACTTGGAAATATATATTTCCTTGGCTCTCCCTGAAACAGCATTTATAAACTCTTGTGAGATTATGGCTGAGTTCACTTGCTTGGAAATTAATCTACAATGGAAACAATTAAAATTTAATTCATTACATGCTAGAAAAGGGCGAAAAGAGAATTGTTTGAAAGTTCACTGTTCTTTGGATAGAGGTGATATAGCCTAATGTCTCGATATGATGAAGTATGTCAGAAACTCAGAATAGATAGAAGTTGGATCTTGGCTTTTTTCAGTCTCATCCCTGTCACTGTGTCCAGAGATTTTGTTTAACTTCATATATGTGTAGCACAGGAAACGATTTGAGAGGTCAAGGTCTTTCTAATGTTTCTTTTAGCTTTATGCCTTTATCCATACTCTTATCTCTTTGACTATTCTTTCTCTTGTACTAGTTTAATTTTTGGCTGCTGATCTTGAAAAGGGAAAGCAAAAACGCAGTTCTTTTGGAATTGTTTCTATATTGATCATGACCCATGCTTTTTTGATTTCATGTTGAAAACTTATTGCCTAAAGCCTTGATTTACTAAACTAATGCCATTTATTATGCTCATTGTGAGTACTGTTGTGGACTTGTGGTAGTCTATTTTGATTTATATCTCCTGAGTGATTTTATATTTTTCTGGGCTTGTGGTATCTACAGTAATCACATTGTACTGTTTGTCTTTTTGCATACTAATTCTTTTGGTCTGTGCAGAAAATAGATGAAAAAGCTGTAAATATGGTTTACAAGAAAGTGTTGGACAATTATTTTAAATGGTGCAAGTATTTGCGGATACGGATGGCATGGAATAGGTTGTGCAACCTGCAGACTATAAAAAAAAGTTTGCTTTACCTTGCTATTTCACGGGGGTACAACTGTGCCTTTTCCTCTACTGAAATTATCTTTTTCTTCTTTTTTGATTCTTTTCCAGTTCTGATGCAATTACCCGGGAGAGGAAGCTCTTTTTAATATCGTTGTACTTTCTTATTTGGGGGGAGGCTGCCAATGTCCGTTTTCTCCCGGAATGTATTTGCTACATATTCCACAATGTATGCTTCTGCCCTTGAGTTGCTTAGTTGCCTTTCTAATGTCATGATTATTCTTTTCACTTTGCTTTTCTGAAAGTGCATGGATTGAGACATTTGGCTTCATCTGTTGGCCTTACATAGATTTCATTGTCTGGATTGAATTTAATGTGATTTGTAGATGGCGAAGGAGCTAGATGCAATCTTGGACCGTGGAGAAGCATGTGTGGCAGAAAGTTGTAAATTGGAAAATGGCTCAGTCGCCTTTCTTGAGCAAATCATACACCCTATATATGAGACAATAGTTAAGGTTAGTTATTTCTTTCAATCTTTAATGTTTCTGTCCAATGTTTATGGTCATCTCAGATCAATAATATATATCTGTATCAGTCTTGACTGACAATGGCTGATTGTGGATGAGAACGGTTATTCTGTAGTCCTTTAAGCCCATGACTATGAGAAATTTTTTCGTCTGTCTCAGAAATTTCGCTAATACTGTGTTCTCTTACTCACGTGGTTCTATGCTCCATAAGGATAATACAAATCAACTATGCTTCTTGAAAATGGAATCTTATATGCGGAAATGGAAAATCTCGAATAGCTTGCACATGCGTATCATATTTATATAAAAAATGGTGTTCAAAGTTATTTCTAATTTTGTTTTGTAAAATAATTTTTTCGCATATTAAAAAAAGTTACTAGTAGATTTTTAGTTGTTACTCTGCTGATAAACTGTTTTTGTCTTATCAATTATCAAGAGAAAAAAGTAGCCTAAAACCTTCTAATGAAGGAAAAAAATAAATGCCTGCCCACTGAGTACGGACACCACTGGTTCACCCATCAATGACAATGCACCACCCACCTACCGTCACTTCTAGACCCTATCTTTTTTATCAATACGAGGCAGCTTGTGCCCTTCTCTATATATTTCTTTCAAGTTTCCTTTTTCCCAAAATTACACCAGTGTCCTGACTATTATTCTCTCCTAAATTAATAAGTTAATTTGTGAACCGCTTAAGAGCAAGCAAACAAAGACGCAAGACACTGAAAGAATGGAAGTCACAAGAAATTTGGTTTGTAGAGGGTTTGACGCAAGTCGGCCTGGACTAATTTTTATAGGCTATGATTAATGAGTTGGCTGCAATAAAGAGATCTGAAGAGACATTACCAATTATGGCTGGTGTGACTTGTAAGAGATTGATATCTTGCTGGGGAAAGATTGGTCGGAGATGAGGGGAGAGGGAAGTTGAGGTAATGAAGTTACATGGTGTATGGTTTCTGCTAAGCTTTTTATTTGTTTAATTATGTGCCATTTGCTGGTGATAACATGTACTTGAAAGGTTACACGTGATTCAAAGTCTCTCCACGACAGTAGATTTTGTTGTTCCGAACTGTCAAATTGTTTTGGGTGCCTTGTGGACGTTTGAATTGTAAAGCCAGGAAGGATACTCATCCGTAAGTAATGGTGATTTGACCTTTGTATACTTCACATGGCATCCAAAATTGGAAGAGGCTTTTCTCGTTTAGCACTTAGGAATACTTATTGGTAAATTACATGCTGTCTTTGAATATTGACATGTAAATGCAGCTATGTTTCTAGGAATACTTACCGCAGTCTGATATCGGCACACATTACATGTCTTGATGTGATTCATCATAACACCAAATTATTAGGACATAGGGACTTTGTATTGCGACATTGAGTATGGTTTTACAGAAACACACTATCTTTTGTATTAATCTACTTACGCTTATCTTTGAATTTTTTTTAAGGAAATGTTTTAGGAGTATATTCCTTTTCAAGGCAGAAGTTGAAACTAATAATTTGGATAGGAAATGTAAAACTAAAATGAAAAGCAAAAACAGTAATGAATAATGATGCCTTAGCTAGTCAAGGCATCCTATGAACTACTTTTTGTTGTTTGACCTGTCACTTAGGTTACTCACTCCTTTTTGACCTTAAACTGTTAAACTATTAGTAGTATTAATCCCACTGTCGTCAGCTCGCGAGAGAAGGTGTTGGGTTAAGTCCTACAACGAGCGCAAGCATCGTGTTTAATTGCCAATGTTGAGTTTGGAACCCTGAACAGATTGTCGCTGATGAGCCGGAGGAAGGTTAAAATGATGTAAAGTCATCATGCCCCTTATGCCCTGGGTGACACATGTGCTACCTAAGTTGCACATAGACGGGTACGGGTGCGAGTTCAAATTTGGGTACGGGGATGGAAAACAGCAAGATATTAGACATTTTAGGAAATGCATACGCTTATCCGTACAGAAAACATATCGTATCGGGTACCGGTACATGACGTAAAGAAGTACCCTTGCTAGAGAGCGTGCTACAATGGCCTGGACAATGGGTCACAAACTCACAATACCATGGCGGGAGCTAACCCCCAAAACCCGTCCTCAGTTCGGGTTTTGCAGGCTGCAACTTGCCTCCATGATGCCGGAATCGCTGGTCAGCCATACGGCGGTGAATTTGTTCCTGGGCCTTGTACACACTGCCCGTCTCTCTATGGGAGCTGGCCCTACCTGAAGGTGACAAAAGTACTTGCTGGCTGCCCTTTTAAGGAGGAGAGAAATTGATAAGACCCATAGAATGTCAGGTAGAGGAAATAAGTGAAAGGCCTAGAGGAAGGGGGGGGGGGGTTGAAGTCGTGAAGATGGAGCAATGGGATCTGAAAATGAAGGCATTTACACGGGTTGTGTGGAGTAGCTCCATATTGTGGGTAGTATGCACTATGCAGTAACAGGGACCCATCAAGTGCAGCCCTTAATGTAAGTGTCCTGTTTTTTGGTGGTCTGGATGTTTGGGACCCATATATTCCTGAATTCTTGGCTAGTGATCTTCAGCATAGTTCTTTTTGCATTTTGAGGACAATTATTCTGGTGTGCATGCAGTCTCTTATGCAGCTTAGCAAGTACAATGTTGCATTTGAGAGGCACAAGGAAAGCAAATCTTTGTGGCATGCTGCTTCTTTTGCTATTTTTTTTGGTTGTATGCTCATATAGGATGTTGAAGGGACGAATTTTTGGTTGTGTGGCTTCGTAGTATAAAAGTGCTGTTTCTTGCCCTTTTGCATTCATGGCTTAGGATTAAGTGATAGGCATCAGCTATTTTTTTAGCTAAACCACGTATAAGTCATGTAGTCTGCCATATGCCGAATCTAAGTTAAACAGTTTAAGGATTATAACCCATGCATGCCAGTATTTAAAGGTAATCAGACTATTTATTTAGTTTTTTTAAAAAATCATTGATTAGCTATGGCTATGTTGGCAAAATTATATCAGAGAGAGGTGGGACAACGTGGTGGTGTGGTGGCTATGGAAAAGAAGAGAGAAATGGTGGGGAAGAGAGAGAAAAATATAGCTTGCGGGAGGAGAGAGAAATAGAGTATAACACTAAGTACAAAAGAGGAGATAGAAAAAGGGTGAGGATTCATGGTCAGTTACACAGACAAGCAAAAAATGGAATTTGATATAAGAGCTTATAATATTGCATTTATAATTCTTACCTTACGCCTGCTTCGATATATATACATGGAATTGGGTCAATTCGAAATCCAAATCTCATGATTGTGCAAACACTTGCTTTTGGCCAAATCTAGAATTTCAAATGAAAATCTAGTTCGCAGAGACCCAAACAGGCCATATGTGCACAAATTAATTCAACACTAAACAATTTGACGTAATTGTTTCCTTGGAACATTAACTTCAATTCATTTCCTGACAGGGGAAGTTAAAGGTCACCAATCACTGATTTTGGAAACGAAAAATTCATTATAAGAAAGAAAAGTTCAGTTACGTATATAGAACAACATATCAGCAGAACATTGCAAAATGGTAGTTTGTCCACCATGCTTTACATTATCAAGAGACAAACCTGCATGCATAGCAGCTTCATAATATAACCGGGAAACATCTGATTTCAGCTTGTTTTCACACACTGTACATTTCTTATCCCCAGAGATTTTACCATTGCTCTCTACCCTTTGATTTCTTTATACAAGGCGTAATACTGTTGAAGTTTGTTGCTCATGCCAATCACATCATATCACATCCTTTTGTTATGTTTAAACATGGACATAAAGGTTAAAGGCGTAGTTGGTATTACCGTATTAGGCATGTTAGACATGGAGAGTCTTAGATGGTATTGTATCATTTTAGTTGTATGATGTCCCTGATGGTAGGGATTGACTGTGCTACACTAGGATTGGGGTCCATGTTGAATTGTTGCTGTTTCAAAATTGCAACCAAAGCTGTGTTTTCTTTCTTGACAATATGGTATTATAAGCAACATATATTGCATATCCAGGAAGCGGAAAGAAATAACAATGGGAGAGCAGCACATTCAGCGTGGAGAAATTATGATGATTTCAATGAATATTTCTGGTTTGTATATTCCAAATCATGTTCTTATCATCTATTATGTTATTACAACCACCAATATTGTTATTGTTTTGTTCCCTCTTCTCTCGGCTTTGTAGGTCACGATCGTGCTTTGAGTTGGGGTGGCCAATGAAGGAGTCATCACCATTTTTGAGGAAGCCAAAAAAATGGAAAAGGGTTAGTTTGGTATTTTAGCAAATTTGCAATATCAAAAGTATGTATCTGAAGCTTGTAAAATTGCATGTTTTTTGTTACTGAAATTTCAGTAGTTAATTTCAGTTTGATATGCATAGATATATATAGATTGATTATTTGATATAAATATTGCTTTTATGTGCTTACTCAAATATTTTGTTTTAAAGCAGAAAGGCTGTTTGTTCACAATACATGTTTGACAAAGCATATAGGATTTTTTCTTTTTTCTGTTTCCTTTTTCCCCCATTTAATCAATATTTTGTAGATGTAAGATTTTGTTTTATCAATTGTGGCTTTAAGAATTTAATAGGTGAGAAGCGATTCAGCTTCTTATTTCAGACAAGGGTGTGTGGATATTGTTGTTGTTAATGTTATTATGAATATAATCATAAAAATATAATACAAAGCTGTGTTTGAAAAGGTGTTCATGACGGTGCAATGTTTGTCATCTATATTTGATGCTAAGTGTGCCCTTCCCCCTCCGAGTTACCATCAACCTTCAGCATATAGGAGCTCTATCATACTATTATGATTATATTTAGGTAAAGTTTTAGAGTAGAAGTGGTTGGATCATTGGATAGTTTTTTCTTCTCTTGTTCAATTGATTTGGTGGGATTATAGGGCATTACAGTAGGTGCCTTGTAAGAAATATGACAGGCCCGTCAGAATTTATGAATCAGGGATGTATATGGTTGATGAAATCCAAATTGGTTCACCTTAAATCATCTTTTGGTACCAAATACTCATAGCATATTTACTCTCCATTGCCAGTTCTTGTTTAAGGGTGTTGTTGAAAATTCAGCGGGTGGGGGGTGGAGACAGGTGATAGAAGTAAAAAGCAGTTTGGGAAGGGTCAGTTTGGTCACCTTTGAGGCTTAGATTCTGCAGCTTGCGAATCAATGAAAACTACTGTTGCCGTGGTGCGCCCTGACTGGCATCTTTTCTGGCCATTGTGTGGTGATCCCTTATTAATCCTTTTGGATGTAATTTTTAAGTACGTTTCTTTATAATTGTTTCTTAAGAATATTCTTTCCCTGACATATTCTGAGAGTATTCAATTTCCACAACTGTAGTTTCGTTCTGGACAAATACGACAAAGCGGTCGGTGGGTGCTTTTTATTCCATTCAGATTATCTTTGACACATGTAGCTTACATCATATCTTCCAAAAATTCCCAAATATAAATGAAACATAAATCCTATGTTTATCCAGTAGACGTTAATTGTTATTTTACCCCAGCACCACTGTTGAATGAGTTAACTTTTTTTTACTGCTAAAGTCGATAAATACTACTTCATCCTTATCAAATATGATGCTGCACTTTTTGAATTACGGACTCCGATGCAATTTTTCTTAGTTTCTAAGTAAATAAGGAGGGGTATGTGATTAAATTAATTAATAACACAACTAATCCATTCCACCAACACCTAGAATCCACCAGCACAACCCTGCCACCGCCAGCAGCCACCACGCTGCTTCCACCAGCAGCCACCACGCTGCTTCCACCAGCAGCCACCACGCTGCTTCCACCAGCAGCCACCACGCTGCTTCCACCAGCACCACCTGGCCACTTCCCGAACCAAACACAATACCACCAGCACCAACCCGCCACCATTAGAACCACGACAACACCCCCTTCCCCCCCACCACCATTCGAAACCCACAACCAAACCCCACCACCATTCGAGTCCCACAGCCAAACCCCACCTCATATTGGACCCCACCATTCAAGCGGCACCACCATTCGAATCCCAAACCCCACCACCAGAAAAAACCAGAATACACTCATCTGCTAAAAATCAAGTAAATCACAACAATTAAAACTCCAACGGCAACAGAAATGAGAATATTCCCGGTAGCACCGGTCAACAGCAGCAAACCAACGGTCAAAACAGAAAGAACAATGAGCACGAACCGGTCATCGATAAAGCGGGAAAAGCCAAATGACTATGAGAGCAAGGAAGACAATGAGAGAGATAGGGTGCCAAAGGAGAGAGAGAAAGAGGATTAAAAGGATTAACATGGCTAAGTTCTTGCGGAAGTAACAGAGGTTGGTTTTGAGACGCAGATGGCGTCAGAGAGGTTGTGAGGGAAGGAGAGAGAGTGGTGGTTGAAGATTTGACGCCATGGCCGCCGCGCCGAGAGGTTGTTGTAGAGATTGTGTTTGGTGCAGGAGATGAAGTCCAGGTTCGCGGAGAGTGGCAGACTTTATTGGTGGTCGTGGTGATACATGCCATAGGGTTCAGTTGGTGGTGGTGGCTTTAGGGTTGTGTGGGCTGTCGAGGGTGTTAGGGAGGAGAGAGAGGGAGTGAGGAAGGAGAGAGAATGGAGGTGGTGGGAAATGGGTTGGGTTTTCGTGGTGAGGTGGGAGTGGTGGGGTGAAGGCTTGGTTGTGGGTTGTGGGTTGTGGGAGAAGATTAGGTATGTTTATCCATTTATTAGTTTAATTGCTTTAGATTAGAGTATGTAATCAAAACTAATATTATAAAATAAGAGCATTTAAGTACTATTTCCTGTCCGTATTTATACGTTTTTTTTCTTCTTTTTGTTCCCTCTTCTACTTCTTCTTCCCCATAACAACCACCACGTAGCCACAACTACCACCAGCCCCCACCCCAGCATATCCCCACCCACCCCACCCCACCCCTGCAGCCTCCATCAGCCAACCCCCAAAGCCATCCCCTGTCCCCTTTCCAATCCCACCCACCCAGTCTTCGCAAACAACACCCCCCCCCCCCGGCGCCCAGCCCCACTCTCGCAGACACCCAACCCCACCCTTGCAGCCCCTACCCATCTTCCTATATCTCCTTTCCTCCTCCCCCCTTTTATGAGATTTCAATTTTTTTTCATTACTCTTCGCGGAAACGAAACAAATTTTCGGTCGAAACGAAATTGTTTTTTGGTTCCACCATGGTAGAACCGGGACAAAATTTCGGTTCCACCATGGTAGAAGCCAATCAAAGTGGAAACAAAAATTTTTCCGTTTCCACGATGACTGAAAAATTGATTCGGTTCATACTAAAAAATCTGAAAATTTTAATATTTTGGAGGTAAAGAAAAAAAAGAAAATACAAAATGCCTGTAAAAATACGGACGATTTTAGTAAATACGAATGGTAAAAAGGGGGTTAAAATAGGTTAATTGATGGTCAACGCCGGAAAATGTTATTCAAAGCCTGAATTCCGGCAGTAGGTGGCTCCTCATAAAAAAAAGTTAAGAAAATGTCACTTCATGCTCAAAAAACAGAAAAGTTGGTTTCTCACAAAAAGTGATTACAAAAGGTGGTTTCTGACAAATTATGTAATATGGTCTATGCTCTAAGAATGTTGGTAGGTGGATTTTGTCTACTATTTTTAAATGTGGTCTATGTGCTCGACTCTGCACCATCTCTATTCTCTCTGTCCTTTTTTTTTTGTCTTTCTTACTTTTATTTTGACCTCTAATGCAACCACTGTCCTTTTCTTCTTTCTCCAATATGAATTACAGTGTCCTGTAATAGTACCTCAATTAAAATACTAGTAGTACACATAAGGTTGTAATTATTTATTTTAGTATCATATTCTATAAAGATAGTAGTAATAGTAGTAGTAGTAGTAGTATTAGTAGTAGTAGTAGTAGTAGTATGAGCAAACCCCTGCTTGACTTTCATTTTTGATGTTCTATTGCTGGTACTGCTCCTACAATCTCCACTGCAACTTCTGTTGACTGCTAATACTGTAGCATGTCCAATGTTACATGATGCCAAAAAAAGTTGTCCCTTTTTTTTGCTTGTGCTCTTGTTTAGGGTTAACTATGGCCTGTAGCCCTGCATACATCACAAACTGGCACTATCTTCTGCTTATGGAATCACACAGTGAAACTAAGTCTTTATCGGAAGTTGACGAGAATATTTAGGGATCTTGCAGCCCAAGTCTTCTGATTATTTGGTGGCTTGAGAGGCCTGTCTCAAGTTTTTGGAATAGTATTCTGCTAGGATCTAGGATCTAGGATCCCAAGCTAGGCAAAACAGAGATTTAAGCAGAGAAATAGGGCAAGAGCAGGATAGAAATTGTACTAAGCAAAGTTCACAGCAAACTCTACCAATACAACCCTTACTTTCGAGAGGTAAGGACTCTCCCTCTTAACAGTTCCTTTCTCAACATTCTGGACAGATCTCTTCAGAGGAGCTGAGCTCCCTATTCATTACATTTCCTTCTATTTTCTCTCGCTATAACTTCCATATAACTAACACCTGCTGTAAATCAAGGAATATTTCTTCCCTTCCATTCAAGTGCTGCCAGTTGTTGCTTGATGATTATTGACCTTTTTACCCTCCTTCCTGGTAGCATCTGGTAGCATACGTGTACAGTACAGGTGGATTGGGTGAGGCCTTAGCAAATTTTCGGATGCTGTATTGTAAATGGATTGGGGTATAATTACGTATATGGAACTCCTGGGGTGGGAGCCTCTTGAACGAGGATGATGTTGATATTGATATTCTTCACTGGGTCTGTTTCTCCTATATGTATCCATTAGCATATCATAATAGCTTGAGTAGTGTCTCCTGTCGTAATTTTTTTTATATTCTAGCTTTTTGTTTTGCTTCTGTGATTTTTATGCTTGTTGTTTGATTTGCAGACAGCAAAAAGCAGTTTTGTTGAGCACCGGACGTTTCTCCACTTATATCACAGTTTTCATCGCATGTGGATCTTTTTGGCTATAATGTTTCAGGTTTTTATTTCCATTTCAGAATATATCCTTTATTACAAGACTACAGGCTGATGGCTGATCATGATTGCAAAAAATATCTTATGCTATTTTTTCCAGGTCTTAACAATTATAGCTTTTAATGCGGATGACCTGAATCTCAACACATTCAAGGTCCTACTGAGCGTTGGGCCAACTTTTGCTGTCATGAATTTTGTGCAGAGTACGTAAAACTTTATGCCTGCTCTGTTATTTGCAATTCATATTCCTTTTTTTAATGATTTCCTTTCTATTTTACTCGATTGAAAATTTGTAAATATCGTGATTATAGGTTGCTTGGATGTTCTTCTCATGTTTGGTGCCTACACAAGAGCAAGAGGCATGGCAATTTCAAGGCTGATTATTAGGCTTTTTTGGTGGTGTCTAAGTACTGTAGCTGTTATATATTTCTATCTGTGAGTGCCATATTTCTATATATTTCTCAACCGTGGCAGTTTGATGTCGTATGTACTGTTTAGCTTCTGATTATGTACATATGTTCAAAATATATATTAGGAGGGTTCTACAGGATTGGAACCGGCAGCAGACTAATTCATCATCTTTCCGCATCTACATTCTTATGCTTGGTGTTTATGCTGGGGTGCGCCTGGTTTTTGCTGTGTTGTTGAAGATGCCTGCATGTCATGCTTTGTCTCAAAAATCTGATCAGTCATTCTTTCGATTCTTTAAATGGATATATCAGGTATGCAATGCTTTAATCTTGACATGTTACATAAGAGAAGGCTTTTGCTCATATACATATACTTACTAATGTTCTTTGGTATCAGGAGAGGTACTTTGTTGGACGTGGCCTATATGAAAAGCCTATAGACTATGCAAGGTTTGTTAAATTGTTGTTATGTGATCTAATTATCTCATTGATTACGAGCTACAATCTGAGAAGCCTACAAGTAACTTTATTGTGGGGGATATAAAGCAAAGGCCTGAAAAGAGTGTTCCCAAGCTCCTTTCCTTCATTCTGTTCTTTGATGCCGAACGTGATTGTCATGCTTTCGTGTGATTTATTGACCTTCGGTTGTATTATTATTGTAATTTCCCTCATTTCATTGTGAATTATCACCTTATTGTAAGTAAATAGATTTGAACTATAATTTTGCTTTTGTGATTGTTTTATATGTGAGTTTCACCGTACAAGTTCTTCTTGCTAATGAGCAATACTTTTTGTGTAAGCATTATCGGGTTCTTCATGTTGATGCTCCCAGCCACCTCTATTTCCTCCCCCCAAATAGTTGCTACTGGTGGTCCTTATGCCTTGCCATTTTCTTCTCTGCCAGTTATTCATAGTTGCAATCGTGCAGATCTAACACCCAGCCCCTCTTTTGTGGATGTGCAACCCTGAACTGGTTGATGCTTAAAAACATTATTAATTGCTCTTACATGATTTCCCTTGACATTAGGTGTATTAAAGGGTGATACAGCAATTAGTGCATCTTGTGTTCGTTATTGGTTGTTTTGTTGGATGATAAATATGTATGTGTGACATAAATACACCAAAAGAGTATAGAGCCCTTAAATGATGTTGATCTCGTCAGGCTCAAGATAGGGATCCATAATAGCCTTCTCTACCTTCCTTCCATATCTTTTCCATCATATTCTTCTCTCGCTGTCACATAATATTATCGTCTTTGTTCTACCCACTCCATAAAATCACCTTGCTAAACGATATACATCTGAGCCATTAATGCCTGGCCTCTAGAATCCAACTAGTTCTATCTGATACTTCGAGTCCTCAATCTCCTCCTTCAATCTGATTTTAGCTGGTCCTTGAAAGATCCTCTTTTGCTGAAATTTAAAAAAAAAAGGTTACTCTCTTAAGACAACAGTTTTACAGTCTCTTACTCAGAAAGGCATCGGCAAAACCACTCACAACTTGTTTTGTCATATTTTTGCCTATCAACGGTGAAAATTCTCTTATATTAGTACTTGACTGGTTTGTCTTTTACTTTTCCGAATATATGCAGATATGTCCTCTATTGGTTGGTGATCTTCGCGTGCAAATTTACTTTTGCATACTTCCTCCAGGCAAGTGACATGGTCCTTATATTACCTCTTCAAGAGGGTAGTATATATTTTGCTCTTTTTTAACAGATATCACATCATTTTCTTAAATAATGTCTGTCATCTTTTGCTGCTTTTGTATTTCCTGAGGTGCTATTATGAGCAATTTTGCAGATTCAGCCTCTAGTCGAGCCTACAAAAATTATTGTGACGCTTCCTTCTATTCGATATTCATGGCATGATTTAGTCTCGAAAAGTAAGCACGACCGTTTATATAAGCTTGTTGGATTAGTGAAATTGAGTTTGTAATCCTTATGCTTTATAAATCCAAGAGTCTTTTGAGTTTTGACAGCTAACTGTAGCTTCTATTTTTCACTGACGGATGCTTTGTGATAATATTTTCAGATAATCATAATGCGCTGACTATAGCTAGTCTATGGGCTCCTGTCATTGCTGTAAGCTCCTTGATACATTCTATTTACTTGTATTTTTATTGTAGTACCATCTTCATCAATGCTCATTTGGTATAAGGTGATAATATGAGGGTAGCGTAGTGAAGTTTGCTTGTAATCTGGCATGGAGAATCCACTGGAATGTGTCCCCATTCATCAACTAAAAGGAATGAAAATAATTTTTTGTCCTATGTGAGTCTAAAAATATATGCTCTTAGGTATTGAACAAGTTTAAAAGTATCATGTCTTGAAGCCCTAGAGTCTTATGTATATAATGGCTTATATGGACTGATGGGTGCCTTGTGATGAAATTTTCATATAATCATAGGTTGTGTTTGATATTATCCCCTGTCCATTCTGCATACTTTAGTCATACGCATGTTTGCATGTCGTGGGAGTTGGCCATCTACAACTGAACTTGCTTTCTGGAACTGGTTTCAGTACTCAGTATACTGTACCAAATGTTTTCACCGCACAGAGATGAGGTCTAGTGGTACACTTGTCTTTGCCCTTGTAAAAAGACATTCAGGAACGCCGAGTTTCTTTCCAGGTAGATCAGGATCAATAAAACTGAACAATACGATACTATAGGATATAGAGACAAATATTTTCTTTTGAAATTTTTTAAGATAACAACATAACCGCTGCATTCCTTGTTTGCAACTAAGAATTAGTTGAGTGAAAAGGAACAACAGTCTGGCTAAATGAAGAAGCAATGCAGAATATCCTGGCACTTACAGTGGATGTATTTCATATACAGTGCAAGGAAGACATAATATAGAATTTGTTTTGTAGAAAGGGGAGGATTACAAACTTCTTTTGATTCTTCTAAGTGATGACTTCTTGATCACTTGATGCAGATTTATATAATGGATATTCACATATTTTACACACTTTTGTCGGCCCTTATCGGTGGTGTAATGGGTGCACGAGCTCGACTAGGCGAGGTAATTTTTTTCGAAGGTTCTTTAATATGTTCTATAGTCTACTTTTTTTTTTTGGATATGAAGACTACTGCCTTCTTATTTGATTTCCTTTTTTTGATTTACCTCCAATTCCTTTTGGCTTTCGTGCCTACTTATTGAACCAAATTATACCTTTGTCCCTAATTTTTCCATTTCTGTTGCAGATACGTTCAATTGAAATGGTGCATAAACGGTTTGAGAGCTTCCCTGCAGCATTTGTGAAGAACATGGCATCTCCAAAAACAAGAAGGTATGTTCTGCTGGTGCCTACGGCACATTGTTCTTTAGTTTAAAGTTTATGTTTGAGATGTGCTGATCGTAGTTGATTACTTATTTCCATTTCTTGCGTTGATGTTCTGTGTGTGTGTGTGTGTGTGTGTGTGTGTGTGTGTGTAGATGTAATAAAAACTAACCTAGATTTAGGGGTTGTGTTATGAGTTGCAATATTGTTCAGTTAAAAGTAGCTTGAAGGAGAAGGAAGTGAGTTAGTTAGAGGAGCGAGGGAGAGAGAGAGAGAGAGAGAGAGAGAGGAAAGAGAATTGGGATTTCTATAAATAGAGGAGAGTAAAGAGAGAGATATTTTTTGCCAAAATAAAAAGAGAGATCTTCCAATATACTTCCTTTGTTTCAAAATACTTGACACACTTCTCCGAGCACGCTTGTCGACACATAACTTTAACTATTAATATCTGTACTTCTCTACATGTGAAAGTTATAAAAAGATGATATTCAGAAAGTATATATCGAGACAAATCTAATATGATCCCCGCATGACTATTATTCTGTACGTAAAAACACAAATCATAGGCAAAGGAGAATGTGTCGATAGTGCAAAAGTCAAACCGTGTCATCTATTTTGAGACGGCGGAAGTATTAAATTGTCATAGTTTGCTTAGCTTAATTCGGGAGAGTAAAAACTCTCGAATGCTTATGTTTATCTTTAAAATTTGTATTTTCAGTCAATTCAATCAAAATCACATATCTTCATCATCTTCTTCAATACATCAGTTCGTAACAGTAGAGTTGTGTTTGTTTGGTTTGCTTCTGTGAGCATAAAGTCATGCTTACAGGTAATTAGGTCAATGTAGTAGGGATGCTCTTGTTGTTCTTCAAGGATTGTTAATGTTGTCATTTATACTGAACTTCCATGTTTTTACTATATATCCCTGGCCTCTGATTATCAGCTAATGAACATATTGTTTGATGTTTTGCAGAATGCCTTTTGATCGACAGAATCTTGAGGTACATTTGTTCCTAGTTAATTAGTTTTGGAATCATAGAATGGTATCAATGTGTTACTTATATAATCTTTATCTTAGTTGTATGAATGCGTGAGTGATAGATTCTTTTTTTGGGTATCCTTAGGCATACAAGGCTAACACCTTCATTTGCGATCATTTCGAAATGTGCAAGTGCCTTTAGCACTTCTTACTTTTTATGCATGGGTAATCAACTCATCATATTTCTCCACTTTGTTACTTCGACACCTTTATTTACCTCAGGTGTTGCGTGTCGATTTGTGTCGTGTCCGGCGTGATACAACAATTGGATCCTTCATTTCAAACCAAAAACTTGAGATTTTTCTACGAAATGGATGAGTCTGACACCCGGATCGAGTACACACTTTATCCGAGTCTGTGTAACATAGTCTTTTTGCTGTTTTTGGCCATATTTCTTATCACTAGAACTCTAGGGGGTTGCTGCAAAAAAGATAGTTGACTCTTAAATATATTCTGATGAAGTGCTTTCTTGTAGAATTAAAATGTCTTTTTTGATGCTTTAGTATTCCTCTTAAGAAAAAACGATTGCAATAATTGATGTCTGGCAGGTGATGTATCTTTTTATCCATGCATAGCTGTCTAATTTGTGTATTATTACTTGTAGACAGCGCAAGACAATACCAAAACATATGCTGCTGTTTTTGCTCCTTTTTGGAATGAGATCATCAAAAGTTTGCGTGAAGAAGATTTTATCAGCAATCGGTATCAATTCAGCATGACCCTTCTTAGAATATGTTGCCGCCTTGCAGAAATATATAGATCTATCTGGCCTTCATGAAGTACGTGCTTTTGAATATTTCTATGGGTTTTGGTTTCAGAGAGAAAGACTTGCTCTCTATGCCCAGCAATGCGGGTACTCTTCCCCTTGTTCAGTGGCCCCTCTTTCTTCTTAATAGTAAGGTATTAATCTGGTGGATCCTTGACCATTTCTCTTTTTGTGCATGATTGATTATTTTTGCTCCTCATTCCATCTGATGACATTGTAGATTTTGATGGCGATTGACCTTGCTTTGGACTGCAAAGATACACAAGCTGATTTATGGAATAGAATATGTAGAGATGATTACATGGCTTATGCGGTTCAAGAGTGCTACTATAGTATAGAAAAGATCTTACGCTCCATAGTTGATGGTGAAGGGAGACACTGGTATGAATTTTTTTCTGATGTTTGATTCACATTTCCTGCTTTCCTCTTGTTAATAGAAGGAATTTTAAGTGACAAACATAACAGAGATTAAGATAGCATAATGATTTCATATTTGCTATTCTATTAAGAAACTTAACATCTCGTGTTAAAGGTTCTGTTCTGTTTGCAAACTATGATATTTCATTGTAGGGTTGAAAGGATCATTCGTGAAATCAATGATAGCATAAGGGATGGTGCACTTGTTATAACTCTATCCCTGAAGAAGATTCCATTGGTGCAATCAAGATTTACTGCATTGACAGGGCTTTTGGTGAGT
The DNA here is from genome assembly GCF_026745355.1 of Beta vulgaris subsp. vulgaris. NCBI lineage: Eukaryota > Viridiplantae > Streptophyta > Magnoliopsida > Caryophyllales > Amaranthaceae > Beta > Beta vulgaris. The sequence continues at coordinate 47,790,398 of NC_079208.1, read as the reverse complement.
AAGTGAAGATTATGTCTAGCAGCAATGCCTCCCTTCCTTTTAGACTAATATCAATTTATACAATTACAGATAAGAAATGAAACTCCTGAGCTCGCAAAAGGTGCTGCAAAAGCTCTCTATGATTTTTATGAGGTGGTGACACACGATTTGCTGTCAACTGAGCTTAGGTAAAGTGGCTCGATATTTGTCTTAGGTGATTTTTGTTGGCAATTAAAAGATTTTGACATTCTCTGTTTGTCTCAGATGATTATATAACATTTACATTCTCAGTTATTGATTGGTTGTGTTTTCTTTACTAGGGAGCAAATTGATACATGGAACATATTAGCTAAAGCTAGAAATGAAGGGCGTCTATTTTCTAGGATAGAGTGGCCAAAGGATCCTGAAATAGTAAGCATAATATCCTATCTTCATTTGCTTGAATATTATGGAACATTTTTTATACTTTTTGTTAAGATAACATGATTTTTTTTTCTTTCAATTGTTTCTTTCATCTTTCAGAAAGAGCTAGTGAAGAGACTGCATTTGCTACTTACTGTGAAGGATTCAGCAGCTAATGTACCAAAAAATCTAGAAGCGAGAAGACGATTAGAGTTTTTTACGAATTCCTTATTCATGGACATGCCTCCAGCAAAACCTGTGTCGGAGATGATTCCTTTTAGGTAATATAAGTGTAATGGTCTACCTGTGAAGTACATTATATGGTTTTTGCTTGCTACTGCTGACAACATGTTTCCTTCTGAAACAAAATATCAGTGTATTCACCCCATACTACAGTGAGACGGTGCTATATAGTTCTTCAGATTTGCGGGTGGAAAATGAGGATGGAGTATCTATACTGTTCTATCTCCAGAAGATTTTTCCAGGTACTTTTTGCTTCTTGGTTCATCTTCTTCTCCTGTGTCCTTACCATAACCTTTGTCCAACCCCTGCCAAAAAATGACTTTACATATCAATGAAACAAGAAAACCTTGAATTGGACTCTTTCTCTGCTGTAGATGAGTGGGAAAATTTCTTGGAGCGGATCAATCGAGGAGATTCTTCTGGAGATGTAGATTTTGAAGAAAGTTCTAGTGATAACTTGGAGCTACGTTTTTGGGTCTCTTATCGCGGACAGACTTTGGCTAGGACAGGTAAGAATCAGTCTTTTGATTAGAAGTAGTGCTATCGTGCTACCCCTCTTTTTCTCTCCTGTAGTGCAACATTTGTTACCTTTCGTTCTCGATTTTCTGGATCGCTTTGATGTTCACAAAGATTCTTTCAGCTCTTGTTATTGATACATATAAGTTTCAGTGCAAAGTGCTAACTTTTCTTTCCTAAATGCAGTGCGTGGCATGATGTACTACAGACGAGCATTAATGCTTCAAGGTTTTATGGAAAGGAGAGGATTAATAGGTATCATGTCAAGTATACTTGAATTGAAACTTGATGGAAAGATGTGTAGATTTATCACGTAGTTATGTGTTCATGTTTCAGAAGAGGACACGAGTTCATCAACTAATGAGTTAGCAAGCGTTGGATTTGATTTGTCAAGTGAGGCACGGGCGCAAGCAGATCTCAAGTTTACTTATGTTGTCTCTTGCCAAATTTATGGACAGCAAAGGCAGAGAAAAGCTCCAGAGGCTGCAGATATTAATTTATTGCTACAGAGGTATCATAGGATTTATACTTCGCCACATCAAATTGTGTATCTTAGTATGTTAAATTTCGTGCTTGTTGGTTGAGGCAGAGGAACATGGTCTATTCACTTAATACATTTATGTTTTCTGATTCTTTTTTATTTCCCTTCTTTGGAAAAATTTCCCATGTGTACTTGTTTTAGTAGAAAGGTTTATACCTCCTTTCTTTTCCTTTTCCGCTTCCTTCTTTTTTGGAGCGGGGGTGAGGGGGAAGGTTGCATTTTTCTAACTTTCTGATGGATAATGATTTCCTTTTCCTTCGACATCTTGCTAAAATCTATCTCTACCCAAAAGAATAAACATACTTATCTAGGCTATATGATGTGCATTAATTAATATTTGTCTGAGACAGGATAGTGACACATACTGTCATCTATCTGTAAGTGTTATTTTTAAGAAATCCTTTAACGTCTCAGGAATGAAGCACTTCGAGTTGCTTTTATTCACCTGGAGGAAAGTGCTGGAGCTGAAGGTGCCATTTTAAAGGAATATTACTCCAAGCTAGTCAAAGCTGATATGAATGGAAAAGATCAGGTAGAACACTGGTTTGTTTTCGTTGCTTCTGATTCTCATATTGTCTAGAATTCAAAGAATGTGAAATTAGTTAGAAAGATGCATTTCTCCATGTTGCTAATACTTGGTGTGTTCTTATAGTAACTCTTGTATGTGAATACTTTACAACTAAAGGTAGGTCTGTATTGTGGGAATCTCCAAGAATCAGTTAATTTAGGATGTGTTTTCCTCCATCCTTCGGTCTTGCTTTTGCAAATTTGATCCAAAGAGCTATTAAGAACTTGGTGGATATGCTTAGATGTCTTTACTAGTTGGTTGAGGTGATTATTAACCGAACTATTTTGAACCTAGTTAGTGTTTATATGAGCATCATTTTTTTGAAATTTCTTGTCACTTGTGCTGGTTTGTTCTTTTATCATCCTCCACGAGTCCTGTGTTAACCGGGCACCGAAAATTCACCGGTGTATTGATGCTGACACAACTCAGATCTGGGTAAGGGATACATGTCGGATCCTTTTGGTTTGCTTTCTAATATTCCCAAGGAGATGGAGAAAAAATGTTCCGTATGTTTGATGTAATTGTTCAGATCTAGGGTTTTTTTAGGTCTACAAATTGAAGGCAAGATTTACTATTAAAAGAAGTTAAGTATTTGAGTTTTTACTCATGTGGCTAAGGTGAGCCGAATTGCATGGTCAGTGCAGTCGCATGTGTTCTCCAGCAACGGCAGTTATTCTTGAATCTTCTCTCTCTCTTCCGTCGTGCTGCTGCCATTCTTTTCACTCTCCTCTCTTATGTGCATGGTGAAGCAGCATGTTCTTTTGTTATGCTTTACTCTCTCTCTCTCTCTCTCTCTCTCTCTCTCTCTCTCTCTCCCTCTCTCCTCTCATGTGGCAAGGCCATGCTTTTCTTTTTCTTTGTTTCTCTGTTTGCTGCTCTCTTGTTTGCAGTCTGCTTGGGTGTTGGAGCATATTAGTACAGAAACCACTATATAAATTTGGGTCTAGCGTATAATTCTAGAGTTGACTCAAGCAATTTCTTTGCACGATATATATTGTATTTATCATATATTATATTATGAATTCTGTAGCCCGATACCCGTGTCCGAAATTAGGACAGTATCCCTGCATCCAAAACTTCTTCTGTCCATTGCATGAGTGCTTTTTGTCTAAAACATGATCTGTCGTAAGCTAGGGTACATGACAATGTATTTTTTTTTTGCTCCACCTCCTCTTCTCTCGGCAAAGTCCTCGTGAGGTTTGAAAAGAACTAGCTCAAATGTTCATAATGAATTGAGTAGTTTAACTCTATTTCTTGCTCTTGATTTTTGCATTGTTATTTAAAGGTTGATTAGTGAACTGGTGCTGTATTTTAAAGTAGCTGTTTGATATGATTGTGTTATCACCTGACCTTGTTTAGCAATGTTTATGTGGGATACATTTTTAACAGTAATTTAGATTTTTGTTTTCAGAAGACAGTTACAGTTAGTTGATTTTTTTTTTTTTTTTGGGAGGGGGATATGTAATTTTTCGGACCTGGAAAATAATTTCTTCTCTGATTGTTTAGCTGTTGAATTACGTAGATTTTGTCTGTAAAACTTTTTCAGTTAATTTTCCTGTCAGCATCTGTTTTCCTTTTCTTTCCCAATGTGATGTTTACACCCATGTGTGTTCTTTACTTCTTTTACAAAGAGTTCAAGAGGTCTATGAAAATAGGTTGCTTCCCAACTATTTTTTTGCATCATCCAAATATTACTTTAGGAGAACCCCCAGTCATAGATCATAACACCTTGTAAGAATCAATGCCAGTAATGAACCACAGGATAATGAATGTTTTTCAATTCACTGATAAAAGATTCGTAATAAGGAATAATTGACTGTAAATGAGAACGGTAGAACTATAAGAAAAGGAAGAGAGAGACTGATAACATATAGCAAATGGAGATAATTACGATAAGCACTTCAAGGCACTCCCACTATTCTAAAAGGAAGTCACAATATCTGCTTAACTTTCTCTCTCTAATTTCCCCTCTTTTATTCTATTTCTGCCCCAAAACATACACGACCACTTTAGGTGCCACCTTATATACAATCTAACTGAATTTCAAAGTGTGTTACCATTAATTTCCTTAAATTGACGCCTAGCATATGTCACCACAATAGGGGACCGTGCTACCAAGGATGTCTTGGCCTAGTGGTTAAGATTGAGGTGATGTGAACGATAGGTTACAGGTTCGAATCCCCCCTCCCCTTCTTTGTACTTTGTACCGCCTTCGTGGCTCATATGGATCAAAAAAAAAAAAAATAGGGGACCATGCTGGAGCTGCTGAGGTCTTTGCATAGGCACACAACTCATCCCAGACTCAGAGTCTAAAGATCACTTGTACAGTGTAAAATTATGCAAATTATGAATATCGAAATTTGCTGAGCACCAAAAGCTCTTCTCCATTTCTTCTCCCGAAACAAACATTCTTAGTTGCCAATTTGGCATTGTCCAAATTGTGCATGTTAGTGCTTGGTTTCTTTTATTCCTGTGTTAGGGCACTCAGTTTGATTGTTATTCTTCCTGGATCAGACATCGTATATTCAGAACATGGTATTTACCTTTTCTTCTGAAGTCATCATCTACATTAGTTTAACTGAAACTATGTTATCTATTTGAGGAAGCTTAGTGTTTGGGTCCTCGCAATTGCCTTTTGCTGTAATCTTTTATGAAGTAGTCAAGCTGTCCTTTTAAGTTGAACTTGTACATCTTTTTGTAAGCTCGTAACTGTACTTATGTTTTTTATCTTTTTGACAGGAAATATATTCAATCAAGCTTCCTGGAGACCCGAAACTTGGTGAAGGGAAGCCTGAGAACCAGAATCATGCAATTATTTTTACGCGTGGAGAAGCCATTCAAACTATTGATATGAATCAGGTACATCTTTATCTCTTGCCTTTTTACAGGAACTCGCAGAATCCAGAAAATTAGATATGGGACAGCTGTACAGGAACTTAACATTTATAAAACATGTGTGATTTTACATCTCACTCCATGTTTGCTAGTTGTTGAAATTCTGAACTTGGATCCAGTTTATAGCATGAATTGCATAATTTTTTCTTTTCTTTCTCCTTCTATAAATTTTCTCTAGAACAATGTATGGTTAGACATACTAGTATTTGGTCACTTGACAAGACTATTATCTTATATCTTTTGAGGTCCTAGGTTCGAATCTTGCCAAATGTGGCGTTTGGGAGTAGGGATCCCCTTATCCTCCCCCTTACTCTCAAAAGCACCGGATCCACAAATTTTAGAACAAGAAATTGTGAGAGTTGAGGTCTGAAGTTGCTCTCTTTCTCTGTACATTCAAAGAAACAAAAAAATGATATATATATATATATATATATATATATATATAGAAGTGAGTTCATATGAGAATGCATACTTATATGAGAAATGAGAATGAAATTTTACACGCTATAACTCTTATGAATAAGTGATGTAACTCTAATGAAAAAGTGATGTAACTCCAAAAACAAAATATTTGAATTTTCAAAATTCAAAAAATACAAATTTCTTTTTGAATTCAAAATTTTTTTAGAGAGATATAACTCTAATGAATAAGTGTTGTAATTCTAAACCAATCGTGTGCTTGAGATTCATTCTCATTTCTCATGTAAGGAGCATTCTCATGTGATCTTGCCTCTAGAAATGAGTTCATATGAGAATGCATACTTACATGAGAAATGAGAATGAATTTTACGCATTATGACGCTTATGAATAAGTGATGTAACTCTAATGAAAAAGTAATGTAAGTCCAAAAAAAGAATATTAGAAAAAAAAAGTTCAATCTTATTTTTTGAGCTCAAAATTTTTTAGGGGGTATAACTCTAATGAACAAGTGTTGTAACTCTAATCCAATCGTGTGGTTGATATTCATTCTCATGTACGGTGCATTCTCATGTATGGTGCATTCTCATGTGATCTTACCCTTATATATAAATGAACAAGTGTTATAACTCTAATCCAATTGTGTGGTTGAGATTCATTCTCATTTCTCATGTAAGGAGCAATCTCATATATATATAGGGGTAAGATCACATGAGAATGCTCCTTACCTGAGAAATGAGAATGAATCTCAACCATACGATTGGATTAGAGTTCCAACTTCCAACACTTGTTCATTAGAGTTATACCCCCTAAAAAATTGAGCCCAAATTTTTTTTCTTTCTAATATTCGTTTTTTGGAGTTACATTACTTTCTCATTAGAGTTACGTCACTTATTCATAAGAGTTATAGCATGTTAAATTCATTCTCATTTCTTATGTAAGTATGCATTCTCACATGAACTCACTTATATATATATGTATGTGTGTGTGTGTGTGTGTGTGTGTGTAATTATGTATATATATATGTATATACTAGTATATGTGTATATATATACACATACATAGTGGTGACATGGGGTGTGTTCGGCGCAACTTTGAACTTTTGAAAAATTATTTTACTGTTTGGCGAAGTAGCTTTTGGAGGTAGCTTTTAGCTTTTGCCAAAAGGTAAGATTATTAGCTTTGAGTAGCTTTTGTCCAATGCTACCATTTTTATTATTTACATTAAAAATTTGCCAACAATTATTTTTACCGAACACTTGTACTTTGGTCAGCCAGTATCATAGCTAAAAGCTAATAGCTACCTCCATAACACAAAGCTAAAAGCTTACATTACAGCTAACAACTATTTATGCCGAGCAGGCCCATGTAAAGGGCACGGTATTGAAAATTCTCTAATGTCAATAGGATCCAAAAAGAAAACTTGCTGTGAGTCTATCATCGTTCTAGAGGGAATAGGTCTTAAAGAAGACTGTAACCCCACCCTCCCACCACCTTCGAGTATGAACACCATGTCTTTGGGTTGCCATTATGGCTTCCCAACCCTTTCCTCATGCGAAAACTCCTCGCAATAGATTTGTTTGGGAACGATTGGAGGAAAAGATGTTCTGTGACACGCTAATTGATTAGTCACGATCCAAGAAATGTTTTGCCAACTGCAAAAGGTGGGGAAGGGGGGGGGGGTAGAAGCAAGGACAAAATCGCCATTCATCTGTTTTATTTTCTGTCGAGGGACTTGCTTTATTTGTTGGTGAAACTATTTCATGTGCTTTTCAGCTTCTTATATTTTCTTGTTCACCAAGGTAATTGTTTCGTGAGAGGTATTGTGTTCAGGTAACATTGGTGAAGGGGAGGGGAGGGGAGGAGCAAAACGGAGGGGGAAGGGATCGGGGGGGGGGGGGAGAGACTGGAGGTGGCCAGGACTTTACCTCCATATCCAACGTTAAGGATTTTATATTGTGTGTACTTTCCCCATTCTATATCCAAGTAAAGGGAAATGAACGATTTAGGATTGGTGGTCGTGGTTTCCGTCTATATATGTTGTGTGTGTGCTTTCCTCGTCATAAACATGTTATTAAGCTTCTTTTTCATATTGTGTGTGCTGATTTAGGTTTGATGGTCGTGGAGAAGATAATTAATTGTAAACCTGGCACAATTCATGTTTTTCTCAAGTTTAGATATGTCAGCTCAAAGATTTCCTTTGTTGATGTCAATAACTAAATGTTCTGAGATACAATCTTTCTGAAGTTTGAGTGAAATTTCTTGATGTGTTTTGTATATACTAAGTTACTTCTCTATCTACTTAACATCACAGGATAATTACCTTGAGGAGGCAATTAAAATGAGAAACCTTCTCGAGGAATTTAATGCAAAACATGGTATCCGTCCTCCAACTATTCTTGGTGTCAGGGAGCATGTATTTACAGGAAGGTTTGACATTTTCTTGCTGCCAGTATGGCATATTTATATGGTTATATCTTCAAATCCTTTATGAAGTATATGGCAAATTCATGTCCTTCATAAACCATGTGCAAAATCTGTCTGCAGTGTTTCTTCTCTCGCTTGGTTTATGTCCAATCAAGAGACAAGCTTTGTGACGTTAGGTCAGCGAGTTTTGGCAAAACCTCTCAAGTGAGTATTCATTGCTTGTTGATCACATATGTTTCAATCTATTTCTATATTGTACTGAAGTTAAATACCAACTAGTGGTATCCAAAGTAAAACTTTGCATTGTGCTCCCACCATCCTGAACAACATATCTGACTTCAACTTGGAGATTAAGATCCCCATATGTGCTTAAGCTTTTCATGAGTTTCAAAGTTGGTTGTAATAAAGTGATTGTTTTGAAACTTAAAAGAAAATTTTCAGTGAAAAGTAAATTTTAAATACCAACTTTCTGACTTTACATGAATAGAATATTGCAAGATATCTTTGGGGCATCCGAATATAGTGAAAGTTTATAATTTCTAACTATGAGAAAAAATAAAATTGCTGTTAAACACATCCTCGCTGTTTTGGATCACTCTTCAAATTACTTGTTATATATAACCTTCTCATAAATAAGAAGTCTAATTCTAACTACGAGAAAAGTGCATCTCCTCTCTTTTATCTGTGTCGTATAACCAATCCCTTTCTCTTCAAGTAGGTTTGAACTTCTAACTGAAAACTTGTTTGCTTTTCTTTGCCAAAAATATGCAGAGTGCGTATGCATTATGGACATCCAGATGTGTTTGATCGTATATTCCACATATCTCGTGGTGGCATTAGTAAGGCGTCTCGTGTTATTAATATCAGTGAGGATATATTTGCTGGTATGTATTATTGTGTTTCTTATTGCTCATCTCTGACAGTTCATACTTCTTTCTTTTTTAGGGGAAAGATAAATATCATTCATTGAAAATCGTACACCATCTACAATAGGCATTAAAGAAAAATAAATCACAATCTTAACTTAATCAAATAAAATGACTATTATCATGATTGATGAACCAAATATGACGATGTAGCATACGCCTTGTTTGTTTGCTGAATCATGCAACCTTCTAGGAAACCGAATATCATTGTCAAATAATTTCGAAAGACAATGTATTCATTTGACGTTGTAGACTGCAGAATCAGTTGCAACATCGTGTAACGAACAATTAATAAACTGTATGTTTTGAAGATTCCACAAACATCAATAAACTCCTACAGGGGAAGAGAAAGAATCCCAACTCCAAACTTCCACTAATGGAGACAATGAAACATAAAATTGTCATGAAGTATAATTTAGATGAAGTTCAAGAAACTAAATAGAGGGTTATTGATACTTGAAAACAGCTCTACTTGTTTTATTTGAAAGTGTCCAGAAGTTTGTCAAATTTTAAATGTAGGTCAAGAATTCAAAATAGAGGGCATTTATTCGGTCCACAAGAATCTTCTAAGTGCAGCTATCTGCTATCCAACCATAATCATGAAATGAACTTTTCTTTAAACAAAGCACCTCTTATTTTTTGGGTACAAAACAAAATACCTTTATGATTTGCTTTAGTTACTTATTTCTGGCACTTGGGGTTGATTATTGTTACTTGTTAGTGCTTCCATGGATACAGATTAATCAGTTATCAAGGGGATTGAGGTCAAAGCATTGCATGATAGAATCAATGTGTTTGATGTTGTTTTTGAGAAAATAGGGAAAGAGAAAAAAACATAATCTCATCCATTCATTGTTACCCAAGCTATGTCTTTTTTGACACGAGAACTGGATCACCCAACCCTTTTTTAAGGACTGGGTGGGCTCTTGATTCTATTTATTAGGAGTACTAGTTTAAATTTTTTCTGAGTAGGTCTTTGATCTTAACACTTAAGCCTTGCCTTGATTGGAGTTACCAATTAGGAGGAGGGGGGAGGTTTTATGGGGGAAATAATTGCTGGCGCACTAATTTTTGGGGTAAATTGTCCTTAAAGGCTGGTTTGGCATGTCAGGATAAGAATTTCAGGAGTGATTATTACTTGTATTCGGTATCTAGGTAATAATTTGTCTCATGAAAGGCTAAGTCATTGGATGGAGTTCATTCAAAGTCGGATGCAACAATTTTTATTGCTTTGATGCAGCAAGAGAGAAGAGACTAAACAATTAGTAGGTGATGTGTTCCTTGTCGGAAAAACAATAACTGGCTAGGGGGGGCTACAGTAATGTATTACCTTCATTTGAGGGGGCAAAGTTCAGGCCTAAATAATTCATTTCAATCCAGGCTTAGATTTACAGCCCAATAATAATTACCCCCTTAATTTTACACCCCTCACTCCAATCCAGGTAACCACTAAGATGAAGTGGTGAGCAGTACTAAAAACTTAAATGTTGCTCTTAAATGTTGTCACGTGCAATTGCAAGTTAACCAGTTCTGACTTCATTTCGGATTGGTTTGGTTGTTGATAGGTAAACCCCCTGATCTATTATGAGACGGCAACTATTCTTATGTTTTATCCTAGTGATTGTAATACCACTTGAGGTCTCACAGTCTCACTTGATAGATAAATCCCCTGATCTATTATGAGATAGATACTGTTCTTATGTTTTATTTTAGTGATTGTAAATCACTTGAGGTCTCACTTAATCGATGTTTGGCAGTGTTTTAATAGATGTCTTCATCTTTAGATCCAGCAGTACCTAAATTTGCTTTGATACTACTGTATGATAGACAAAAACTCCCTGTGATTTGAAAGTGCATATGTTGTTGCTTTTAAAGCCTTTAGGTTTTTTCCAACAAGATTCAGTCACTTGGGAGGTAATTTGGCATTTTAAATCTTATATTCTAATATTTCCCAAGTGTATTTGAGTTGAATTACGAGACCCATCCGGTTATTTGCTTTTTAATTGTTGAAATATTATAATGTTTTTGAAGTACTTGCTTATACTCCTATGCCTCCCCTCCCCCAACAAAAAAAGAATGATAATATATATCTCAGATTCCGGTGGTGCTTAAAACTGTGGCAGGTTTCAACTCCACCCTGCGGCAAGGAAATATCACACATCATGAGTACATACAGGTTTTGCTGTCTAGTATCCTTTTTGGTGCTATATCAATGTTCTTTCATTTCTGAAGTAAATGTCATCATTGCTGTTCTACTGTCTTGCTGGGGAAACTTTTTCTTAAACTCTTGTGTTGTGTCCTATAATTCTGCGAGTCATTTGAACTCTCTTTTTATTCAAGCAGTTGTAGTTGAGGCTTTTTAGTGACAACCACTAAAATGAATCTGATAAACCATGCAGACTATACTAGGAGCTAATTATTTATCATTCTATAGGTTGGTAAAGGAAGAGATGTTGGCTTGAACCAGATTGCTCTCTTTGAGGGTAAGGTTGCTGGAGGAAATGGAGAGCAGGTTCTCAGCAGAGATGTGTACAGACTTGGACAGCTTTTTGACTTCTTCAGGATGCTTTCTTTCTACTTCACTACTGTGGGTTATTACGTGTGCACTATGGTAAAACTCTCTCTTTCTATCGCGCTCGTCTCACCTGCTGTCTTTATATCTATGAATATATTTCATATCATGGGAGGGTTCAGTAAGTAGATCTCATAGCATGAGTTTGGTCTATAAACACATACAATGTGACTTTGGTTCAAAATTTTGATCCTTCAGTATTAATGAACTTAATAGTTTGAAAAATATAATGAACATTCTTTACAAGGAAAAGATAAAAAAAGGAATCCACACTCCGCAGAAAGATGAAGAAAAATAAAAAATGAACTTGAAAATTCGCCTTCAGTCCAAGAAAAAAAGAAACTTGGAAATAATAAAAGATGAATCTCTCTTTGTGTGTTTTTTTTTTTGTGTGTGTGTAGTGCAAGCTCCTTGCTCTTTCCATTCAGTTGCTCGATTTGTTTCTGAAACCATTGTTTTTTTTTAATCATGCAGATGACAGTTCTTACTATATATATTTTCTTATATGGAAGAGTATACCTGGTAAGTGAATCAAGATAGATGAGTTACCTTTTTATTTCTTCACACTTTGAAATGGATGAACTGTTTTCCCTGCATGCATACATATATATGTTGTATGGTTTGATAGAACTTGATACAGTTTTGATTGATTGTTACTCCATCATGACTCTTGGGTTTTGGGTTGTCTCATAACATTATGCTTTATATATTCGTATGTGATTTCTATATTCTTCATTAATTGTGCCTTGTAAATTTTGGAAGCTGAATATAGTTCAGCTCTTTAGGCATTATTGGTATGTAATTTGAAATTAATTCCAAGGAAATGTATTAATTGATGTTTCCTTGAACATTAACTTTGTGCTTCTACATTCCACAAAACTTTCCAAGTTACTGCAACCACATCTTGAAGCACCACTTGTTGGGTACATAAAGCATTGTGCATGAAGCTTGATCAATTTGAAACTGTATTACAGTGTTCATATTGTTCTGAATCAATTGATGCTCTGATTGCAAACTCTTGTATTTTGACAGGCATTCTCAGGATTGGATGAAGGAATGGCAAGAGATGCCAGAATGTTTGGAAGCGCTGCTCTGGATGCAGTTCTTAATGCACAATTCTTAGTTCAAATTGGAGTTTTTACAGCAGTACCCATGATAATGGGTTTCATACTAGAACTTGGATTGCTAAAGGTTTGACTGCTTGTGCTTCCATCTTTTATTTACTAGTACAGACGTGGTACGTGTACAATGTTGCTTCATCTCTCTCAGTGTTTGTTGATTCGGTTGAAAAGTCTTAGTTAAATCGAGTATGCCTTTTGTATTAGCCAGGTTTACTTTTTTCTGTCACTTTTGTATTTAGTTTTAAGTGATCACTGATCAGCCATTTTCCACTAGCTGAGTAGACTATATCAATGATTCATGTGCAGGCTATCTTCAGTTTCATTACCATGCAGCTGCAGTTATGTTCAGTCTTCTTCACATTCTCATTAGGAACAAGGACACATTATTTTGGACGTACGATCTTGCATGGAGGTGCCAAAGTATATGCTTCTAACTGATTTTGCTTATGGATATGAAGTCTCCACTTAAATCTTTACTGTCTATATACTTCTGTTTAACCAAATTAATTTTTTTTTCTTGATGATCATTGTTAACAGTATAGAGCTACTGGTAGGGGATTTGTCGTCCAGCATATCAAGTTTGCTGAGAACTACAGGCTTTACTCTAGAAGTCATTTCATTAAGGCGTGAGTATTTATCTTCAATATTATATTGTCTTAATATGGATGAATTTTATGATTTTGTTTGAGCCGGTAGCATGAACACTATTTTTACAGGCTTGAAGTGGCATTGCTGCTTTCTGTATACATTGCGTATGGCTACACAAGGGGTGGTGCTGTCTCTTTTGTGTTGTTGACGCTCAGCAGTTGGTTCCTCGTTATCTCTTGGCTCTTTGCTCCATATATCTTTAATCCTTCAGGCTTTGAATGGCAAAAGTAAGTTTTGCAGCGATATGTTTTCATGCTAGTACAGCTAGTGGCTTGAGTTTGGCCCAGCCTATGTAGCTTTGAGAAAAGCGTAGGTGTAATGTAAGCTAAGCAAATCTACGACTACTTGCCTGTATCGAAACGTGAGGAAATCCTGGAGCAAAAAATGCAATTTAGGAGCTCAATTAGAAACTCGAGGGGGATAAGAAAGGAACTTGAGTAAAATTGAGTCCCACTTCCGACTTTGGCGGTGTAGGCTGCTGAAGACCAGTCACTGCATGTGATCATGTGAATTAAGGCCAATTGATTGTAACAAAATTTTCCAAATTTTAATAGCTGACCTGATATCCTATTTGTTTCTTTTTTTTTTCATGGTTTTCTGCATCTAAAACCCTAGATCCATAACTGTCACGGACTGAAGCACCTTCAATGGAAATAACACTGCATCACGTTAACATGTGCCTGCGATCTTTTCTGGAGTCCAAATTAACAGATTGATAATAATATATTACTTCAGTTACCATCTTGTTGTTGTGATGCCCTCTCTAAATTGGAGTCACTTCTAATGTATACATCAGGACTGTCGAAGATTTTGATGACTGGGTCAGTTGGCTTCTTTACAAAGGTGGAGTTGGTATAAAAGGAGAACATAGCTGGGAATCTTGGTGGGACGAAGAACAGGTTTGTTTTACCATAGACAACATTCTGCCCATGCAAATGTCATAGTGTATTATCCTTGTCCTTGCTTTCTTGATTGCTGATCTAAATCTCCTTTGTCCGGTACTTTTCAGTTAATGTATTAAATTAGTTTTATACTTTCGAAAAATGAGCTTATTCCTGAACTTCATGTTGGAAATACTACATACTTGAACATGTTGAATAATGATTAGCAGCTCTATAAATGTTTCTGGTGGCTCTTTATCTGTACACTTTTTCGCTATTGGGTGGAACTGAAGTGCTGAAGTGTTAATCATTACATGCATAACTGCATAAGTCATACTTTTATGGAAAATATTTTGGTTGTCTTCTGTTTCGTTTTTTATTTTCCCAATTGTGGCAAGCATAAGTGTGAATTGGATGCTAGGTGTTATCACTGGTCAGTTAGCACGTGTTTAATTGGATTTGAATTTGGTGGGAGATGTTTGGGTTGTTTGACCAAGATGTTAACTCGGGTCCTAGGTGACATGATATTGAAATACTCCATGGATTTTTGAACTCTTTAAGGAGCTTTGCCTTTCTTTTTTGTCTGTCCAGTTTGGGAAGACTTTCTTGTCTTAGCTCCAGAATAGTTTTTAGTTTGATTTGACATAAGGCGTAGAACGTTTTGCAGATTGAAGTTAGAGTGCTAAAGCTCCACTTGTTCCCACTAAAATAAACATTCTTTGGGGGCACTCATTACTTTCTGAGTCATATTTTTCTTATTTGTTACCTTGTTTTGTCCATATATAAAGCATGAAACTTTTTTGGGCATGAGTTTTTTTGTTCCTTATTGTCGTCTATCTTAACATTGTTGATGGTCCTGCAGATGCATATCCATACTTGGAGGGGTCGTATTCTTGAAACAATTTTGAGCTTGAGGTTCTTCATGTTCCAGTATGGTATTGTCTACAAGCTTCATGTCATGCCATCGAACACATCACTGGCGGTTAGTTTCTTGCTCTTTATTGTAAAAAAGGGGGGAAAACCCTTGTTTTTTGAAAATGCATGTGAGCTAAGGCCCAGAAGTTTTTGTATTTCATCTCTTTAATGTCAAGATTATGCTTGATGGGCCCTTATTATTCATATTAGGAAGTGATTCAGTTAGAGGAACTTTTTCTCTGTTTCCAGCATTGGACATTGATTTGCTGTCCAATAGGACTGGCATACTAAGTGGAGATTACCAGTTTTCATTTTGTGTGATATCATTCTAGTTCATATCTACCCTTTATCTGAGAATGTCGTGTTGTCCTGGTGAAATTTATCCTTACCTGCTGTGTTGCATCCAGTTGTATGGCTTCTCCTGGATTGTTCTAGCAGTCATCGTCGTCATATTTAAGGTTTGATTTTATGTTTATTTTACATGCAATTTTCAATAGTCCACTTTTCGCGACAAAAACTAACTGAGTTTTTAATGTTCTGTAGATATTCAGTTTCAGTCCCAAAAAGTATGCTGGATTCCAGCTGTGGATGCGTTTTTTTCAGGGTGTCACTGCCTTGGGACTTGTGGCAGCCATTACTCTTGTTATAATCCTCACTGAACTCACTATTCCAGACTTGTTTGCTTGTGTCCTCGCTTTCATTGCCACCGGTTGGGGAATTCTTTGTGTAAGATTCTGTGACACTGAAAAAATAAAGCTTTATGTTGTGCTAATAACAGTAAAAATTCAGTTTTCTTTGTCCTATCTGTAACATGGACAGTGACATCTATCTTTCTGAAAATGTGAGGCAAATATTCTTCCCCCAAGGTATTACTCATGATAAGATGGAGCCTTGGAAAAATTGAATATGAAGGATAAGGAAACAAAGAGGGATAAAACCATACACCCTATCGCACACCGAACATGCATAGTAAGCTAGAGGAATAACTGATAGAAAAGAAGAAAACCTAAGAAAGCTACAGGAGTCAAAAAAAGGCTTGAAACTGAGACTGTCTTTATCATGCATGAGCTAGTGGTGAGGCTAGAGGATATATTGTTGCACCCAATTCTTCCTTGAAAGAGGAAGCCATAGAATCCAATCCCATTATGAATCCCATGAAATAGTTCAAATTGATTTATGAATGATAATGCAGGCAAGACAATTCTATTGCATGAAGCACCATGCACCTTATCAAAGTAATGGCATGAAACGTATTTTTTGCTGCTTAACGGATTTCTAACCATTTTGTGTTCGTCCCTTGCTCTTTTTCTGCCGTCTTTATCTCATTGTAATTCTTGCTAAAGTACAATTATGCCTGGAGACTGTTGATTGCCTTTTGTAATACTGGTTTAGATTTATGCAGCGTTTTGTGTCCTACTCTTTGGATATTTCACTTGGCCATCTTTCATCGTTTTATCCTTTTATTTCTGTTGTAGCTTGCGATCACTTGGAAGAAGTTGGTGAGAAGCATAGGGTTATGGGATTCCGTCAGGGAGTTTGCTAGAATGTATGATGCTGGAATGGGTATGATCATCTTTGCACCCATTTCAATCCTTTCGTGGTTCCCATTCATATCAACCTTCCAGTCTCGGCTTCTCTTTAACCAAGCCTTCAGTCGAGGTCTTGAGATTTCAAAGATTCTTGCTGGAAACAAAGCCAATGTCCAGATGTGAGGAATGGAAAAAGTAAGCTCCGCATGTGCTCGTAAACATTCATCTATTATGCGGAAAAGCTACTGAGTTCAAAGTTCTAAATTGAGGACTGCTCTGACACTAAAGCGCACTGATCATGGCTTCTGATGTTTTGAGCATAGCATTCTTTTGTATCATTTTTGTAGCGTGTCTTTTTTAATCTGTATTGTTCTTTTTTTTCTTTTTTGGGGCTTTATTTTTTTTGAGAAGAAAGGGAGGGGACTGGGGAGAGCGGTTCTGTAAATTATCGATGATACAGATATGAAATAGAAGTATATTATTACGAGAAGCTGTGATTTCCAGTGCATCTTGTGCCATCAACTCTTATCTGGTGTACATCGGTTTGGTTTGCAGTAGTGAGTTTACCATTCTATTCTCATCTACGATGTTTTGGGTCTGCCACAACTCATTTGTTGAAATAGGGTTCATATAGGAAAAGATTTCTATG